>NC_057853.1:116597618-116898729 GCF_015237465.2 Chelonia mydas | reverse complement strand
GGACAGAGCAGGGAACTTCCATTTATCAATGCATAGAATAGAGTTCTAAGACACTGCAAAATGCTTCTACTGCGGTATCCAACAGTATGCTTCTATTGCGGTATCCAACATCCTTTCGCGGCAGCTCCTCTCTGTCATCTATTGAACCCTTTTCACTGCGATTTGAATTTATCATGCAATGCTCCTTTCCCTCCAGACACCATGTTGCCTCCTGCAGTTACATTACACAGATGTCTGTACTCTGTATTCTCACACTTACAAAGTGTTTGTGATTTTTTTGATGCTCATAACGTTTGGGTTTTCAGATGCTTTCCAGGGATGGACTTTATAGTGTGTTAGCAGACAGCCTCGGTCCCTCCACTTTCCTAATTTCATCCTTTTAGCTATTAACCCAGAAACAGGTCGAAACTGTTGCAAGTTTCCAAGGAAAGGAAAGGGAAAGCTCCAAGGAAATGTTGACCTATTTTCTTCATCAGAATTTGAAACTTTGGTTAAAAAACAAAACAAAAAAATCACACCAAACCCCTAAATTTTGATTTTTTTTTGCTCCCACCACTTCTGGCTACAAATGAATTAGTTTGTTTTTGTGTTATTCTGAGATTTTCTCCACTATATCCATACAGCCCCCCCTAGGTTGATGCAGATATTATGGGGGAGCTTTACAGTGGAAAACAAGTATTTTTACTTGCCTAGATTACCTTGAATTTCAGTGTTTGTGTGTTGAAATGAGACATTAGGCTATCAAGAGGTGGAATGCCACACTGGTGACATCCACTGAATTATTATGTAGGCTTGGGCAATCATATAATTACCACCTGTAAACGGGGATAGTAATACTGTTCCTTATAGGGGACTAGTAGTTCTTGGATAGAACATGGAATAGAAGTGCAAAGTACTGCTAAATGCTGAGCTTTGGCCTATGTTGTCCTTTGCTTGGTGACACTCTCTTCATCTCATGCTATTTGGTTGAAAAGAAACTGTAGAAGTGCATTTCCAGGCATTAATCTCAAAGGATTCTCCCTTGGTACACCCTATCTAAGATGGCTGCATACCTATGGCTCTTGTTTTCCAATGCTCTGTCTCACATCCTAATTTGTAGGAAAATTAAGTATAGTGGTATTAATTTAGATGTAATATATATGCTAAAGGTGTTAACATAACCCAGTCACTGTCCAGCATTAAACAGTGTTAAGCAAGGTCTGGGATCTGGTATATGGAGTCCTCAGCCTGCTTAGTAGCATGGCAAACACACTATAAAATTCATGCCAAAGGTTAGAAATGTATTGATTGAAACACACTAAAGGAAAAGAATCAAAATGAGGCAAGAGCATTGAAACTGAAATTGATTGTGCAAAACAAAACAAGCGTAATCAAAACCGATCAAAGTCCCTTTTTGGATACAGTGGATATTGGTTAACATCTCTTATTCAGTGAAACAGTCCTTGGTGGGGAAGAAAGGGTTAATTCTGGTGTTCAATTCTGAATCGGGAATAATTGTCACTTTCCTGCTTTAGACAAAATTGACAGGCACAGAAGAGAGGATAGTAAAGATGGGGGATATATGGCTTTTGTTGATGTTCTCAGGACACAGGGTGGCTGGTCAGTCACAGATGGATGCTTTGCACTGACTAACCAGCCACGCTAGCTGGTGCTCTGGACCCTGGCTCACCTCGCTGATCCAGAGACAGCATCTGGTTGGTCTGGTCAGGTCCCTCTCCTTCCCTGATTCTGAGGCTAGCCAGAGCTGGATGGGTCATCTCATCTCACCATGTGCAGTACAGGTGATTTCAGGATTAGGTGAAGAGCTGAGAGAGAGAGAAGGAGAATAGGAGGGGCAGAAAGGAGCAAACAAGGGAGGGGAAGGCTGAGCAAGATTTCACCTGTATCATGTTGAGGTCCTTGCTAGTGCAGCGATGATGGTCAAGTGTCTCTGTAACATCGACAGACCCTGGTTGTCAGCGGACGGGATTGAACCTGGGACCTCTGGAGCTAAACGCATGAGCCTCTACTGCAGGAGCAAAAAGCCATATTTAGCTAAGGCTGTAGAACAAACTCCTTAATATCTCTCTCTCCCTCTCAGTGGTCTCAGTGCCACTCGAGGGGACAGAACACCACACCCAGGCAGTGTGTGGGTTACCTCTCCGCTGGAGCATCAAGCTCTGGTGTCACGGCAACAAATCCTTCTGTTGCACTCACAGTGCTGGCAAACTTTTTTTTTTTCTTTTCAGAGTCTCTTTTTTAAGGGGCCCACAAAGGCGATGGGTGGAATAATCCATCCTCCTGTTATTTTGTCCTTCAATTAGCCCTAATTTCTGACATACCAATTTCGGTTCACTGGTTTCTGATCCTTTACTCCTCTTATTGACCGGTCATAATCTTAACAAGAGGCGTACCAGCAAATCCTTTCAGTTCAAATTAATTCAAGCTTTCTGTCTCGCCTCATATCTTCTCTTAAACAGTTTTATATAACAAACCCTGTGACAATCCATGAACCTTTACCCACTTTGTTACCAGTTAGGCGAACCAATTAAAGTAGGCCTTCTAGGCCTCAGTTATTAAAACATGGTCCAAATTTGTTTTACACCATCTCAGTATCATGATACCAGTGGCATCCCATTATGGCATAATTACTTTGACAGAGGTGGACAGAGTCAGAAAAGTGGCAGCCCCTAATGCTACCACGAGCGAAGCTAGGGAACTCAAACCCGCATCTTAATGGGACATGCTGCACAGTCACTTGCAGGAGGAACACCACAGGTTCAAAAATAGGGTTCAAAAATAGTATCAGCAAAACACTGTTCCAGTCTTTTCATTATCAGCAAAGACGTCCCTCCTCTTCTATCTTTATCCCCAGCCTCCAGTACTCTCTCCCTTGCTCTGATGTGAATTGTAAAGCCGACTCCTTCTAGAAAGAACCTAGTGGACTGATATGAGCTCAGCTTTCTGCAATCAGCTGATTGTATTTACATCTAGTGGGAAGCCTAATTATGTGTATAATACATAAATTATTACTTGAAGTGCATCTAGTCCTGCTGTTCTTGCATGCTTTATCTGATATCAGGAGTTGCCAGATCTGATTGTGCTCCAGGGTTGGCAGCTGGCCAGAACACTTTTGAATGGATTCTCTCCAGATGTTTGTGCTGGCCACTTCATCACCTGGTTTCCTAGTATGAAAGAACATCTGATTTTATTTGGAAACATATTCTTCCCGTGTGCTTAGGCTTTCTGATCCTGATTCTACCCTTGTGTTTGGGCAAGAATGCCTACATATACCGTAGCTATCTTTATTCCCACATCCCGTGTATTTAGTAGGATGCTGAAAACGCCACTCCTATTCACTCTATCTATGGCATTTCCAATGCATCTCATACTGTGATAACCAAGGTAAAGTACATCTAAGCCATGGCTTCTTTGCTTTTCTTTCCTCCATCTTCAGTTACATCTGCAGCCTCCATTTTGCTATTCTGCTCTCCTCCTCCTCCCAGCACACAAAGAACATATGTGTCTATAGGGGAAGGAGGCACGTACGCAGGTAAATATGTTTTTTTTCTCATTGTTCACTCTCCCATCCTCTCTCCAGGAGAAGAATTTCCAAAGTGTCTGAGCATCCCACTTCCGCTCTGAAGCTGGTGAGCCCATTATGAACAAAATCAGCTTCTCGTAATTTTGCATGATTTAATGGGGAAAACAAAAACAAAACAAAAAGGAAACAACTTGTGCCCTGAAACTCAGCTTTGTTAAATTGTGCTGGTGACACTTTTCAGGTGGAATTTGGCTGGAGGAAAACAACAATCCCTCCTTCCTTTGAAACGGCTGACATGGTTATTTACAGAGCATTGCCAGTGTGCACGGTGTGCTACAAAACACAGAGGATAACGCCCCCTTGTCGTGGGGTTCGCTCACCGCCCACCAGGTGGAGCCTCCTCCTGGCCGCTCTGGGAATTATCTCCTGCACCCTCCTCTTGTGGCCTCTTCACCTGTCCTGCCTCGCCCTGTGGCCCCACTTGCTCCAGGAGTTTCAGCTTCCTTTTTTTGTGACTTGGCCTTCTGACCAGGTCACTATTGTCCTCCCCTTCTGTGGGATCATAGTCTTTCAGGGCAAACTGTCCCAGGCAGTCTGCTCTCTACTGTCTGGTCTGTGCCACTTCCCCAGTGGCTGTTAGGGGAACCAGGGTCCACCTTCTACTCTGGCTCCAGCTCAGGGACCCTCTACACATCAGCCAAGGTCTGCCCTATCCTATCCCTTGTGGCTTTTCTCCCGAGTCTTTCCTACCTTCCTGGCTCTCCCCCTTCTCTGGGTATGCCAGCCAAAACTCCCTACTCCCAGGGAGTAGAATACCCGTCTGACTGTTGGTGTACCAAATATACTTATTTGAGTAGAATTGGTACCAGATGAGTAAATCGACACCAGCTGAGGAGGTGGCCAGCTGAGGGGCCATGTTGTCCAACACCAAACATTTTGCACAGAATGCTGGCTGCTCAGTGCTGAGTTGGTTTGTTTTTAAAATCTGAGCCTTAGATCACATGACTGGGAATCAGGACTCCTGCCTTCTGTTTCAGGGTCTCACCCTGAGTCAGTGTGGGACCTTGGTCAAGTCATTTAACCGCTCTGAGCCCCTGTGTCAGATGAGTCAAAACCAGTGTGTAAAACTGGGAGAATGGTACTGCCCTACCTCACAAAGGTCCCAGTTCGGAGAACCGTGTAGACCCGTGCTCAGGTCTATCCCTATTCAACAAAGCACTTAAGGTGCAGCATGGGTTGGATGGATGGATGGGGGCTCAATGGCAGGTAGGTGCCTCAATAGCTTTGAGCATCTGGGCCACAATGCTGTGAGGTTTAATCATTGTCTTTAAAATGACCCGAGCTCTTTGGATGAAAGGGGTGGTGCAAGTGCCAACTATTATTAGTTGTTAAAGGGACGTGGGAAAACATGTATATACAGACGTTTGCACCAAACAGACCTGATTTTCTTTCATTACCCTGCATAAAACCGCAGGGCAAATTAATCTCTATTGTAATCTATTGTCATTGCCACTTAATTTGTCATCCCTTCTAAAGTGCACCTCTGATCTCCCAAAACAAGGTGAACAGAAGACACAAGCCTGCGTGATCTTTTTTTTATGCTTGCAAAAACCCTTTATTTTACTGTGTTTTATTCAGTAATTCAACATTAACCTTTATATTTGCATCAATAAATAATGACACACAAGCTGTGAGGAAGCGAAGTGGATCAAAGAGACCTTTTGGTGGCTTGCTGTGTCTCTTCCACTACTAGACAGTCCCTCGTCTCAATGATTTACTCTTGGTTAACATTCATGCTGGACCCTAAATATAAAGAGAGAAATAAATAATCCAAAGAGCCCCAAATGAATAGTATCCTTCTGATCTCTTATCTGAATCAGCCTCAAGGCTACAAATTCAATGTAATCCTTCTACCACCAGTCAATCTGAGATCTAATTCAAAGGAGGAGAAAATACTCAGCAGCTGGTCTGTGGCTCTTGGCTTAATAGACAGAAAGAAGCTCTTTGACGGAGTCACTGTAGGGCAGATGAGTAGTGCCAATGAGAGGTGCTTATTGCCACTGAGCTGTCCGTAGCCATGTTGGGGTGGGACCGTACAAGAAAAGAAGTGCTTGTGGACAAAAAGGAAAATAGAGACTCCAAAGGAATCAATATGTTTGCCAAACCTCCAGAGGTGCCAACTTCCTGAGTTCCAGGGGGGTGCTCAACCCATACTCCACCCCAGGCCCTGCCCCCACTCAACCCCTTCTCTCAACCTGCTCCGCCCGCCTCTTCCCACTCTGATGGCCTCCCCACTTTTAGGGACCTTTTGCTGCTCCTGCATATTACTTATTGTCACAATCATACATAACAATACATAGTAACAATTCTTAGGGTGAGCAGATGTCCCAATTTTATAGGGACAGTCCTGATTTTGGGGGCTTTTTCTTATATAGGTGCGTATTACCCCCCACCCCGTCCCGATTTTTTGCACTTGCTATCTTCTCACCCTAACAATTCTGTCCTACCCATCACCGGGATGTAATTCCTTCCGCTATGAAGCTGGACCTGCCTCCAGTCCACAAATCCAATTACTCAAAAACAGAGCTCAGACACACAACCTTAACTCCAACCATATAATTTTTCCATTAAGGATCTACGATTTCGAGATTACCAACATATAGTCTCTCCATCTCTATAATATTTCCCTCTTCTGCCTGTCATACAAACAATTCCCTAACACTTCTTATCCACGCACACGTTCTCTGTAATCAAAGTTCAACATAATTGTGTTCTATTCAAACAGAATTTATTATTTTCTCCCTGTTCAAAAGAGTCTGCTGTTTCTTACTTGTCTACTTTACACTAAAGCTAATAGATAGTTCTTAAAATCAGATGTATTTCCTACACACCTGAGTAATTTAAGGCTGGAGTAAAGCTTGCCTGTGTTCTGTAAGTTTTAAGTAATTGGATGGTGGGTGGTTGTAGACTTGTATAGAAAGGGAATAGATTGTGATGGTGGGTAGGATGTTTATAAAACTAACCTACATCTGACATTTAGTCTAGACCTAGATGGAAACTTTGGACTTATTACAACTCAGCCATTTGTTAGCTATGAGGAACCAAAGAAACATTAGACTGCAAGTTTAAATTTTAAAAGGAGCCATTGTTAGCTGCCTCTAAGACCTAAACTACTGACTAGATTGACTTCTAGCTTTTCTGAAGATGTAGGCCTTGCCCTAAGAGTTGTAAATTTGGGGCTATTACACATTGTATTTCATACATAAGGAAAGGACTGAATTCCTACCTATATGCAACTCACAATGTGACTTCAGCTTTCGTTGCTACCTATGCCTCCAGAGTTGAGCTATCTAATCTATTTTTAATCTAATTTAATTTTAGGAATTTATATGTAATCAGTCACCGTAGTATTTCAGGCTGTATATAAAACAAAAAAGTATATTGCTCCATTTAAAAATAAATGGGCTTTTCACCCTCCTAACCTGTCCCTGAGGAGTAGGCAAAATCCAGCTGGAAATCTTTAAAGAATAAGCGTTTTGTGGTGAGATTTCAGATGCTTTCTGTAGGCTGAAAAAAACATGGGAACCACCTGCTTTTTGGTATTGCAATATGAGTGAGTGTGTTGACAGCTGAAATCAGGAAGCACAGAGATGTGTGAAGAGGGTGTTGCAGGGACTAAAGGGAGGAAGAAAGTTAACACTGGTTGTGAACCTCAAAGGTAAAATTTGAGAGGAGGGCATAGTGTCTTAATTTGTCTCTAGCCGTGCGGTTAATAGAAATATAGGACTGGAAGGGATCTTGATAGATCATCTAGTCTAGTCCCCTGCACTGAGCTAGACCATCCCTGACGAACCTGTTTTTAGAAACCTCCAACAACTGCAACCTCCCTAGGTAATTTGTTCTAGGGCTTAACTACCCTAATAGTTAGGACATTTTTCCTAATGTTTAACCTAAATTGCCTTTGCTGCAATTTAAGCCCATTGCTTCTTGTCCTGTCCTCAGTGGTTAAGGAGAACAATTTATCACACTCCTTTTTATAACAATCTTTTGTGCACTTGAAGACTGTTATCATTTCTCCCATCAGTCTTCTCTTCTCCAAACTAAACACACACAGGTTTTTTCAATCTTTCCTCATAGATCATGTTTTCTAAACTGTCAGTCATTTTTTGTTGCTCTCCAATTTGTCCACTTTCCTGAAGTGTGGTGCCAAGAATTGGACACAGTACTGCAGTTGAGGCCTTGTCAGTGCTGCATAGAGTGGAAGAATTACTGCTTGTGTCTTGCTAACAATGCTCCTGCTAATACATCCCAGAATGATGTTCTCTTTTGTTTGCAACTGTATTACATTGTTGACTCATATTTAGTTTTTGATCCACTGTAAACCCCAGATCCCTTTCTGCAGTACTCCTTAGTTAACGATGTAGCCCTGCATTATCAATCTAGCTATCCTGTGACCTTGGGGAGCTCGGAGACGATTTTAATCCCTGTTGGGGCAACAATCACTCTCCTTTTCCTGCTATTTATACTCTTGTTCCTTTCATTTTGTCTTTCAGATGTATAGCTCTATGGATTTTGGAAGACGCTGGCAGCTGATGCATGAGCGGATCACTCCAAACAGGTTTTACTGGTGAGTGGTCCATCAAGCTCCTCTTGTGTTGTGCAGACAATATCGCATGTTTGTGTTCATCACACACTGAAGAAGGCTCTGAGGGGCCCAGGATCGAGAATTATTGCTGTTCTGCCAAACCCAGGTATCAAAATTCATGAGTTTGGTCCTAAAAATCCTGAGATTGACTTAGGAGTTTCTTTTTAAAAAGTTTGGAGTTTTTAATGCATCTTATGGTGTCATAGCCTTAGCATGGGGGAAGGATCATATTTTCAAGCCTTTAAAGCCACAACTTCGAGAGTTAGAAAATTATTTTAAAAAAAAGAGTGCTGAGAGTCTCACATAATCACCTGACTCCAGGAGCTGGTGCTTCAACGAAAAAAACATACCAATTCTCTTGAAACTTGTGAATAACGCTGCTATTGAGTCTTTCCATTCTGTTGTGTGCTGGGTGACTGGGGGGAGGGGGTTTTAAACAGAATCAATGTGCTAATTAAAGAGCATGCTAGGTGTTTATTATGTGTTAGAATGTATTTTTATCATCATATAACTGGGGAATAAGGATACATCTACACCGCAAATTAAAACCCATGTCACCTAGTCTCAGAGCCTGGGTCGATTGACTCTGGCTCATGGGGTTCAGGTTGCGGGGCTAAAAATATCAGTGTAGACATGCTGGAGCCTGGGCTCTGGGAGACTCCCCCATCTCCAGGTTTTAGAGCTGGGGCTCCAGCCCAAGAGGAAACGTCTATTTTTAGCCCCACAGCTCGAGGCCCAGGAGCCCGAGTCAGCTGACCTTGGCTCTGAGACTCAGTGCCGTGGGTTTTTTCTTTGCAGTGTAGACAAACCCTAAGTGGCTGAGGGGTTTGGTGGTGAGGGGTAAAAAAATTTAAAAGCACTTAGGTGACCTAAATAAAGAAGGACTTATGGCACCTTAGAGACTAACAAATTTATTTGAGCATAAGCTTTCGTGAGCATCTGGATGAAGTGAGCTGTAGCTCATGAAAGCTTATGCTCAAATAAATGTGTTAGTCTCTAAGGTGCCACAAGTCCTCCTTTTCTTTTTGCGGATACAGACTAACACGGCTGCTACTCTGAAATCTGTCATTAGGTGACCTAGGAGCTTAAGTCCCAGTTTCAAAAGAGAATTATGTACATCAGAGCCTGAGTCTCATTGAAAATCAATGGGACCGAGCTGCCGAAGTACCATTTCAGAGGTACTGTATTTAGGTATCCAAAGATGCAGATAGGTGTCTATTGGGAATTTCAAAAGCACCTATGCAGGTTAGGTGCTGAATTCCCAGTGGAACTAGCTGGATTGGTTTTTAATGGCATTTGGGTGCCTAAAGATGCAGATAGGCATTTGGGAGCTTTTGAAAAATCCACTAAGCACATATCGGCATCTTTAGGTGCCTAAATGCTATCTGGCCCTATGTCACTTTTGAAAATGAGATTTAGGCTCCTAAATCACATAGACTGTCTTGAAAAATATCCCTTTTTCTCAAGGTTACCTGCCATGGGATGATGGTGGACGGGGTGTCCTCTTACTCCCTGAGTCTAGTATTTCCATCAAGGGAGGATTAAGCTGTTGAGAGTCTTTTTGAAGCTGATCTGGGAACAAGACTGACCCCAGGACCAAAGGAAGAAGCCCTTTCAATTTAATGTAATGATCTCTGGTTGAAAACAGCTTCTTGTCTCCATTTATTTGGCCTCCAAACCTGGGGGTTCTCCTGCCTTCACCCTGCCCCAATTAACCTTCACATAAGCCTATATCTTAACTGCTTCAGTTTCAAAATTCCACTTCATCTCCTCCACTCCTGCTCTGTTCTGTTGATGTTTACGTAACCTACCGGCCAGTGTACGTGTTACGCTCCTGAGGATGTGACTCTGACAGCCCCCAAGTGCAGAGGCTAGCTTTTAATCTTAAAATGAAGAGGCTCAGGCTTTTATCTCTGGAGTCACTGGTTCAATCCCCAGCGCTGGCCAAGATAGTGGATATCTGTCGGTTATAGCCAGTAAATGAAATGTTTCAATCACTAGAGGTGGTTGAAAATCGTTATTTTGCTATGGAGAATATTTCAAAAAATGAAAACAAAAACATTTATTTTTGTTAAAAGTTTCCACAGAAAGGGTCTACTTTTTTGTTGAAAAACCAAAAAATTGAAAATTATTCAGCCAAAAGTCTTGGTTTTTTTTCAAACAAAAGTCAACATTTTCTGTGGGAAGCAGACACCTTCCTGAAAGATTTTCATTTTGGTGAAAAATCCATTTTTTTAAAATAAAAAAACAGTTCAGCGGGATAATTTTTGATCAGCCCTATCAATAACATTTTTGGTTAGATTTTGCTTTTCAAATTTTTTTAAAACCATTCTAGTTGAAACCCTGCCAATTGGAAATAACTTTGAAATTAAAAACAAAACAAAACATGTTTTTATCTTAATTTTTAATCATCTTTAATAAATACTGTCTGTGATAGGGTGTACTGTCCTTTTACATCATAGCCTTGTTCAGCCTACCCGAAGAGGATCTTGGGACTTGTAGTCCAGAAGGACCATGGGAGTTGGAGGCTGACAAGGAAGGTCGGGACTGGGAGTGTGTACAGACAGTTTAGAGGGAATAGGGTTTGCTTTTTTGCTTGGTTCTGGATAGGAGCGAGTTGTGGGTGTCTCTCATCAAAGAGGAAGCCATCACCTTTATAAAAGAATAGCTGCACTATGAGTATAATTAGAGAGGACCAGGTAAAGTCCACCACCCTAATTAGTGGCAGCATTATATATAAAGGTGACAACCTTATCAGAGCAATAAAAGGCACCTAACCCCAAAACGTGAGCAGGTGCATTATATGGAATTCCCATTTCAGATGTCTCCTCCTTGTTCAGAAATACAGAGGGTCATTGGTTACTGGAAAGAGTGGCGAGAAAGCTTTTTTCCACTCACAGGCAGCAGAATCCCAGTGACGATAAACTTTCCAAGAGAACAAATTAGGTTGTTCGCACAGTGGGCAAGATTTGAACCACCTTATCGTAATGCCAGGGTCAGGGATATTGAAACCCTGCAATATAATAACTCCTCTTGGCTGTTTGAGTTCTTTTTTATTATGCTGCAAGCTGTGATTGTTGTTCTGAGCTTGTAAGCTGTGTGTGGGGAAGAAGAAAAAACGAAAGGAGCTTTGGGAGCTTGTGCGGTTTTTTTATTACTACATGCAGTGGGTAGAACATGAATATAAAGGACCTTTTAAGTTTCAGAGGAACATAAGCCGCGGCTCTTTGGGTTCCACTGTCGGGTAAAAAGCCAAGTCACCAGATTGTGTTACTTGAAGCTTCCAGGAGACGTGAAATAACAGCAACAAAGAGATGCCTAAGTTAGTCCTTAGCAGTAGTTGCAAATTTGGGTTCCTCAGAATCTTTTATTAACAGGGCTTGGATAAGCCTCTTACATCAGATGGTGAAATCTTCAGCAGCTTTGTCAAGACACTTTCAACTGTCCAGAGCCACCGCACATTTGCAAAACTATAACCTGCTGTTGTATAGAATAAATCACCCTAACCCAGAGAGGTTTCATCTTTCTCCCATCTACTGTGTGATATCTTCCCAAATAATTACACCTGTCCCATGCCCAGGAGTTTCCATATTGATAGATTTTAAGGCCAGAAGGGACTATTTTGATGATCTGAATTGGCTTCCTGTGTAACACAAGCTCTAGAATTTCACAAGCCCATAGGTTTGGGGCTGAGTTCGGGTCTGGGCTATTGCCTTATAAAGGACTAGATTTTGATACCCTTACTCATATCATACATGTTGTCTCATTGAATTGATTAGCACAACTTGGGAAGGAAGGTGGTCCTCAGCATGAGGAAAGGTATCCACATGTGACCTCCATATGTCCTTATGGCTTGAAAGTCTTTAATGTCTCAGGACCCCAATGGGGCTAAAAATGGGAGCTGGTAGAAATGGGTAGCAGAGTTTCCCATATTCCATTGTGGCCCTATCCCTGGAACAGCCCAAGATAATCATCTTTAAATCTGTGCCATTTTTAGGTAAAGAGAGACTATTTGAGTTCAGTTTTATAAGTTTTCATGGCTACTTCTGAGCCTTGTTCTGTTGAATTCATGGTAACTAAGGCACCTGCCTTTCCAGATGGAGGGATACAAAAACCCATTCCCACATTATGTTTTGTACACTGTAAAATATTGGGGAAATAGTTTCTTCAGTAAAACATGTGGTTTATACAGTACTAAGTAATCCCATCCCTAGTCAGCTAAGCACTTGAAGTCAATGGGACTTAAACCTGTGCTTAAAAGTAAGTGCCTGCTTAAGTGCTGTGCTGAATTGGGGCTTTGGTACCAAAAGGGCGGCGAGGCCAGATTGTCCGATGGTTGTCCACTAGCCTAGGACTTGGGAGGCCTGGCTTCAAGTCTGTGGGTGACCACAGCCTTCCCGTGTGACCTCTGGCAAGTCACTTAGCCTCTCTGTGCCTCCTGTTTCCATCTGCACAGTGGGGCCAATAGCTCTGCCCTGACTCAGAGGGGTTTTGTGAGATAAAAATACATTCAAGGTAGTGTGGTACTCAAACACTACAATAACGGGGCCATACTGGGACATCAACGAGACTAAAAACAAATCAGTCAGTAAAGGGTTAAGAGACGTTTCAGTGGATTATAAATTCCTTCATCCTGTTGGCACTTAAGTCCCTAAAAGAGGGAATTCCTTATGGTATCCTGCATTTACTGGCTGGTCAGCTGAACAGTTGTACGTATTGTTTTCCCATCCACCCATCCCTGGAGAGCCTGCTTATATTTTCAGAGCACACACACAGCAGAAAACGCTCTTTGTGGAAGGCACAGTCTGTGTCTGAAGTAGCAAACTTTCTCGGCACTGCCCCAGCGTTCGCTTCACCTGTGGGCCCATTCGTTTCTGCCACTCTCCACCTCGGGGAACAGCAAGCAATAGGAGGCTGTTGCGGGGATCCCTCCCCCCTTCACCTGTCATATTTAGTCATTTGCCACCCTCCCTCTGTTCTGCGGTCTTAAGAGATGCCATCAAATAATTTGGGTGAAACTGTCAAATTGGAGCCAGGAACAACCGGAAGAGGCTCCGGGGGGATGGTGGGGGGACTGGATTTAGCATGTGCAGCATTTCCGATGGATACAGGGAGATTTGAAGCACTGAGAAGGTGGAACACGCCCAGTTTGTAAAGGACACTGAAGTGCACACTCATGACAAAGGAACTGAATGGAAAAGGCCAGCAGGGAAGAGGGGGGAGGGATGGGGAGAGGAGGAAAATAGGACACGCTTCTCTTTTCGAAGAGCAACATTTCAGATCTCACTTATCTTAGATTTCGCTTTGTTTTTAACAAGCAGTAGGGGAAACGGTATTGAATTTATAACAAATGGTGCTAAAGGCACCAGCTGTTTTGCTCATTCTCCCTCCGTCGGATTATACTTTCTTCTTTCTGTGGCACTGAAATAAATCTCTAGCTACCTTGGAACTTTGTGATTGTCACTCACTCACTCCACCCCACAGTCATTTTTAACTCTACAGCAGGGGTGAAACTGGCCCCTGCCGCTTGAGCTAAAGGAGAATCTCTGGGCAGTGTAGGGTCTGTGACACACAGATGAGCAGCTCAGAGCCCATCCAGCAGAGGGAAGCAGTGCACAAATACACAGGCCAGCTCATTGTGGTGTTAACATGGCCTCTGGGGTGAGAAGAAGTGAACTGTGGTTGGCCAGAGGCTGGGCAGAGGTTCCCGAGATTGGGAGTTCACGGTTGTTTGAGACAAACACCCAAGAGTGTGATGCTTGTCAGATGGTCTCATGAGAACTGGCTTTATTGTGAGATTTTCAGTCCTTGTTTTGCTTGTGCTGAGGCAGAAATAGTGGCAAGGGCCCTTTTTGCTGTATTTTTGAGCTTGTAGCCCGAGTCCATCAGGAAAATACTGACTGAGTTGTGTGAATGAGGAAGATAACTTGGGGGACGGGGGAGCATTACCTGAATGCTTCTAAAATTTATGATCTGGGGTCGGATCTAGAAATAAGCAAATGTTGGTGGATCACTTCTCAGTTCTCTCTGTAGTGTCCAGTGGGGCTTGGAAATGTCCCAGCTCCAAGGAGGACAGCCCTGGTACTGTGTCAGTTTTATAGTCCAATGAGGGCCTATTGGACATACCAAAGGTGAGCTTTCCTTGGCATGCCTGATACGTTAGCCAGCAATAAAATGATCATTTCAAAATTGTGTGTCTCTTGAAAACCCACTAATCGCTAACTACCAGATGGTGTCGTTATATAGTGCTGGGAAAACATCACTTGAGTTTTTACAGCCAATTCTAGCGTTAAGAAAACATAGTTTTATAAATGTCAATTGACTATTAAATAATCCTGCATTAGAAATTTCTGAGTTAAAATAACTTTGTCCTCGTGCTACATGATAAATGGAATAATTCCATCACTGCATTTATGCATAATATGGCTGTGTTTCCATCACAGGACGAGTGCTATCATAAACCTGAAGTGCTGGGTTGAACCCACCAGAGCCCTAATGTGAAATTTTTAGCCTAAGTTGTCCTTAGTTTCTGCAAAGGTAGCTCTGGGTTTGGGGAGATATTTTTAACTATACCTGCATTTATTGCAGTGTTTCCTTAACAGCATGTTAAGGTACTGAGGTATACTTAATCCTGCTTCAGCATGGGGGGGAGGGTTGGACTAGATGACCTCTTGGGGTCCCTTCCAGTCCTACATTTCTCTGTTCCTATGATTACTTCTAAGGACACAGGAATGAATTAAACCTCACAGCAGAAAGCTTTCGAATTATCCTTCCCATTTTAAAGGTGGGAAAACTGAGTCACTGAGAGTTGGGGGCCTGATTTTCAGAGCTTATTTGACTTAGTGTCTCAGAGAATCTGGCCCAAACAGACTTGTCTAAAGTTGCCTTGTATGTCAGTGGCGGAGGTGGGAATCTAACCAACGTGTTCAGACTCCTAATTCTCTTGCTCTGCCATAGTCAGCACAGAGTAAACATTGCTTCCCAGTCTCTGGTTTATACGATATACAGTATAGACAGCATAGCCAATACTCTTGCATTATTTTGATCAGATGTTTATGATGGTGCCTGGCATATTTGGGGTAACCTTGGAGGAAGATTTATTTTATATTTTCCTTTTGGCCATACACATTTTTTCACAGACTTGACATTTTCCTCCTCCTGCTTCCTCCCCCCCCATCCCCCAACTTGTAAGGGTTGTTCTTGGTAAAGCGTGATAGGATTACAAACATTGACATTACTGAGTCCGATGTGAGCATGCTGGGAAATGGTGGACATCTGCGTTTGTTGGTGGGAGGCGTGCCCTCATTAATAATCCGCCATATAGCCAAAGACTGGAAGAGAGACACCCTTGCCAGGAAAGCTTGGGATGTGGCAGAAGCCCTGGGGCAGATCCTCTAGACGGTGGAAATCAGCATAGCTCCATCAATGCAGCTATGTCAGTTTACTCCAGCTGAGGGGCTGCCCCCTGTTTACATAGGGTCTAGACTGTCAGGGCATGTGACTGCTGTAATGATGAATCAGCACTTGAGGGAGAGCAGCGGGAGATAACCCAGGAGAACTCCATGCTTCTCTGAAAAGGAAACAACTTCACTTTTTGTGCCTGAGAAACCATCCAGGGGCTGCTATGGAGAGACCACTTGGACATGAACGTCAAGTTGTCAGTTTCAGTTAAGATTATGTCTTTGCTACATTTCCCATTTTGCAAATGTGGTCCAGGGTTTTGTAACCAATTTGGCCCAGGGCAGAATCTTGACAGAAATAGTTTCATCTGGGAAGCCTGCAAAAAACCAGACGAAAACAAACAAAAAAACCTTCCTCCCTCCCGCCAAAACAAACCAAAAACCAGCCACCAATCCACAACAACTCAACAACACTGGTTGGATAATATACCAAAGTTGTTTGCAGTTTATGTAGGGGCCAAAATCAAAGATGTTTGCTGGTTTCTGGTGCATTTTTATCCCCTCAGATGAATAGCAGCTTCAATTTATAAAAGGAACATAAGAACCTAAGAATAAAGGAATTTGGTATGTGAGTTAGTCACTAACAGTTCAAGCTCTGAGTAGCAGCTGATGCACCGAAAAAGTACTCAAAGGTTTTTGTTGCATGAATATATAGTTTTATGATGATCTTCTTAAATGCATTATGCGAGGTCTCTGGGATAAATATTGTGTGTTTTAAATCCCATTTAGAACTTTTTTTTCACAAGCTCTCATGTACTCCATGCCGTTGGAAGTGTTATAGGTTTTTTGTTTTAAAGCTGTTTTACCAAAGAAAGCAGAATGGCCACAAGAAACAAGTGTGATTGCTAGGGGAAATACATTTAAATAAGTCTCCATGGTACAAATCATATGTAATTCCTAAAAGGAACATAGGGATGGCAATATGGTATCAGCTCTGTGGTCCATTTCCTCCAATATCCTGTCTCCAAAAATGGCTAGTACCAGCTACTTCAGAGGAAGATGCAATAAAACCTGAAGTGGGAGATTTTGGACTAACTTCCCCATAAGGAAATTTTCTTCCTAAATCCTCACTTATTTCTTGAAGCATGAGCGTTTATATCCTTTCTATTAAATCCATACTAACGTAACTCTGGATCTTCTCATCCATATAGACATCCAATCCTTGGTTTATAATTCGGCTAAACTCTTGGTTGAGGTATATTGTGGCATTGAGTTCCACAGGTTGATAGTCTGTAGTGTGGTGGGTGGGGGTGGGAAATATTTCCTTTTATTGGTTTTAAATTTGCTGCCTTCCGTTGAATGACCCAGGTTCTGCCCTGGCTAAGAATTGCGGCCCCAGAAATGCATTACCTTCTCATACCTGTTACAGGCCTTCATGCTCCTGGGGCCAGGTTCTGCTCTATTCGCCCCCGTGGTAATCTAGAGTAACTCTGCTCACCCATAGAAGATCCTCTCTATGTGGACACCCATGTGTCTGAAAACAGAGGGCCTGATGAGCCCATCCTGTGGGAAGACCCTGGGGAGGAAATCTCCAAGGGGTTCTCCTTGGGAGAGATTGGGCAGTGCAGGCCCAATAGCCGCATGGGCCAGGGATTCTCCTGTCTGCAGCTGCTGCACGGGGAGAGGCAGCTCACTGCCCTAGAGGGAGCCCTTCTGCCCTGAGCCATGCGGGAGCAGTGGGAGGCTGATGTATGCCTCTTCCCCTGCCAATCCTTTTCCCTGGGTAGCTCTGTAGACCACAGAGTGCTGGGTCAGAGGTAAATATTGGCATGGAGGCAGCTTCTACGTGAGAGACAACGATTTGGCTGTGGAGGGTCCCCTCCACGTCGGATCACACTGGCATCATCAGGGCCCAAAATTTAGAACCTGGAGCTTGAAAATTGCACCTGCTGGGCTGAGGCCCTTTCCCCCCGTTCCCTGCAGTGTTTAACTCCACTTGGCCTCTCTCCGACGCACACAAACTCAAGCACAAATTAATTGCCAGTGTGTCAGTTACTGTCCCAGGATGATCTTTGGTGATATTTTGTAGTAGGAGGCACGGAGAGATTAATTAATCCTTAATTAATACATTGATTAATGCCTCTGCCTCAGGCAGATGGGGATCATCAGAGCTTGACGGAGCAAAGCAAAGGCCGTTCTGCTGGAGTGTCTATAGCAGCACAGTCCACACCTTCCATTGGGTGGCAAGATCTAGGCGTATTCCTTGTTTTGCCTGATTTCGCTTTACTTTACTTTGTGCTGCACTCTGTTAATTGCTCTGTTTCTGAGTCCAAGTGGTCCAAGCATGTCCCACTACTCTTGTTTGATGGACGACCTCGTTGAGGTCTGCACGGGCAAAGGGGGACGCATGTCAGCTGCTACCTGGGAATGTGCATTCTGAGCAGGAGACATGATGCAGTTTAGAAACACACAGGCCAGCTGGCCCCATGGAGACCGGGCCCAGAGCAGTGGCTTTGGTGTGTTTCTCATACGTGTCATTGTGTGGTAGGTTTATGGCCAAGATTTTCAAAAATGGAGTCTAAAGAGAGTCTCCGAAATGCCCATTAGGCTCCTAAATAAGGGCTTGTCTGCACGGTGCCTTTGCACTAGAAGGGAGTAGATTTTAGTGCACAGTAGTGTGTTGGCCCATGTAGACCTTGCTGGCACATGTAGATCTTGCTGGCACACATTAAAAGTTCTCTTGTGCATATTAATGTAGTCCCATTTCAAACAGTTCTCCATTAACACGCACCGGGGAACTTTTAATGTATGCCAGCAAGGTCCACATGAGCCAGTCAGTGTGCAACATGCTGGCGAGCACTAGAATTTAACCTCTCTAGTGCAGAGTAATGCAGTGTTGACAAGCCCCAAGTGGGCCGATTTTCACAAGCGGTGAACACCCTGTAGCTTCCAGTTGACTTCCAGGGGAGTTTCTGGATTCTCAGTTCTTTTCATTTGTTTTAGGAGTGGAATTTTCATAAGTGCGCAGTGTTGCTCCAACTGTCCCTATTGGTAAAACTCCCTTCAACTTCAATCGGAGCAGAGCTAGGCCGCTACCGAGAACTTTTGAACATCCAACATAAAATAAGGATTTAGAGTTCTAACTGTAGGCTCCTATTTTTTGGAAATCTTGGCTTACTTTTTACTGGAACTGGGCAAACATTACCCCCACCAACCCCATCCCAGAACATGTGCTTAGATTTGTAAACAAATTCCCTTTTCAGTGTTCTCCTGGCAATTCTTTTCCTTGCAGAAGTTCTGGCCCGATAGCTTTGTTACACTCATTTTGCACTGGTGGTAATGGAGAATCAGCCCTTAATAATCAGAACATGTAAATACCCCCAGAGGTGATTTTAGGTTGAAATCAGAGCCTCAGTCATAACCACAAGCCATGGCTCTTCTTGCTATGTTTCCAGTTTGACTATAACTAGGAAGTGGCCAGAATATCACGACAGACATTTCCCATACGAGATTTCTAGACCAAGAAGGTTCAGATAGATTCTGATTAGCTTTTCTGAACTCACTGAAGTTTGCCCATCGCTAAGTTAGACAACAGTTCTTCTATTTAACAGACCGAGTCGGACCCACGCTGTGTAGTAAGCAGTTTCTTATCAGGGCCAAACAGACAAAATGTCCCTAAACTCATTTAGATGCAATCCATTTGTGTCACTCAGTAACGGCCGTGAAAGATAAGGAGATCCTTCTTTATGAATTCTGCCTGTTGGAAATTAACAAACTCTCTAAAATGACGATTCATCAGAAGCGATATGTGGCAGAATTCATTCTCACCAAGAGAAGAAATTGAAACTCCCGTCCTTTCATTCCCTTGGTATTCCCCAGAGCCTCCTCTATAGAATGAGCTTAGTTTAATCCTTCCACTGTTAAGTGTAGCCTGCATGAAACTACATGAGAATCTAAGATGAGGAAGGAGTATCCTATTAGCTACACTGCAGGTTCCTTTAAGTAATTTAGGTTAGATGAGTTTCCTTCAATTATTCCCCTTAGCAGGTTGTTATTTAGAACAAGGTGGGGAAGCCAGTGGCTTTTGCTATTGTGCCCGCATGATTGTACAGCAGTAATTGGATTAGCAGATGGTGGATCATCAGAGCTATTTAATTATACCATAGAAGCTGTAGTATGGGTAGGAGATAATGAGCCATGGGTTTATAGGCACTAGGCAGACATGTGCCCTGTATGGCTTGGGTTATGTTCAGAGGTGAAGCTGAATGCATGTAACTGAGTTTAAGGAAATCTGTAGCATGGAACCAAAGACCTGCTTCTGACAAGGTTCATGGCCTAGGCTTGTAGGCAGTTTGGATAAGCTGTAATCATGGCATTGAGTTCCCCAACTCATAGCACATAGGCTATGGGCCTGCTCAGGTTGGGAGGATGGCTTAGTGGATAGGGTACTAGCCTAGGACTCCAGCAGACCTGGGTTCAGCTCTTAGCTTAACTGCAGACTCCTTGTATGACCTTGGGCAAGGAAAAACTCCCCTAGACTTTAATGGACCTTTCATCTATGCTGTGCTTCCGTTCCCCATTTGTGTGTGACTGGGATAATACTTCACATGGGTGTTGTGTTGATAAAATTGGTTAATGCTTGTAAGATCCTACATTAAGGAGGGGCATGTACACTCCTAGATAGACTGGACAGTCTACACTGTAATTAAAAACCCACATCTGGCCATGCCAGCTGGGTTTGGGCCAAGGGGCTGTTTAACTGCAGTGTAGACATTCGTGCTCAGGCTAGAGTCTGGATTCGAGGGTCCCAGAGCTCAGGCTGCAGCCTGAGCCCAAACATCTACTCCACAATTAAACAACCCTGAGTCAGCTGGCACGGGCCAGTGGCGGGTATCTAACTGCAGTGTAGATATACACCCAGTCTGCTGCTCTCTCCACCCGGGGTGCTCTGCAGCCCCACAAATCCGGTGTGTGTCATCTATTACTCTCCTTGCACCTACCCAGGCTGTAGGGTGATGTCCTCCCTCTTGGCTTGAGGCGCACTGGATGAAGCTCGCTTGTAGGCCTAATAACACTTCTCCTGAACGAGCTCGCAGGTGAGGTTACTACTGAATGCTGACAGGTGATTTCCCTCTGCTCTCTGTCCAAGCAGCTGCTTGCCTCCAAAGAATGCTGGCCTCTGCCAGCTATGAAGAACTGAGGAGTGTGTCTTTGATCTCAGATCCCCGTGCATGGTGGTCTGCCTACTGCTGGAGTTCCCAGCTGGCCTCCCACACAGCCTGAACCAATGTCTTTTTCACCGCTTGCTTGCACCGCAACTACGTACACAGGTGCACTTACGTACTGCATCCAGTTTTGGTCCCCCCTCCCCATTACAGAAGGGATGTGGACAAATTGGAGAGAGTCCAGCGGAGAGTCATGAAAATGATTAGGGGGCTGGAGCACATGACTTACGAAGAGAGGCTGAGGGAACTGAGGTTATTTAGTCTGCAGAAGAGAAGAGTGAGGGGGGATTTGATAGCAGCCTTCAATTGCCTGAAGGGGGGTTCCAAAGAGGATGGAGCTCGGCTGTTCTCAGTGGTGGCAGATGACAGAAGAAGAAGCAATGGTCTCAAGTTGCAGTGGGGGAGGTCTAGGTTGGATATTAGGAAACACTGTTTCACTGGGAGGGTGGCGAAGCACTGGATGGGTTACCTAGGGAGGTGGTGGAATCTCCATCCTTAGAGGTTTTTAAGGTCCATCTTGACAAAGTCCTGGCTGGGATGATTTAGTTGAGGTTGGTCCTGCTTTGAGCGGGGCATTGGACTAGATGACGTCCTGAGGTCTCTTCTAACCCTAATCTATGATTCTATGCCTTGCATCTCTCCTTCAGCAAGCTCCTTGCTCCTATCATTGTCAATCTCAGGAAGAGATGGCTTAAGCCAGGCTGTGCATGTTTCCATCCCATGTCCATCACCGATATTTGGGGGTTTGTCTCCCGCCTTGATTGATCAACCTTCTTGCTGTAGGATGTGTGATGCTCTGCAACCCCTCCCCCCAGTAATATTTACTCTTACCCATCACTGCTGCACTGATTAGCTGTTTCTAAGAAGAGACCCTGTCTCTGCTGTTCCCGCTTCACTGCCAGAATCCTTTTTGTTTGTTTATGGCTCCTTTGCCTTTCCTCTTAAGGCTGTCAGGACAAATGAGTGTCTCACTCTTAACTTGGCATAAACTGGTAATTGAGCGTGATTTGGGGCAAGGAGACACATTGATGCATTTACACTTTCTGGCCCATCTTGGAGCAGAGTAGTTTATTCTCTCTCTTTCACTTGGTTGCTGATTAAAGGTTTAAACAATGAAATAATCTATTGTTCTTTTAGGGTTAGTGGCTGAAGCTCAGAGAAACAGCCACCAGAAGAGACGAGTCACAAATCTGACTTCACATTGCCTCGCTCTGAAATGCATAAATTGATGTGTGAATTAATTTCCAGCTAGTTTGACATTGTCCCAGGGTGATTCTCTGTGATATTCTGCACCAGGGAATGTGGCAAGCCATCCTTCCTTAATTAATAAAGTACAACGCTTTACCCATAAGCATATGGGCTCATCTTGCAACTTATCCTATACATTCCATCTGTGCCAAGTGGCATGCTGGCATCCCCTCTTTGGACAATTTAAGCTTTATTTTTATTCCTATACCACTGCACTAATTTATTAAATGATGTTCCCACTCCAAAGCTTTTCAGGGACACCCTGCTCTGTCTTGGACTCGGTTAGTAGCTGGATCACTGAGCCTTAGCGTATCAGCCATGTTCTATTTGCCATCAGAAAATGTTCCAACAAATGAAGGGAATTAAACACACAGGCAAGGGAGCATCTTTAGATGACTGTATTCTAAAGTGCAGTGGATCCGATTTGGAATGCTTTGTTCCAAACTAAAATTTAGATTTAATGAGCTTTCCAAATATTCCTTTGCATGGAGAGAAAGTAGAGACTGAGTTGAATCCCTGGATGTAGAGCAAGGACGGATGGAATTATAGTTATGTACTTAGAACACACAACATTTGCTGCACTATTCTAAACTGTTCTGAAACAAGGGTTGCTTATGGTTCCTGAATAGCCAGGGTAGTAATGGTACAGCAATTCCACTTCTACAGGGCCTTTCAAATGAGGATTCCACGAGCTTTACAAACATTAACTAAATGGGCCTCATAACAGTACATTAAGCATTATACTCGTTTTAGTGATGGACCAGCTGAGCCACAGAAAGGTGGCCTACAGTCCCTCAATAAATCCATGCTGTAGCTGGTAATCGATCCGAAAAATCTGGGCTTGAGCTCTGCCGTTGACTGCAAGGTAAAGGTGGTTGAAAAATGGTATTTCCTCAACAACAACAAAAATCAAATATTTCTGTTTTCTTTGAAATTTTCCATGGAAATGTCCAGTTTTTCTATGAAACAAAACAAATATGAGTTCAATTTTGAAATGGTTTAGTTTGTTTGTCTGTTTCATTTTGGTTTCCAGAAATCCAAAAGCCCTCTCAGTTTGTTTTTTTGTTGTTTTTTTTTCCCCAAAGGGAGAGAAAAGGGGGTTGAGGAGAAATGAAGAATGAAAACCATTCATTTTCATTTTTCAAAAAGTGAACTGAAACCAACATTTTAATGTATTGAAAATTTAGACGGCAACACAAATTTCCTGCAAAAATTCCCCTTTCCTTTCTCCGGCCTGAGCCTGAATGTCTCCACCACATTTAAACATCCCCTTAGCCCGAGTCTGGGCCAGCTGTGGGTTTTTAATTGCAGTATAGATATACCCGCTGAGGCTTCCTTGTTCTAGTGGATGAATCCATCTGGGTTGGCTTTTCAATGATCCCAGTCCAACCTCTCCCTCAACACCTAGGAGCAGCAGACCAAATGGGAGTGAAAAAACAGATTAGCTTGTCTATAAAGTAAGCTTTATAAATTTGTTAGTCTCTAAGGTGCCACAAGTACTCCTTTTCTTTTTGTGAATTCACACAGCGAGCAGATCTGTCCATTAAGAGTCTGCCATGTTCCCTTAGCACTAGAGCTCATTGAAAAATGAACATTTTTGACAAAAAAGGGTCACATTTTTCACAAAAAGTTTTGTTAAAAATTGCCCATTTTTTGGCCAAATATAGAGCTGGTCAGAAAACTTTGACTTTTAGAATTTTTTCAAGGGAAAAGTGAAATTTTTTTCACAAAAATCTTGATCTCTCTAATCTATCTGTTACTGTCATCCATCACTGTAATGTCAGAGGCCCAGACCCTCAAACATATTTAAGCTTCTAACTCTCTATGAAAGCAATTGGCGTCAGGTGCCTTAGAGGATCTGGATTTAGCGGCTTCCATGCAAAATTGAAGTGCAATAGCAAAGTCCTTAGTGAACTTTTTATTAGCTCTCATCATAGTTTTAAAATGCTTGTGTGTTTGCAGTTCTTACTCCTCACCTGCAATCATCTCAGTCCATACTACAGCTGGGAAATTATGAGGCTACATCTACAAACCTGGTCCTTTAAAATACCTCCTGTGTTGGAAGAAGGGATTTTTCCCCTTCCTTTTTTACAAGAACTCGGTGATATTCGTCAGAATTCACCCTGCAGGTTAAGAAATATAAATGCAATGTAGGCAGGAGGAATTTGAAAGGGTGAAGACTGTAATCTATCCTGGTGACTGCAGATGGGAAAAAAGCAGATAAATCATTATGAATATTTTCATGCAGTTTCTTAGTTCCCTGGTAATAAAGAATTAGGAAACTGAGGAAAAACACATCAGCAGATTTGTTTGGTAAGAGAACACTTCTCAGAGATTTCTTCAAATCGTCTACAGTCCTTTAAACTGCTGTTTAGTTTCTGTGAAGTACAGTGCCTTTTTCATTAATACTATGGGGAGAGAAAAACCCAGATTCCTCGGAAGCTTTGAACAAGCAAGCTCGTGTTGGCTCTGTTCAGATGTGAAAAAATTAGCTGAGTGTAGACACCTGACAACTTCCTGCCTTATCTTGCAGATTCACCGTCCTAGTGATTATTCCTGCAGACGTCCAGAACTGTAGAGTCTTAGAAATTAGAGCTTGAAGAAAACTATAAATCCGTTCCCTGGAGACGAATGCAAGATAGTTCCTTCCAGCATGTTCCCGTGTGCTTTTTTCAAGCTTGATTTGAAATGCACCAAATAATGGGGCTTCTGCCTTATCCTTTGGGAGACCATACCACAGTCTCACACTGTTACGAGAATGTCTCCTGTTATTCAGCCCCAGAGGGTAATGTCCTATTTTCTGTAGGCTAGAGCCTGTTATGGATCTGACTGAAGTTAATATTAGTAAACATACAGAAGGTCCGATTTGACGTTGCCTTGCCACATATGAAGTTATTTGCCCTTATGCAAAACATGCTACTAAATCAAAATGGTGGCACCGTGCAGCCACTGTGCAGATGTGTAGGTGGCGACACAAGGTGGTGTGGAGTAAGAGGCCCAGTTTGTGCTGGGGTTGGAGGTATAGTTCACCAGCTGGCCTGCAGTAAGATCTGTGTAGCCTAACATAGCAGGAAGTGTTTGGATTAGCATGTGGAGCAGCTTCACCCATGCCTGGCTGTGTCCGTGCGTCTGGTGTGTATCTTGGTCGGATTAGACACACATGCTGTCTGCCTTGTACCACCTGCAAATGTCTGAGTGTTTACTCGCTTCTGCGGCAGCGTATTGTTCCAATATCAGCAGACCAATTGCCAACAGCCATTAATTTGATTGGGATTGTCTAAAAAATGGGATATGTTTCTCCCCTCCACCCCACACATGGTTGCACTATACATGTACATTTTTCCTTTTCCTTTGTAGTCCTAATCTACTGCAAAACATCCATCTGAGTAGTCCACATCCACTCCTCGTGTCCCTTTCCATTATCGGCGATTAGTTCCTCCACTCTGACATCACAGCCTACGCTGGCTGAGTTTCTAAGGCTGCATCTTGTCGAAGTCTCATTACCATGTTCACAATCTATTTCTTTTTAGACTAGTGCTGTGCCAAGGAACCTCAATGGTTCAGATACCAGTCAGATAACTGGCAAAACTCTCACCTGGCACCTGACTCCTAACCAGGGGGGTCACTGAGGTTTGCTGGCCTGGGCCACCGTTCCAAGCACTCACGGACTGATTTATGGAACTGATGCAAACTGAGGTGAAATTTGTTTTTGACTCCTGATGAGTTTCTGTTGACCCTGAGATACCCATGAAACTTAAGGGGAGAGCAGACTCCCAGAGACTGCAGCCGGAGGAAATATTCACGCAAACCCCTGCCCAGTGACAGTGGAGAGATTTGTGCTGTTCTGTGTTAGATTTTTCCTTGTGGATTCAAAAGTGGAAAGGGCATCGTTCCAATCTCTCTTCCTGCTTCTTCGATTTGTCTGCTTGACCTACCTTTTAGCAGCCTCTGTGCCTTCCTACCTGAGAAAACATTTTCTGATGTGACCCTTTTTAGTTAGCTAGCAGGCAAAATAAAGACGATGGGAGGTTGACCTTAAAGAAGTTCACCTTGAGCTTCTAAACCCAAAGTTTGTCCAGCCAGTGACAAATCCTCTAGCATCTCTGAGCGCAGTGGATCACCTGCGTACAAGGCCCTCTCATGGCATTTTGTGACATGACATGTCTGCAGAATAATAACTTTGAAAAGTTTGGGTTCAGAATGTGGTTGTGTACTCACCTGAGCTGCTTGCCCAACCCCACCAACTACCTAACAGTGTTCTGTGTACTGTAACTGTAGGAGGCCAATGAGGAACTGGATTTCCCACCTGCTTCATTCTCCACTATTAGCAGGTGCTGTCCTTTTCTAGAGTCCAGAAGGTATTAGCTATGGGCGTGGTTGCTCAGCCAAATGTCTCCAAATCTTATTAGTATGGCCAGTGATATAGTAGCTGCACGGTAGCACTGGACATTGAGAAGTCTTGAGTACTGTTCTTGACTCTGACTCCTTGTATCACTGTAGATAGGTCTCTTAACCCTCATGTGCCTCATGTCTGTAAAATGGGTATAATGATACATACCACACTGATCACTTCCATGGCATTTCGCCTGACGGACATGTGGCCTTTTAAATAGATATAGGCCAAGAAGGCAAGATCTCCTCAGGCACATTTGAGGATTTGGTCCTCTGTTTCTTCATTCCGTGTGTCATATATATGACTTGTTTCACATTCTGGTCTGAACCATGTTGTACGTGCTCTGAGCACGGTTCATTTGGAAGCTTCTTGGGAGCAGAAGTTTAGAGAAAAGTGTGAAACTAAGAGGTTTAACAGCTGTGGCCCACCCTCACTCCCTGTCCCTTCAGGTCAGGGTTGAAATGTTAGCAAATAACCCAGTAAATGTGCATCCAAGCACAGTGCTCTGCCCTCTAGATACTGATAGGGAGATGGCTTTGGGTACTATCAGTCCTTCAGCCGTCAAGAACACTTAATTCAATACCCAAAGGAAACTACAGGGGAGTGAAGACTCTGGAAAGCCACGAGCTGTCAGGGCTGAAAAGAAAAAAAGCAACCACCATGTCCCTTCTAATGGGATTTTAAGTCAGTTTGAGTTATTAATTGGCTAATAATCCTGATCCATCTGCAATACTAGCTGCGGGCTCCCAGTTCTGAAGCCTGCATCAGCGGCAGTCAGGAATGTGACCTTTACCATCATTTCTGGCTGCAGCCTCTTTCCCCAGCTCTTTTTCAGATGCGTTGCGATAAATGAGCAAAGCAGGGTAGGACGACTAGCCCTGGTGGAAGTGCCCCCTGGGGTTATAGGGCATTGCTGGTTCTTAACCTGTAGCACCAATTCTCTGTATGCACAAGGCATGGACCGGAGCTACGCCTAGAGCAGGATGTGAAAACGCTTGCCAGGAATACAAAGGTGGGGTACGCTATCATTCTTCCAAGCCAGGCTCTTGCTTTTGAGTTTAATTAAATCCTCCTCCTCTCTGTATGCATCTGAAAGGCAGAAGGCCATTGGCTCAAGAGCATTGGAAACCCTGCATTGTGGGTCACACCAGGTTCCATAGAACTACACTGGTAGAAGGTAGGTCACGGGATACGGAAACCTGTCTAGGCTCTAGTTCCCCAGCCCAGGTATGACAGGTAGAGAGAAAAGAAATGGACGATAAGGGAAACGAACGGGTGCCTGCAGATGCTGTTGATGTGGCATTTCTTTCATTGCCAGACCCGAGCCTCTCCTTCAGACAGACCAGGGCATGGGAGGGGAACGGGGGAGCCATTTTATACATGCCGAAAAAGGAAAATGTTGTGATGAACGGCTCGGGGTGGGTGGGGGTGGGTGAGAGAGAGAGAGAGAGAATCTACTGCTCCCTACTGGGTGGAATTAGAACTGCTTGGTGGTGTGTCATAGGTCCTACATTGCTCTCAGCTAGTGGCAATTCCCCTCTTGTCAGGAGCTAGTATTTTCGGAGCCGGAGGATGTGGGTTCTATCCCTGCTGTGTCCGTGGAGTTCTGAGCGTCCAAGCTACGCAGTACAGGTGACAACTGCCAAGCTCAACAGTCCATGGGTTTGTGACAAATTTGTTACACTGTTGGCTTAAAGCTTCTCCAAAAAAACGAGTGGAGACCATTTGGTGGAAATACCAGCACTCATGAACTGGCACCGCCGCAGAGCTGTAACAGCTGCCTTGCCATTGGGAACATACTCAGGGAAACCAGCAAAATGGTATGGACTCTGTCAATTTTTGCTGCCATCAGCGGTTTTGAGGCAAGAGGAGGACTTGGGTTCGGGGTGGGCGGATAGGGATGATGTATGCCTGGATTTCCCACGGGAGCGCGGCTCTCCTGTTCAGTTTTTGTTACCCTCTCGCAGACACTGTGTGTGTGTGGGGGGGAGAGGGGGGTCTCACAATTTCAGGGTTGCCTGGCATTGCTTCGGGAGCGTTTGAGTTTGCAGCATGGCATTAAAGGAATGGATGGATAATTAGGAGCTGCTGTATCAACTGCTCTTTTTTGTTGTTATGAATAGAACCATCAGAGATGTCAAAGCTAATTAAGGAAACAACTAGATCCCATATAATAGCAAATCCAGGAGAGACTGGCATGTTTCAGAAGACTTGTTCTTCTCCGGCGCTTGTGTAATGTGCATTATAACTCCACTTGGGGCACTCCCCAGCTGTCAGTGGGTATAATCAGTGTTATGTTTTAGGAATGATCAGATTCTACTAACTCAGGTTTTATCCTTTTAAAATACATAAAATTCTAGTGAGCCTGCAGAAATTAGCCCTATGTTTTCTGTATAGAGATCAGAGTCATAGGTGAGCCGGCCCTTTAAAGGGGTGGGGCTCAGCTGCACCTGGGTCAGGCTCAGCCCACCTCCCCAGGTGAAGGGAATGAGTCATGTGGTGGAAGCTGGAGACTCAGAACCAAACCTGTTGGGAGAAAGGGACGGCAGCCTGAGTTCACTCAGGGAATGTCTCAGAGGAGTAGGAGGGCTCTGTGACTAGAGACGCTATTCTTAGCTCCCAGGCAGAAGGCCTGGAGAATACAGCAGCCAGCTAAGAAGGCTGGAGTTCAGAGAGGAGGCCAGCTGGGAGGCAGGAAGTTGACAGCTCTCCAGACCTCCCAGGCAGATGGTCAGGGAGAGTGACCTGCAGGGAGCAGGAAGCTGTTGGATGAGAAGCCCTGATAAAGGATTGTTAGCCTGAAGGAAGATCTATTATTAAGGGGAAACTGAGGCAGGGCCTGATGCCAGATAAGGTAAGTGCTTCTACAATCACTAATACCTTGGGTAAAGGTGTGATGCACAGGTATATTGGGAAGAGCATTATCTTTATTTCTTGGCCATAGTGACATGCCATAGGGGAGGGTTACAGAAGCTTGCTACCCTCTGTTAGGAGATCAGGGGCTGAATTCACTGACTCCTGCTACAGTAGCTCTTGACCTCCATGCCGCAGATAAAATTTGAGATGTTATTGCAAATCTATGTGAAATTACCGCTTGAATGATATATAGCACAATCGTCAGCTCTTGGGGCCAGATCCTCAGCTACTGTAAGTCAGCATAGTGCCACTGAAGTAAATGGAGATGTGCAAGCCTTACACCAGCTGCGGGATCTGGCCCTTCATTGTCTAGAAGGCGTTCAAGTCTGACTGCTCATGACTTTGTTCCCTAAACCATAAGCACATTCCAGGCCAAAAACTACAATACAAGAACGTCAAGGTAGCTAAGTGGAGCAATCGGTGGTCAGGAAATGACACTGCTAAGGTTGCATGTGCCAGCTAGAGAGAAAGGGGCAGAAAAGTTTTGAAAGTTCTTTTGCTGATGTCTTGACAGATTTCAACCACTCTAAGTTTGTCTAAAAAACCCCAGATTTTTGCAAAAAAGAAAAAATCACATTTTGGGGGTTAAAATTTCAATTTTTTCCCCACCATCTCTAGTGTAACCTTAACTCTGCACCAGTGTGTGTCGCATTTTGATACAGTGCTTAATTATATGATCACACAAGGCTAAAATCTGATAGGTACACTTAGTACCTTACTTCTCAAATAGTCCTATTGAAATCAGTGGTGCTGCTTGAGAAAATAATTAATGTGAGGAGGGTGGTGAAAATCTTTTCTCTCTCTCTATATATATAACCCTTCTGCCCATCAGAGTTGGCAGCAACAAGGGCCAGGTTCACTATCTAGGGGTTCCATTCCAATAACACAATGCAAAATCGGCTCGAGCCCCCACCCAATGACCTGGGACAAATATATACCACCCCCACTGGGCGCTTCTAAGAGGCAATACTTCCCCTCTCGCAAGCACAGAGTCTGAGTGTCGCAAAACCCTTTTAATAACAGAGAGAAACAATGTGGCATTATGTTGGGGAAACACCACCAACAGGATTCATAACACAACCCATGAGCAAAAAACCCACCCCACGCAAATTGGGGCACATCCTTTTCCTTTGGTTCTTGAGTCCAGCAACCCAAAGTCACCCAAAGTCCCACAAGTCCAACAACCCAAAAACCTCTGTCCCTGGTCAGTGCAGCACCAGAGTTCGAAAGTTTATCTGCAGAGTTTTACCTCCCAACCTGGGTGGAGATGGTGGGGGGGGGGGGAGTTAAGGGGCTCCTTACGTGGTCCAAAGCCAAGTGCCCCACCTCTCCATGGGGCTCTGCTCCGCTCCACCAGCTGTCCCACAAATCACTCCATTCTACAAGCTGCCCCCATGAGCTGCTCCAGGCATCCCGCAAACTGCTCCACTCCACCAGCTGCTCTGCTCTGCCAGCTGTCCCGCAAACTGCTCCTCAATATATCTTCAGGCTCCCCCCACTACTTAACACAACACTCAGTGATTTCAGCTCTTTGTAAGTTTAACTGTTTTGTGATTTCAGCTTATAGCAGGGGAACCTCAGTGCTGGTGCACTATTGGCCCATGGAATCAAAATTAGCTCTGATATTCCACAGTAGGGAGAGGAGACAGTGCAATTAGCACACAAGGCCCTCACTAGGGGGTCCATACCACCAGATACTAATACCTGTCCCCAGCCTCTCTCCATTCAGTGAGTTTTGGAACCCATGTCCCTTGCCTAGCGAGTGCTACTTAGTGGATGGAGAGTCCCTCCATCATAACAAAAGGCCAAGTACAGTTCCACTGTCCTTGATTCCCATAATCAGGGTAATAACAATTTATTCTTCCTGCCCCAATAACAGAGAAACTGGGGATCCCACAACAGCTAAAGTGACCATTTGGGCAGCTATGGGCTCATGATAGGTGGGGTGGGTGTGCCTATGCAAATGAGATCAGCCCCTGAAGTTCTTTTCCACAACTTGCCACAACTCACCACCAGATGTCAGGGTGGAGCTCATCCTGACTCTGCTTACATATATATATATATATAGTTTGCCTCAAGACCACATGTTCTGAATGGAGCTGAAATTGACATGGCTGCTTTTGTTTACAAACAATGACAAATTCATCTATTGCAGCTCCATATTAGGTCTTATAACATAATTGCTTCTGCACCACCAGCGCTGATCAGCATCTAACCAACTGTGGGAATATGTGAGTTCATAGGTGCTGGAACTGGGGGTGCTGCCATAACCCCTGGCTTGAAGTGGTTTCCATCATAGGCAGGGTTTACAGCAGTGGTGGGCAACCTGTTGCCCATGGGCCGCATGCGGCCTGTCAGGGTAATCTGCTGGCAGGCCGCCAGACAGTTCTTTACATTTACACGGCCGCCTGCAGGTCCCAGTGGCTGCGGTTCGCCATTCCCGGCTAATGGGAGCTGCAGGAAGCTGTGGCCATCTTGGGCTCATCCCTGTGTGAAGAGTAGGCTTTGATATAACGGGTCAGAATGAAGGTCCATGCAGGTGGGTGCCCTGGCCTCCAGCAGTAGCCAGCATCCTTCTGCCTCAGATGAAGGCAAGAAAACCCTGAGGCACGTAACCAATTGTGAGTGCTCTGCACTCCAGAGGAAGGTCCTCTCTGACTTTTGTGGTGATCAGTGTACACTCCAAAGGATGAGGGATGATCACCCTTGTCTTAGACTCTAAGGGAATGTTTGCACTGGAGCTGGCTGGTGTAATTTCCAGCTCAGGGTGATCGAGCTAGTGTGCTAAAACCAGATGTGTAGCCATGGTGGTGCGAGCGGCAGGCAGGGCTCGCCACCTGAGTATGTGCCCAGAGTCTCGATGGGATCATCCTTGGGACAGCTAGCTCCTCCCAACACTTGTGCCATCTCTGTTACACTTCTGTTTTTCGTGGGGTAGCTCAGTGGGAGCTTGTGCATGTGAGTCTCCGTGAGCTGGGAACTATGCCTTCCAGCTCCTATGCAGACAGACTCGACATGGTTCCTGCAGCTTGCTGCTTATGTGGAGTCTTCATGTGTTCAATCTACTTGTGCTCCAAGGTGGCCTGTTATAATGGGGGCGATGGCAGCTGCTTTGGCATTACCGGCCCTCTTCACATGCGGTCACAGCTTTTAATCTCACTGGTCGCCTTCTCTTTCCTTCTCTTCCCCAGGTCCGTAATGGGTTTGGATAAGGAGCCTGACCTTGTGCACATGGAAGCCCGGACAGCTGATGGACGTGAGTGCTTGAGCCCGCTGCTGATAATAAGTGTCATTATCAATTACGTTCCATGAATAACATAGGGGAAAATTCACCAGCATCATGCTGGATGGCTTCTTTGCATCTGCAGAGTGGCACAAAGCAGCTGGACTGTGTCGGTAAATCTGGCTCATAATGGATAACAACATGTTACAAATTGCTTATAATCCTACTTGTCTCTGAGAACTGGATCCCCATATAAATTCACAAAGGAACCCTTCCCCCCACCAAAACGCACTCGCACTCCGTGGATCTTTTCTGTTTGTGCAGTACATGGTGGTGGGCACTTCCTTGCCAGCCTCAGCAGGTGCAGTGCTGGAACACTGACTTAAAGAGGAAAACAATAATCACTTACCTCCGTCGTTGAAATGCATCCAGCCACTTCTGGAGTGGACTGGATTCATGCATAATTAATTGCTAACCAGGTGGATAGGCTGTATTGCAAACAAGTAAAGTTACATTTCCATAGCATTTTTCTTTCGTAAGGATCTCCCAAAGGCTTTACAAATCATGTCCAGGAATCACAGTGCTGCAATGCAACCACCTCTGGGGTGGAGCTTGGCAGCTGCTTAACACCTCAGTGCAATGCTATGTGTGTCCCTTTGGCAGGGGGAGGGATTAGAAAGGCAGACTGCATAGGAAGGAGTGTACTACCCCTTTTAGGGACAGCCAGGAGCTCACAAGCGAAACAGCTTGGGTGTAATCAAAGAGGCTCCATGCGGTGCCCTAGGGCTGGCATGTTTAAACTGGAGCAGGAAGCTGGACGGGGGACTAGACGCTGTGTAGGCTGTAATGGGCTATCTCAGGCTCCAGAGACTAGCCTGACCATGGTTCGAGACTTGGTTTGTGGACTTTAAGTCTGGGAGCCCTGAAACAGAGTCCTGAGTGATGGCTTCATGAACTCTTGTTACGTTATGCCTTTCCCAACACTTTGCTAAAGGGGACAGACTTTTCATTAGTTTGGTTTTGGCTTCCTCTGGTCCAGATCCTTTTACAGTCAACTTACTGACATCCCACATGGAGAAATTAAGATGGACAGACCAGCAGTGCTCCAGGCCACAAGGGGGCACGTGGGGACAGCACACACCTTTTGCAGCAATTACTGTGGGGTGGTGGATGGGGAATTCAGCCCCCAAGGTCCACTCAGAGAGGGTTCCTTTGGAAGTGGTTGATTTGGGCAGGTTTTTTCAGGGGGAACGGGAGTTACATTTTGTTGGATGCAGACCCTGTTACATTTTAATGTGCTACACTACAGGTCTCATGCTGTTTAAATCCACTGTCATTTCCTTAAAGCGACACTTCTTCTGAAACTTCCCGTTGGCGTCGCTCTGCCCTTCAGCAGGGAGATCGGTACCATCCCCTTCTGAAAAAATCACCAGGCAATAAAAGCTCCACATCAACAATACAGTAAAATGGGGCAGCAAGCTGGTGAAGCCGCCAGGTTCTCTCTTTTGTGCATTTTCTATTGCACACACAGATAGAAGTGTGTGTGGGGGGGAGAATCAAACTCCTAATGGAGCATGGATTCAAACTCACTCTAAGCTTGCTTACCCAGCGATTTGGACACCGCGTGTTGGGGAAGTAGGTGTCCTCATGTCTCTGTTGCGCTGTAGACAGTGATCTTCCGCCACGTCTTGCTTTCTTGCTTTATTTGTAATGTAGAAATTCAGCATTTTGAGCTTGGCCATCGATGGTATTGAATACTCTCCAGCGAGACAGGCTTGAACAGCAGAGCCAGCAAAATGGGGCCATGGCAAACAGCAGTCCCCAAGAACTGCAGGCGTTATCAGGAGATAATGGGTTATGATGGGAGTTCTTCTCGTGGGTCCCAATGGGGGATGGTGCGTAAGGCTATCCAAAGCCGCGTTCTCCCCCAGCGGAGCCCATTACAAAGGCGGCTGTGTAGCTGTAAGTGTGATTTTTAATGTTAGCTTGTGTGTTTAATAGCCATGGACTTCCCAGCAATTGCACTCCAGGGAAACAATACAATCTCCATCTAGACTACATGGCAGAGCCTCTGTTGGTGTGAGCTGGCTTAGCGCCACTTATCCTGGAATGTCTGGGTGCCATTCCCTATCCAGCATGATGCAGAAGGCAGGTTAGGTGATCCCAGTGTTCCCTTCTGTGAGGACAGTGGAGCTACACTGATTTGCCCCAGGTGCCGATCTAATGCTAGAGCTGCAACCGAGTGAGTGAAAATACAGTTGTGTCCTGGCCCAGCTACAGCCTGGTTAAATGTGTAATGTGGACGGGAGTGGTTCTAGGAACGTGGCTAAGATCTCCTGCATTCTACCCATGGAAATGAGACACGGGACATCTGCTGAGGATGGTGTTATGATGGAGGTGAGAGATCTAGGGTCTCTCTGTGGCTCTGCCACTGATCTGCTGTGTGACCTGGGTCAAGACATCTTCCTGCTGTTTCCGCTCCCACCTTTTGTCTCTCTTGTCTATGTAAAGTGTCAGACCTGTGACACAAGGACTGTCTATCACCGTGTTCGGTCTCTGTAAATGTTCATGAGGTTCTGTGAATGATAGGCCTGGTTGATTCCAAGCCTTTCCACCTCTAGAGCACCGTGCAAGAACGCTTTCTCTGTGGAGACGTTTGTAGAGCTTCTTGTAGATGCGGAGTGGCTCAGGGATCCTCTTCTGAGAGACAAACCCATAGGAGATGTTATGTGTATTACCATAGTACCCAGGCATCCAAGTCCCGGATTGGGATCTCTTTGCGCTAGGCGCTGTACAAATACAGAATGAAAAGGCAGTCCCTGCCCCAAGGAACTGAAGTAGGGTGGGGGGGATGAGTTTAGGTGAGACCTCCTTGCTGTACTTCTGTGTATAGCACCCCAGTTCTGCTAGACCGACTCCTTGATGAAATCAGGGCCTGACGAAATTCATGCTAGGGCAGGTATGGAACAAGCTGAAGCAACCTCAGACCTGTTAGCAATGATCTTTGAAAACTCATGGAGGATGGGTGAGGTTGCAGAGAACTGGGGAAGGGCAAACATGGTACCGATCCTTAAAAAAGGGGGAACAAAGAGGACCCAGGGAATTACAGACCAGACCTTCTAACTTTGTACCAGGAAAGATACTGGAACAAATTATTAAACAATCAATTTGTAAACCCCCCGAGCATCATAGGATTATAAATAAGAGCCAGCATGGATTTGTCAAGAACAAATCATGCAAAAGCACTCTAATCTTCTTCTTTGACACGACTACTGGTCTAGTGGGTAGGGGGGAGAAGTAGACTTGATATGATCATCTTGATTTTACTCAGGCTTTTAACACAGTCCCACATGATTCTCATAAGCGAACTAGGAAACTGTGGGATAGATGAAATTACTGTGAGGTGGGTGCAAATGGGGTTGAAAGACCCTGCTCAGAGAGTAGTTGTCAATGGTTTGCTGTTAAATGGGGGGGATGTATTTACAGGGATCCGGCAGGGGTCTGTCCTGGGTCCAGCGCCATTCGGTATTTTCATTCATGACTTGGTTAATGGAGTGGAGAGTATGGGCATGAGATTTGCCAATGATATTAAATTGGGCGGGGTTTGTTAGCACTTTGAAGACAGGATTAGAATTCAGAGCGGCTTTGGCAAATTGGAGAATTGCTTAGCAAGGTTGAATTCAATAAAGACAAGTGCAAAGTACTACACATAGGGAGGAAGAATTGAACGCACATCTACAAAATGGGGAGTAAGACGGGGCGGGAGCGCTGCTGAAGAGGATCTGGGGGTTATGGGTGATCACAAACTGACTAGGAGTCAACAATGGGATTGTGATGGGGTGTCCACTCCACACAAGCCCTGACCAGGTTCACGTGGGCCAGAAGGGGCCAATTAACCTTATATGTGGCACCTGGAGGGAAGCCAGGGATTGGTAAATACTAATGGCAGATGAAACCCAGCTGGGGGAAGAATTGGGGTAGGAGCATAAGCCAGGAAGTGAGAGCAGGAAGAGGCTGCAGGGAGCAGGTCTGCAGTCAGTCCCTAGAGAAAAAGAGCGCTGGGGGGACAAGGAGGAAAGCTAAGGGGAGATAGCTCAGGGCAGGACCCCAGGGCCTAGGGAGTCTTACAAGAGGCTGAGAGGGGTGAAATAGCCACAGGGAACTACTGGGAGCTACGCAGCAGAGGATGCTCCAGTGGTAAAACCCAGAAATAGGCAAGGAGATAGAGGGATGTGGTAGGAAGGAGCTCAGAGAAATAGCAATAGGGTCTGAGACTGAGCAGACCTAGGTTGCTAGCCATAGGGTCCCTGGGCTGGAACCTGGAGTAGCAGGTGGGGCTAGGTTCCCGTAGTAGCCACTGGCAAGGTGGCACAGGACCTGGAGTTGGAACTGAAAATTGCCTGAGACCGCATACAGAGAGCTTGTCTAGTGGGAGTAAATGGTGGCCTGACTGGAGGCCAAGTGGCCAGAAGAAAGACTATCACAGAGCAAGCAATAGGCAGCAAGGGGCACCCGATGTAGCGAGAGCTACGGTGTCAGACCTAGACACGAGGCAGGGCACTAGCAGGGGGTGAGAACCCTGTTACAATGATACGGTTGCAAAAAAGGCTAATATCATGCTGGGTGTATTAACACGAGTGAGGCAACCGGGCAGCATACAATGGCAGGGCTGCTGCACCAGCCTTGAAGAGGCTGCAGTATACTTCCCTCTGTGTCCAGCCAATTCTTCTGTCTCCTAGGGAGAGCCATATCCTTGACCTCCCCAAGCCCCTCTCCTCCCTCACCAAGTGCTCAGTCTCAGAGGGAGCAGGGACTCAGATCTCCACTGGGATGCTAGTTATCCCCTGAGCAGAGGCATATAGAGAGAGAGGGTCTGGCTCCTGGTGCTGCTATGCAGGGTCTGGCCCATTATTCTGGCAATGGCCCTGCTGAGCCAATGGGGCCCTGCTGGAGAAATGCATTGTGGGTACATTGCCTACATTCAAAAAAGCAGGGACCAGTTACCTGTCCCAATAGCATAAGGGTTTCTAACCAGCTGCAGGAGTACAGTGCATGGTGGTACTTCGTAGACCCCGCACAGACTGTTCAGTGCTGCCCCTGTGGGCTCCCCTTTCTGGTGGGTTGGCTTTAGACTGGTAATATCTTCTTTAGTGCAGCAATTCTGCTGCCTTCCAATAAGATGCAGACAGTGTTTGGCATGGGTGGGGTCCTGAGACAGATGCAGACAGTAAGGTGCTGGTGAGGCTTTTTTCATGTCAGGACTGGGGATAAACTGGGTTCACGAAAGTCTCTGAACAGAGCCCTCAGGATATCTAACTAAAGCTATCAAAGGGAGCTCTGGGGCCTTTTGAGAAAAACTCTGCTTTCTTTCTCACTTCATATTCTCGCAGGGGAGAGACTGAATCTTTTCCTCCCTTTTCCCTTTGGTTTGCAGTGGAAGTCACTAGGAGTCTTGATGTCAAGTATCTCTCATGACTGATGTTCACCTGCCACGTGGGTCTGACCTATTCAGCTTTCTGTGCATTGACAGGTTCAGCTGATCATCCCTCTCATCCGAGGGGGACCCACCTACTGGAGAAAGATCTTCAGTTTATCTCCTCCTGTTTATTTCCCCTGCAAGCCTCTATGCATCTTCCAGGCTGTCAGCGCAAGGAGCGGTGAGGCAGGACTCCTTCCCTAGCTCTGCCACTGGCTCAGGGGAAATCGCTTCACTTCTTTGTACCTATCTTTCCATCTGTCAAATGGGGTTGTTGCCGGCACCCAGTGCCGAGAGGCTGAACAACAGCTTGAGTTGGTTCGTTACCCGGTGTGCTACACCCAATAATCACAACGGGGTGGAGAAGCAGAAAAGTTTATTTGAAGCTTCAAAAAGGTACAGGGAGATTTGAATCTCAAATTCTGTACTCAGAGCAGGAAGTTACACAGGCTTTTATACATCCTTTTTCCCAGCATACTTATCCAATAGCAAGCTGCCCCAAGTATCCATATAGCCAGCCAATCCAGTTCCCAGCTAGTTCCCTGGTTCTCTGTATCATTTGTTAAACCATACATAAAGCTGCTTTATTCAGCATTGTTCTTCCATATCTGCCCTGTTTGGCCTTGCTTAGTTTCAGGCAGTCTGACTCTGCAGCATATTGTTGCAGATTCTCAGCATAACTGCTGTGAGTGCCTCCAGGCGGGGGGGCCAAGGACACTTGGGCCTAGTACGCAGAGCTGCTGCGAGTGCCTCCAGGCGGGGGGGGTGGGGGCAGGACACCTGGGCCTAGTGCGAGGGGGCTTCATCGACACTCGTGGTCTTCCATCCCCTCGAGTTACCTAGTGGCCATGTCCCAGTGTCCCCAACAGGGTGAAAACCTACCCACTTCCCAGGTGTATTGTGAAGCCATGTTAATTAACGTCTGTAAAGTGCTTTGAGATCCTCCATTGTAAGATGATACATATGATTAGCAGGCATTTACAAGGACTCCTGCTATCCTGTACCCATCAGGTGCATGGGTCCTCTGGAATCCTAAGTAAGGAAAGTTGGTAGGAGAATTTTTTCACAAGGCAATGAAAATAGAAAATACAAGGCTGTCACAATCCCTCCAAGCCACTAGGTGTCCACGTTGCTTCACAGACAAATGAACTGAGAAAGTAGCAGTGTAGTGCATTATAAAGGCCACACACATTTTAAGACAGCCCAAATCCTTGATTGGCTCAGTCTTCCAGTTGGCGCTGGGTGAAACATTTTTTTGCAATGTTATTTGCAGCTGCAGTTCTTGTGTCCCATTTGTAGTGAGATGTGTCACCTCGAGCAATGATGTATCAAAACCAGACCCCAGGAGCTAACCTCCTGTTAACACAAGCACATCACAACTAATGACGGCCGAATCTTTAAAGGTTCTGTGATATAGTTTGAGCACAAGTGTATGTGTATCCAAATGTCTCCTAGCCTCTTGGCTTTGCAAAACTGGACTGGAAATCTCCTGAGATGTGTATATCCTACCTCCAGGACAAGAAAGGGGTCGGTGTCTCAGCTGTCCTTTCTGGCTCTTGTCGCAGCCCTAGAACAAGCCTGTTTATTAACCTAGTTTAAAATGAATGGGTAGAGATAAGCCTCGATGCAAACCACGGCAGCCGAGACTAAGGAGATGTCTGCACTGCCGGTGTGGGGTGTGATTGCAGCATGGGCTAACTTGAATAGAGGTAGCTCGGGTGCTGTAGCAGCGTCGGTTTCAGTGTGAACTAGTGCCACGAGTGATTACCCAGGGTTCCAGGTGAGCTTGTCCAGTCCCGGTTGCCATGTCTGCACTGCTCTGGGACCTGAGCTAGCAGGATTAAAGCCAGCTCAGGTCTATCTACACGAGCTGCAATCATACCCCGAGTTTGCAGTATAGACATACCCTTAGACAAAGTCCAGAGCCAGATTTTGCAGATCGGGACCCACGTCTGTGGTCTGTGCCAGTTCTCCTCCTCTCTCGGGTTGCAATGAAAGCACCTACTGCAAGCATGCAGCAAGATTTAGGACAGTGTCAGACCAGAGTGTGGCAAACCTGCCCCAAGCCATTCAAACCTTCCATTAACTTCCAATCCTTCCTTCTCCCTGACAAGAGGGTTGGCCCCCTCCAGGCTGCCTTCCTCCCTGCTTGTCCCCAGAAAGCCTCCTAACTTTGCCTTGAGGTGAGGGTTGAGAACCAGTTGCATGGAGAGGTCTTCTAGCAACATGGAGTCAGTGTGGAGAGGTATTCTTTCAGACTAGAGATGAGACTCGCTGAGCCCCCAAGCTGCTGGAAACCTTTTGAACCCTTTCACCCCCAAATCCCATGGGAGGTTTACAGTTTGACCTTCCACCAACCCTGTCCCACTGTATTTACATTTCATGCACTTTCTGATACAGAGGTGAGCCCAGTCTGCAAATATCCCCAGAAATAGAGGGGTGAGTGAAGCAGGCATGTGCCAGGCCCCAAACCTAGAGATCAGAGGGTCAAAACCATCCTCAGATAGCTCCAGACTCCTCCTTTTGCCCAACAGCTTAATGGTTTGTGCTCTGCCCTGCTAGGTGGGACACCCAGGTTGGAGTCCTGCTCCCAGACTCTTTGGCCTGTGGTAGGCAAGAGGTTAGCCTACACCATTATAATGGTCCCTTCTGGCCTCGGAGTTCTTGGATTCTGGACTTTCCCAAAGTCTGAGCACGTTCAGATCTGAGCTTTTGGTTCAGGTGTGTCTTTAATCTGATCCTTTTGCATTGTGAAATCTGTTTCCGGCCTTATTGCAGTGAATGTCATCATTTTACCTCCTGCTTGAATGGGGCTATTTCTTAGTATAGCCAGTCATGTTTAATCCTCAATATTTAGTAAATTATCTTTTCATTTCCTGTCAGGCCATGGGATAGAATGTCTGCCCCAGGAAGGGAGACGAGCTCATTATTGTATCCAGCATCTGTCAGATTTGAAGATTTGTTTTATTTCATGCACTTCATTGTGTCAAATAAAACTAAATAAGAAACAAAATGGAACATAGGCAGAGGGGGAAAAAACCACTACCTTTCTGTGAATGTTAAGCAGGTGCCCTTCTTTGTATAAATTTGATTACTAGTGTAACACACTCAAAATGACACATTTCCCAGTAGGCAGAAAGCTGGTTGTCATGTCAACACTTGATCCTTCCCCCCCCCCCCTTCCTTCTTTTTTGTGACTTACCATCAGCAAATTAGCCAGTGTGTGTGGGGATAAGAATATCCAACCGACTGTGTGGGTGACTGTACTGTGGTAAAGGGCTTCTAAAAATACCACCATTCCCATTGGTCTTCCCATGCTCGGTGCAGAAAAGATCTGCAGAGAGTCGTGCCATGCACGCTGGGATGTTAACATCTGTGGGTGACATAACACTATATGTACCTTCGAAGGTTGTTTTTATCCACCTGTGTTGGGGTGTGCACTGCACACCAGCCCTGATAGGGTTAATGATGGCCTGAGAGGCCAATTAGGTTACCTGGCATCAACTACAAGAGCGAGGGCCAGGTTCATTAAGAGTGAAGCCCAGCTGGGGAAGGCCAACACTATAAAGCCAGGAGGCTGAAAACGATAAGAGGGCTTCAGGAGAAGGAGGCGACAGTCGTTCCCTGGGGTGAGGGCAGTTGTCAGGGACAAAGAGGAAGTCCAGGGGGAGAGTAAGCCCTGAGATTGTGCCCTGGAGTAAGGAGTCTAGCAAGAGTCCAGGCAGGGGGGAAGTCGCCATGGGGAGTAGAGTAGGCTTCTGTGGTAAACCCAGAAACGGGCAAGTTACCAGAAAAGAGACACCTGCGGGGGGGGGGGGGGACGACAACACGCAGTACCACCCAGATCTAGACACAAGGAGACACACTAGCAGTGAGTGGGGAACCTGTTACAATTGGCGGGGAAATGCAGACAGACTATCCCCCCTAGACACAAGGGGAAGATGGGGTCGTTTAGGTAAGAAAATGGAACCACAGTGCGTGGAACCCTTCAGGTCTATACTCCCAAGCTGGCATATGGAGGGGCAGACGGGGTTACCCGAGTTCCCTTGGGAGCTCCAGGGGCTGTGGAGGCAGTCCTCCAGCAACTTTGGGAGACCCAGCCAAGGCAGAAGGAGGAGCAAGCTGAGCTGAGAAAGCAGCTGGTGACCTTGGTGTGGTAACAGAGGTAGCTTATAGAGATCCTGAGAAAGGAAACCACTAGGGGTCAGAGGAAGCAGGGAAGGGAAAGGTATACGGGGGCCAGGAGATCAGAGGCACAACCTGGGGTACGTTTTGCCTGTGGCCGACAAGGGCACATAAAAAGAGCAAACCCTTATATGAACTGTGAGGAGAAGGTTATCCCAGGAGAGGAGGGGCTCGACAGAAGGATGCAGAAGCATGGCCTACTGACAAGGCAAGGATGAGGATTTGTTTTGGGTGCTGAGAAACTGGCCATATAAAAAGGCACTGCCCTCTCAGGAAATTGTAGGGTAACAAAAAGGAAGGCGTCGGCCCCAGTAATGTAGAAAAAAAAAGCGAGTGTGTCCTGTATCTGGAGTATGCAGGAGGCAGGCAAAGTAGAAGTGGTGGTGCTGGTGACTGTGAACGTTGCAGACATTGAATCCATGCACTTGGTAGGGGGTTGCACAGAGTTAAAAGATTGGCAGGGAGAAGAACCAGACAGAAACAGGGACAAGCCCAGAAAGGAAATAGTCCCCGACAGGAACACAGACCATGACGGGAAGGGCGCTGTGGGATTTGCTGGAGCAAGCAAAAATAATACAGGAGATGCTAAGTAGCTGCAGAGCTGGGCTTGTGAGCAGCTGCAGAGGACCAAGAGTTCCTGGGGGAGAAGAACCGGGATGGTATGGAAGAAAAGGGCCGACTGGTGCTCCTGCTGGGTAGCCTGGAGAAGGCCCAGCTCCAGCAACTCCAGGGCGGAAGGCATCCATGCCCACATGGGGGACAGTCTTGAGAAGGAGGGTGCGTGCTGGGGTGTGCACCCCACTGCAGCCCTGCTAAAGTTAGTGAGGGCCTGAGAGGCCAATTAGATTACCAGGCATCACCTGTGAGCAAGAGGGCCAGGGTTCATTAACAGTGAAGCCCAGCTGGGGAAGGGCTGGGAAAGCACTATAAAGCCAGGAGACGGAAAGCCGAAAGGGGGCGGCAGTCACTCCCTGGGATAACGTAGGTTATCAAGGAGAAGAAGGAAGTTGTCAAGGTTGCCTCCCCACTCTGAACTCTAGGGTACAGATATGGGGACCCTCATGAAAGACCCCCTAAGCTTATTTTTGCCAGCTTAGGTTAAAAACTTTCCCAAGGCACAAATTTCATCTTGTCCTTAAACAGTATGCTGCCACCACGAAGTGATTTAGGAAAAGAACAGAGAAAGGACCACTTGGAGTTCCTATTTCCCCAAAATATCCCCCCATGCCCTTACACCCCCTTTCCTGGGGAGGTTTGAGAATAAACAAGATGAGCACAAACCAGCCTTGGATTTTTAAGACCCAAAAAACCCAACCAGATTCTTAAAAAACAGAACTTTATTAGAAGAACAAAAAAAGATAAGAGAACAACTCTGTAAGATCAGAATGGAAGATAATCTTACAGGCAGTCAGATTCAAAACATAGAGAATCCCTCTAGGCAAAACCTTAAGTTACAAAAAGACACAAAAACAGGAATACACATTTCCTCCAGCACAGTGAATTTCACAAGCCAAAACAAAGAAAACCTAATGCATTTTCTAGTTAGATTACTTACTAACTTTACAGGAGTTGGAGGGCTTGCATCCTTGATCTGTTCCCGGCCAAGGTATCACACAGACAGAAAAACCCTTTTTCCCCCCTCCAGATTTGAAAGTATCTTGTCTTCTCATTGGTCATTTTGGGTCAGGTGCCAGCTAGGTGACCTGAGCTTCTTAATCCTTTACAGGTGAAAGGGTTTTGCCTCTGGCCAGGAGGGATTTTATAGCACTGTATACAGAAAGGTGGTTACCCTTCCCTTTATATTTATGACAGCAGTCCAGCGGGAGAGTAAGCCCTGAGATCCTGCCCTGGAGTAAGGAGTCTAGCAAGAGACAAGAGCGGGTGAAGTAGCCATGGGGAGTAGAGTAGAGGCTCCTGTGGGAAACCCAGAAACAAGCACGTTACCGAAAGAGAGACTAGCGCAGAGGGAGCAGAGAGCAGAAGGGAGCTCCTAAAGTGGCTAGAGCTAGTTTTCCAGATCTAGACAGGAGGGAAGCGCACTTGCGATGAATGCACATTGCTGGAGTGGAAATGTAGCGCGACATGCTTTATTACGATGAAATTCTCAGTGCTGGGACTGGAGTGAGTGTGGTAGTTTCTGTTACACTTTATTTATCAGTGGCACTGCCCAGAACTAACCGTGCGTTTTCCATTGCACTTAAGTTCCCGGTGCAACTGCTCAGAGCCAGCATTGTAGTCTCCGCCACCTTGAAATACCTCTGCCCAAAACCCATGCTAGAGCCTGTTACTCTGAAGCCTTTAGCGACGCTTCCCAGAACGAACCTCTAATAGAGGAATTTCTGCTACCTTCAGGGCCCATTTTTCATCTTTTGTAGGCAATGCTGCTTTATATTCTCCCTTTCATTTCCCAGGGGCTCCTTTCCTTCCTGCCCGATGCTTTCAGTAGAGCTGTACTATAGAACCTGGAACTTTGCAAAACCCGTCCAGTCTTGGGCTTGAGCATGGAAACACAATTAGCTAAGTTTAATAGAAACATTAGTGGGGTCCCAAGAATCTTCCATCGAAACACAGAGCAAAACCTTTTGCTGACTCTGGAGAGGCCCAGACTCTGAGGCTGGAAGCAGGCTTTCAGGGCCAAAAGATCCTATGTGTAATACTTGGAGCTTAACCCAATGTGATGGTTTTATTTGAGCTTCCCCTTTGCCGTTTTGGGTTCTAGCCAGCTGGACTTTCCGAATGAATCTTAAGGGCTATGAAGTGGCTTCACGTGGTGTGAACCAAAACCATGGCATCTTGTTCACCTCACTCCTTGGAAACTCTCTGTTTTCTCCCATTTTAAGTGTCCTGGCATTTTGTAGAGAAGTCTGCAAGTACTTGAAACTCGAGGGTGCAGAAAACGTCCTCTGTCAAGAAGAAATGTGCCATCATGGCAGGTGTCCTCCCAGTGCTGTTTTCATTTTGTCCCTCAACTGGGGTTTTGGTAAAGCAGTGTAAAGGCCAGCGTTCCAGGTTTGGTCCCTGGCAGGTGAGGATCGCTGGGGGCAGGGGTGCTGGAATAATTGTTTTTGTGGGAGTGCTGATGATGGAAACCATGTCTTTGGTGTTTGTTATTACTACTGTTATTACTGTTTCAAGCCAGGGGGCGTGGCAGCACCCCTAGTCCCAGCACCACTGGCTGGCTACCTGACTGTCAAGTTTACTTACATGGCTGGTGCAATTCTTGCTTTGTAAAACCCTCTCTAGTGCTCCGACTACAATAACACTGTGTATAATCAAATTCTGTCCTATCTGATACACACCCATTTAGACACACATGACATAAATAACACTGTGCCTTTCTAGGACACTTTCTAGCCAAGGATCTCAAATCCTACTAAAGAATTCAGCTTCATCTGTCTCCCTGCTTGGCCACTTTTTTACATGTTGAGAAACGGAAGCAAAAAGAGGTTAAGTGAATTACCCAAAGTGACACAAAGATAAGAACGGCCATACTGGGTCAGACCAATAGTCCATCTAGCCCAGTATCCTGTTCCGACAGTGGCCAGTGCCAGATGCTTCAGAGGGAATGAACAGAACAGGGCAATTCTGAGTGCTCCATCCCCTGTAGTCCAGCCCCAGCTTCTGGCAGGTGGATGTTTAGGGACACTACGGGCACGGGGTTGCATCCATGACCATCTTTGCTAATAGCCATTGATGGATCTATCCTCCATGAACTTATCTCGTTCTTTTTTGAACCAAGTGATACTTTTGGCCTTCACAATATCCCATTGCAAGAGTTTCCACAGGTTGGCTGTGTGTTGTGTGAAGAAATGCTTCCTTATGTTTGTCTTAAACCTGCTGCCTATTAATTTCATCAGGTGACCCTTGGTTCTTGTGGTTATGTGAAGGGGTAAATAACACTTCCCTAATCACTTTCCCTAATCTCACTTTCTCCACACTTCATGATTTTGTAGACCTCCCTTAACTATCTCTCTTCTAACAGGCCCAGTCTGTTTAATCTCTCCTCGTACGGAAGTTGTTCCATACCCCTAATCACATGTATTGCCCTTCTCTGTACCCTTGTGTCAGAGTCTTGAAGAAAACCCCGCCTGCCAGTCTGGTGACTTCAACATGAGACCATCCTTCCTCTCAACCACATGCTTCCGCAGAGGAAGAATCTCATTCTGTCCCAGCGGCAATTTCTCTTTTAGACTACTCATAATAACACAATAGCACATAACTAATAGCTAATAACACAACAACCCATAGCAGTGCCCTGGAGAAGGCTAACCTCCGTCTGGCTAGTATCCTGATGCAGCCATTTTGTTTCAATTACCTGTTGAGTTCCATTTCTCCTTTGGTCAAAATTGCGATGACTTTGCCCAACTCACTTTGCAGGGCAGACCCGTGTTACGGGCAGCACGTCGTTGAGAGAGCCGTGGTGCTGCATTAATGCAGCCAGCTCTCAAGGGAGTCGTTGGTCTGAGCCTACTGGCGGGCAGGCCCATTCGCAGCAGCAGCTCCAACGAAAGGCTAGCAAGTTTGTTTTTTCCTCACCTCGTGTGCTCTGGATTGCTGAGTGCCTCAATCAACAAAGTTATGGTGCTTTTTTGAGCATCCCTGCGTGTCAGCATTTGCCGCTGTCTTGAGCAAGCATTTCAATCATGGAATGTGAATACAGTTCCTGGGTCCAAGATGAAAACCCTTCTTGTTTGACCTCATGTTCCTTTCTTTTCCCTCCCCTGTTCCTCCCAAGCTTAGCAAGCTGGTAAATGTGATCTTCAGGGGCGAGAGCAGAGCTGTCAAGGGATCAGAGTAATGGTTTGTGTGGCCTGGAAGGTTTCCTATAGCATTAATCATTACTTGATTTTTTCCTTTTCCATTGCACTGGCTGGCCTGTGCCTGAATACTAATGGCTAGGGGCCATCAACTTAGCTCTCCACAGCGTCCGTAGGACAAAACAGGTAGCTTATGAAGAGCTTTCCTTTTGAAGCCTTGCTGTTGAGGAAGAGACTGTGGCCTCCTGCCCTATATTTCCAGCGCTGCTGCTTGACCTGCCATGCAACCTTGGACCGGGCCTCAGTTTCCCCATGTGACACACTGATGTAATATACTTACCCACATCATGAGGGTGTTGGGAGGCTTAATGTCTATGAATAGTTTTGAGGTAATAGAAAGTAGGCAGAGTGCCACTGACCAGACCACATTGTTGCCTTCTCTTAATTGATAGACCCAGTTCCACTTGCATCAAGTTTAAGACTCTTGTCCATAACTACCATGCCCTGCATGGCTCCATATTGACTTGCCTACCTCTTGGGTCAGTCTTCTTTGGATTCTCCCCCCTCTCCCCACCGCAGTGCCTGGTAATTAATCTACCTGCTGAGCTGGGTCCTTTCCTATAATACTTTATTCATGTCCTCCTCCTGCTCCCACGCCTTCTCAGAAGCAGCTCCCAAGTCATGGAATGGTGTTCCGGCCACAGTGTGATGGCCCCACCACCTTCTCCTAGAGCTGCTCCTAAAGGCTCTGCACAGATCCCGAGCTAGTTAATCAGGATAGTTCTATTGAAGTCAATAGAGCTAAAGTGATTACTCAATGAAGTACACAGAAGTGAAAGTGTGTGTTTGCAGGGGCGGGGGTGGGGAGAGATAGATTTGGGGCCTTTACCTAAAACAACTCCTTTCTGTGCATCTATTCTTATGTCTTCTAGACTGTGTGCTCTCTGGGGAAGGACTGTCTCTATATGCATGTTTTATACAGCATTAAATGAATCATCTTCACTTCCCAAATCATAATTACATTTGTTCTTTGGACACAGTCACCCAAAGGACTTAATGAATTGATCTCCTTGGAGTCAGCAGCATGAGGGTCTTCTTAGACCCCCAGCCGCTCGCGAGTGTCCAGGTAGCGCTTTGTATCAAGTGTCCTTGCCAAAAAGGTGTGGCAGCCTTTTGTTTTGTCCGATAGTTTCCCATGTCTTTGTCCTCTTGGCTTTAGACCCCTGCAGTCAGTGCACAAGGAGCTGTGTCCTAAAGCTCCTGGGACACTCCAGCTGGCGTAGGGTACCACGGTGCTTCGTGCCAAGGGCATGTCTTGCATGAGCTCTGTGATCTGCGCTAGCTGTCGATTAACTTCTGGAGGAATTTGTAAGATTTGTCATGACCAAATCCGATATCGATTGGCTGCTGGCTTTCTCTCTCTGTGGGATACCACAAAAGCTGGGGTCAGCCAAGAGGCTTAAGGCTAATGACTTCCCGGGTTGAACAGAAAATGGCAGCGCATTTCATAGGAGAGGCTAGACCCTGGAACTGATTTCCTTCCTTGGCCATCATGGGCCAGATCTGCTGACATTTGGGGTATGCTGCAGGGCTCATCTATCTCCCCAGGGCTTGGATGATTTTGGGAGAGGGTATGAATGAGTTTGAATAGGCGTATGTAGTGGATAGAAGGAGAGCAGTCTGTGTGGGTGGGAAATCTTTTTCTACGCCTTGGGGGCCTAATGAATTTTTGATGTGTTTATAAGGAGTACACAGAGTTTAGACCCTGGATAGAAATGAGTGCAGTGGTTTACATAGGGGGTGGAATTCCTTCCTGACCTAATCAGGTGATCATCTGATGAGGATGGCAAACCCGTTTAACTTTAATATCCAGGATACCGTAGCCTAGGCTGACATTTCCATTCTGTGCCCTTCTTTTGAGCTGCTTATAAAGTTTTTGGACCATGAGCTCCTGGGCAGGAATTTCTCACGTGTGCCTATGCTCCTATTACAGATGCCCACTATATAACCTGTCGGATCCAGGAGTGCTCGGAGACTACCAGAAGCGGACCATTTTTGCGCTCCATCGACACCAACTCGCTTGTTGTCCAGGATGAATATGTCTTTATTCAGGTACAGTGACACACTATCTGGGGGAGGTGGGGCATGGCGTGGCAGGCTGGGGCTAGGTAGATGCTGCACTATAGAGCATGTTTTCTTCTTCCCGGAGGGAGGAAGGATAGTTTTGAGGTAAGGCACGGGACTGGAAATCAAAAGGCCTGGGAACAATACCTGACTGCCACAGACTTACTGCCTGGCCTTGGGTAAGTTGACTGATCTCTCAGTGCTTTAGCTTCCTTATCTGATATGATGATTCTTACCCACCTTACAGGGCAGATTGTAATTCCTCAAATGGAAGCCACTGTGGAGGTGCAGACTGTTGTTATGGTTGTCTGGAAAATGCCACGGAGCACCTGTTAGCAAACCATAGCCTTGATCGCGAGAGCAGAGAAGCAGTGTCCAGTGAAGACAATGTTGAGTGAGCGGCCGTTGAGGAAAATAGAAGAGTTGATCCAGGCTTGGCAGTCAGACAAGGAGGCAGAAAGCTAATGGGTCAGACAGGAGATCAGCTTGGAAGGCAAAGTTACTAGAGAGGAAGGCAGGGGGATTTGGGAAGAGAGGAAGATATAAGGCAGAATCAAAGGGAAAGGAGGTTGTGGGAGGTGGGGGACGGATGACCACTCTGTAGATGGGGAGGGGAGAATATGAAGGAGGAAACTGCCCGAGAAGGCGAGGGGCTGGATGGAACAGCCCAACTGCTCCCCATCATATTCCTTGGGGACAAATCAAGGGTGTTTGTGAGAGAATGGCCACCCTATGAGAGAGAAGCTGCAGAGAAAGTTTCACCCAGGAGGAGACCAGGATCCAGGTTTTTGTGAATGGGAGAGGATTGAGCAATGAAGACATTGAGTTTGGTGGTGATCTTAGAGTTCAAAGCCAAAAGGGACGACCAGATCATCTGGCTGATCTCCGGCATAACGCAGGCCTTCATCACCACGCAGCCACTCTCACGCCCATGCCACCAACCAGAATTAGACCATAGTACTACAGCCCTCGGGAGGCTCCACTATGGTGTGCCACAAGCAGAGAACAGGAGGTACCCAGGTGCAGCAGCACCCGAGAGCCCTGCAATGGCAGAGAAATGATTTGGTGAGAGATGGTCCCAGATGATCCAAGCAAGTCTTGACAGAGATGATGCTGATGTTGGGGGGGGGGGGGAATGGGAGTGGATAGCAAAGAAAGAGGCTTGGCCCTTCAAGAGCTCTCTATTTTTGCAGAGCTGGTGGGCTTTTTGTTCTTTTGTTTTCTTTCCACAGAAAAATTATGCAAAATCGCTTCTTCCATTGGGAAAAAAAAGGCTTTTCTAGGTGACTGTTTAACTGGGGAGATCACTAGCTCCGTGCCAGGGGCGGGGTAGAGCTCCTTTGATGTAATTAGCACTTCTGCCTCTAGAAAATATACTAGCAAATCTTAGTAACCTATGTGTCTGCAACTGGAGACACCCATACATATGTTGGTAAACATCTACTGTACACCAGACCTCTGAGAGAGCCTGCATTACATTGGCTTTTTATCTCGGCAGCCTAGAGAGTTCCCAGGCTTTTGTGTCCCTTTATGGCTTACAGCACACCTGATAAGAGTTTATCATTCCATAGCTCTCCACTGCACTAGAACAAGGCATGGGATGTTGAACTGTTTGTATGGGTGTTGGGGAACCCTGCATGGTGTGAGCCTCTGTCTGCCTTAAATTGGCAACCAATGGAAATGGAGTGCTTGGGGCTCAAATTAATAGTCACTAATTACTCCAAGTAAAAATATTTGGCAACACTTTAAATGAGGTGTCTTAAATGTACTTCACTCTGCATTTCATTTAGACTTAATTGGCAGATTTTTTTAATATTATTTTGAACGTTAAATAACTTACAAATTACCATTTAAGACCGTGTTGAGCTTTAACAGCTGCATTAGAGATCTGTGCACAGGCTTTGATTCTGATCTCACTCTACCCCCAGAATGAATCTGGAGATATAGATGTCAGCTAGTGTATACATCTATCTAGATATCCACCAGTGTATATCCAGTTTAACTGAGTTCATCATGAGGCTAACAAGGTCAGATCCGCAGCAGAAGTAAAGCTGTGTGGCTCAGTTTACCTCCAAACAAAGCTAATCAGATGTTAGGGTGCATAATAAGGAAAATAATATGGGGAAATATTACAATGAGTGGGTAGCCCTCCTCTGGAATGCTACGTGCAGTAGTGACCACCTTAAAAAGTTTTTGCAGAATTAGAAGAGATGCAGAGAAGGGGGATGAGAATGATTAGAGGTTTGGAAAATTTTAATATGAAGAGAGATTGAAATAATTGGGATTGTTTCACATGGCAAGAAGATGAATACGAGAGGACACAATAAACATATATTATGATTGACTCAATTAAAGAAGGAATGGCCACATTCCGGTTGTCATTCATATGAATGATAATACTAGGTAATACCTAGTCCTGCCATGAGTGCAGGGGACTGGACTAGATGACCTCTCGAGGTCCCTTCGAGACCTATGATTCTATGAATTAAACTCATCGCACGTTGAATAGCTATCAGGTTGATCTGTTATTTCTAAGGTGCCTAGCACAGTCATGTCTGAGCTTGGACAATAATGCATAAGTTACATATTTAAGACAAAATCCCACCCTCAGTTACACCTGTCGAATCTCATTTAAATTAATGAGTTTACTGTACTGTTGCTGAAGCCGGAACTGGGTCTGTATTGTATGACTGCGAACATCATCTAAAAATTGCCCTTTGCAAAAAAAATGCCATTTGCAAAAATAACCCCAAAATATATTATTATTTTAACATGCTTTCGAATAACTACTTTCAAGGGGGTCTGTGAGTCATTCAGCTGCAACATCACCATTAAAATCGGTGTAATTTTTTCCACTACATTTTCATCAAGTAGTTTTCTCTGGTTTCAGAGTGGTAGCCGTGTTAGTCTGTATCAGCAAAAAAAACGAGGAGTCCTTGTGGCACCTTAGAGACGAACAAATTTATTTGAGCATAAGCTTTTGTGGGCTAAAGCCCTCTTCATCAGATGCATGCAGTGGAAAACACAGTAGGAAGATATATATAGAGAGAGAGAGAACATGAAAAAATGGGTGTTGCCATACCAACTCTAATGAGACTAATTGATTAAGGTGGGCTATTATCAGCAGGAGAAAAAAAAGCTTTGGTAGTGATAAACAGGATGGCCCATAGTTTTCTCTGTAGTTGTAGTGCACTGCCCATCCTGCGTGAGTCTGCTTGTGACCAAACTGGTTTCACTTTCTGAATCCAGCCTTGGAGCTGATCCACAGCTGCCTATCAGATGTGGATTGCTGATAATTACTTGAGCTGCTGCTGTATTCTCCTGGGTAAAGTTTACATTGTAAACTCTTTTGGGCGGGGACAGTCTTTTTGTTATACCTGTGCACGGTGCCTAGCAGAATGGGCCCTGATCCCTGTTTCAGATCTCTGGGGATTTACACATTACAGAGCTGGTTGGAAATGTGTTTTATTTCCAGGGAAACATTCTGAAGGTAGCTATTCATTTTCCTCTCTGTTTTTCAGAGACTTTTTCAGGTGGTCAAGAACCAAAGTTTTCAGTTTTCCAAAAACTGAAACATGTTTGTTCTTTCAGTAAAGCCCCAAAAGACTTTAAAATGGAGATTTTTCTCATGACAATGTCCGCTTGGCTGAAGAGGCATTTTGGCCCCCCTCTCATCCCTCCCCCCCAAAAAAACCCTCAATGAAAAATCACCTACCCGCTATAAAGACAATAATATTAAAGTATTCTGGGATGTGTAGCCTGAAGATTCTAGTTTTCTTTGATGAAGTGCTGCTGGCATATCAGATGGGCTGCTAGTTTAGCTCATCATCTAGTTAATACCCCTGTGCTCCCACGTCTATCAAGATCTGCAGGAGCCTGGAGGGGGCGGGGTCTATTTAGAACTTTGGACCAGACCTTGGCCATTGTCTTTGAACCAACTGTAATCCGTGAGCATTGAAGGACAGAGATGGGGCAAGGCAACTGCATGCGAATTGGGTCATTTTAGGATGGTAGGGCGTGGTCTGGGTTGGATAGCCCCAAACACAATGGAGGCTAACATGGTCTGAACTCTAGTTTAGACAGGGTTCTACAGGGCAGCAGAGTGAGCAAATAGGTGGGTGTTATTTTGGATTAGAAACTAGAGATGAATCCATACCAAATCCCCAGATCCAACCCTCTCTGAACCTTGGGGAAGCTTGGCTTCTGGTCTGAACTTTGTGGCTGGTTTCCGTTCTCTCCAGTGGGCCAAACCAGCCCTTTGGAGCTGAACACCTTCCACTGTGAGAAGAACTTGGATCGACCCTCCCGCCTCAATCCTCGATCAGTAGGGATTGCTATTTGCCTCAGGATCTGCTTCATTTCCACTTCAGATTGGAAGCTCCCTGCACCATTAACCAAAGGGACACATGATGGAGACCAATAAATAATCATTATCCCAGCTCTTTTTAAAGAGCTGGACCATAGACTCCCTTTCCTCCTGCAGCCCATGTGGCATATTTATTCAGCTGCTCAGGAGCGTTCAGGATGTAATTCTAACGAGGGCTGTGTGGCTAGCCCCGAAGTGCACAGACACTGCCTAGTTAATTGTTAATATCTATCATTCTGTCTCTCTCATTCCTCCTCATATCTGGGCACCTTCTGTGGTATTCCATTTGTTATTCAGTTTCCTGAGCACCTTTAAAACTGGGCTTTTCTCTCTCGACTCCGGTTTCCCGCAAATCAAGTGATTCTCGGATCAGTGGCTGCTCTGAGCACCTGTGTTCACCTACCGGATCAGCGACTCCCTCTAATCAATCGCTGTTGCTGTGATAGCAGCGTGACTGGAGAACCGCTGCTGTATTGACTGCTCTTGTTGCAGATGGTGATGATAAGGGAGCTAAGACAGAGATGTTAGGGGCAGGGGGGCAATTTGACTGTGGCTTGCATTCTTCCTGATTCAGACTGTGTCTGTGGTATTATCATGTGTGAGCAGGGAGCAGTCACTTTGTCATTAGCAGCCTGGCTGTACGGTGGTGTGAGAGCAAAGTGCTCTGTCAACTGGTGTTCTTCTAGATGACTGGATTCTGGGAAATTTAGGGCAAAATTCTCCTCCCCTATCTGCACCACCAGTCATTTGTCTAGAAGGATGGTGGTTAGGGTCCTAGCCTAGGATTTGAGAGACCTGGGTTCAATTCTCTGCTCTGCCACATAAGAACAGCTATGCTGGGTCAGACCAAAGGTCCATCTAGCCCAGTATCCTGTCTTCTGACAGTGGCCAATGCCAGGTGCTTCAGAGAGACTGAACAGAACAGGTAATCATCAAGCGATCCATCCCTGTCGTCCATTCCCATCTTGTGGCAAACAGAGGCTAGGGACACCATCCCTGCCCATACTTCCTGCACATACTAAGTGGGGAAGTCACTTAGTCTCTCTCTCTGTCTCAGTTCCCTATCTTGGGGGATTAATAGCACTTCCCTGCCTCACAGAGGCGCTGTAAGCATAAACCCGTTAAAGAAGATTGTGAAGTGCTTTGAGACCTGAACTTATTTTGCAAGCAAAAGGCCTGACTTACTTAAAATAGTTTTATACCATTGCAATTCCATTGACTTACATGGAGTTACTTCCATTGGTATCAGTGAGAGCAGTTAGCCCTAGAAATTCCACAGCTGAAATTCCACGGAATTATTCCTGCCCCCAAATGAATGTGGCTCATGCACGGTGGGACCTCTGATAGCTCCTTCTGGCATAAATATTGGCTTTTTAATGACTGCCAGCATAGGAATCAAATTAATAGAGCTGGTCATAAACTTTCAGTTGAAATGTTTTTTCCTTGGAAAAGGGCTTGTTTGACTAAATGGAAATTTTAGTGAAAAATTCCAATTTTTGTCCAAAATTTGGGGGTTTCTATTGAAAACCAAAACAATTTTGTTTGTCAGATGTACAATGAAAACCTAAAAAATGTGGACAGTCTTTCAACAAAAACAAGAAGAATGCATGCTGAAACCTTTTCATGAGGGGAAAATGACCGTTTCCCAACTCGCTCTATAAATTTAACATATCAAAAATAACTAATAAAACTGGCCTATTAATATCATTGTGTGTCTTACAGGCTCTGACTTCAATTCAGGAAAGCACTTCATCACATGACTTCAACGGGACTTAAGCATGTGCTTCAAGTTAAGCATGTGCTTAATACTCTGCTGAATAGGTATGCTTTTCTGAATCTAAGCCAGTGTTATCAGGTGAGCAGACGTTTGTCCCAAGTATAATTGACACAGGCTGCACCTGTTATGTGGCTACTTGATGTCATCTCCTAGGACTGTCAATGTAACAACTTCAACAAGCAACGAATTCACTTGAAGACAAACAGGACTAGCCTTCCACCTAGGAGAGAGAGGGATTTTTTTGACCATGAAATCTCACAGTAATGAAACTAGATATGGTGGGGGTTAAACTTTTGATTTCCCCAGCTTGGATCATTCTCTCTATTTTCATGGAAGTTAAATACACCATGTTCAAATAGATATACTTTTTTCCTCCATTTTTTTTTAACTGAGAGACAAAAGGTCTTAACAGAAATCAATCCACACAATTTATTTTTAACTTCTCCCTCCTTAGCTGGGATTGATTTTTATCTTCACAATCAATGGCAAAGAGAGTGGCTTCGTGGGACAATGGAGTTCTCTTTGACTTATTGGGTCTGCTGGTCCTTGAGACTTCTATTTAAGACATTATTAAAAACTGATTATGAAACTAATAGGATGAAGACTTTTAAATGATTGACATGTTTACACCTGTTTTACTGGTGAATAATGCCTGCCACAGCTGATCTTCTGCTACACCCATTTAAAATACAAAACGAAGCTCCAATGGGGGAGACAAGAATCCTAGAGACATGCTAGTTAAAACCTTTTATAAGGCAGTGCCATAAAGGAATGTGTAGTTAGGTGCTCTCCTATTTGGTGACCCGTCTACTTTCCCCATTCCTGGAACTGTTTCATCTTTACCATGGCAAATATTATTGAATTTGGAACTCAAAGCTCAACAGCTGTAGGTAAAAATTGAGGAACTTTTCCCTTTTTTTTGGTCTTTTATTTTGTTTCTAGGGGGCTTTTTATTCCATCGTTTCTTTTATTTCTCTCTTTGTCCTCTCCCCACTCCTTCCTCGACACGTTGTCTGAGACATCAGCTGCATTTGCAGCAGGAGATGTAAAGTGCTTGGCAGACTGAAAAATGTTTCCTCTGAAAATCCTTCAAAAAGAGATTTAATATATACAATCATGTGCGTTTCGAGTCGGTTTCTGGGCAGGGAAATTGCATGGTTTCCAGCTGTAATGCTGCCTGTGTTGTCTGTTTGATATCTTGGGTGTAACTCTGTGCACGTTTACTACACAAGTTGTCATTAAAAAGTCGAGTATTTTACCCCTATATACTGCATAGATGTATCTGAGCTACCACAGTATATCTTATTCAAAGCAGAGAGGACAGCATCTCGGGTAATGTGACTGTGTGCTAACTTCAGTTACCTGACTGACTGCTGTAGGAGGCTGCTCAGAACCTAGAAACATTAAGCCCTTTATGTGTCTACCCTATAGAATCATAGGATATCAAGGTTGGAAGAAGACCTCAGGAAGTCATCTGGTCCAACCTCCTGCTCAAAACAGGACCAACCCCAACTAAATCATCCCAGTCAGGGCTTTGTCAGGCCAGGCCTCAAAAACCTAGACAGATACGTAGCTAATGTATAGCATATATAGACACCTACATGCCATGAAAACACAATTCCATACTAAAGTAGGCAACATAGCAACCTGTAGGCTTAATAGGGCATGATCCTACTATGCTACATTTCCAAATTCAATACAGAGAATGCTGTGGCATTCTACCACTGCTTCTGCGCTTTGGGCTTCTGCCCTCTCATTATAGTGTAATTTCATTACTGGGAAGGGCTGGTTCCCTGTGATCAAAAAGCAAGGGGGTTCGCTGAAGGCAATAATTCTCAGTAAACAGGTGCCTAGTGCCTTATTCTAAACTACTATCCAAAGAATGACTGACAGAAGGAAGCTGGGAGTTTACTTTTATAATATAGCAGTTGTCCCCATTCACTGCACTGAAGAAAAAGAAACGATGAAAAAGTTGGGCCATAGGAAACTATCCCATTTTGGCTGGTAAAATACTAGTTTTGTGTTATGTTTAGTCAGAGGAATAGTACCTTAGACACAAATCCTCAAAGCTATTCCACTGCCTAACTCCCAGTGAAATCTTAAATACCGAAATACCTAAATGCTTAGCCTGCTGGCCAGTGCCATGTCTGGACTAGATTCTTTGTCCTTCCGAACACACTATCTGTTGGTCATTTCAGTCCCGCTTCTCTGCTAGACACGTGTCCCTTCCCCATTGTCATGAACCATCCAACTCCATGATCTGTGCAGAGGAGAGGCCAGAGTATAGAGTAGTGGGGCTGCCCTGTCATGATTGGCATGTGGAAGGTCTGGCTTAGCAGACGAGACCAGGAGTCAGGCCTAGAGGTCAAAGCAGGAGTAGGAGCCAGAAGTCGAGTCAGGGGTTCAAGCCCGAGTCAGGGATCAGGAGTCAAGCCAAGGGTCAAAGTGGAGTCAAGTCAGGAATCGGAGCTAAAGAACAGAGACAGAGTCCGAAGCAGGGAACGACCGCAGGGTCTGTTCCAGTAACAGGCCAAGTACTTCCAGGTTGCCCAGATAGCTTCCTAGAACTCCCTCCATGCTTAAATAGTGTGCTGGGGCCAATCAGAGTTTTTGGGGAGTGCTGTCAATTGGATCTTCTGTGGTTGGCATTTCCTGTGGTGCTTCGTCCCCCAACACAGTTTATAGGGGATGTATCACAGCTCTGCTGTCGCTGCAGGCTGGCAGTGTGGAAGCATCAGTCATTCCGAGTCCTGCAGACCTGGAATCTAGTCCTCCAGCTCCTTACATGCCCTAAGCTCAGGAAACAAGCCCTTAGCAAAGCAGTGTGACCGCTCCTTTGCCTGTTCTATGCCCAGCTCCAACCATTGCTTGGCTACTAGCACGTGTGTGTTCCTTCAGCATTTCTGCAAATTATCTGAGCATCGGGAAGAGGATAGACACTCCTTAGGACAGTGGTTACAAGCCAGCTTGGCGCTATGGACCTCAGGTTGTTCTAAAACGCCCCTTGTGACCACAAAGAGGGGTGGCTACTAAAGACTACAGTTGAGAACAAAATAGAGCACTGCATGCTGGGATCTCTAGTCTTTGAGGGCCACTTCTGGCTGCTTGGATCACAGTGGGACCCTGGATACTGGGCCCTGACTACCAGGCCTCTCTATTAAAACCAAAGGTAGTGGCATATTTTTTTTTCAGTCCCTAGGCTCCTGTCAAATGGCCTGTGTAATTTTTGGTTAAGTAAAGTTTCTTCTGCCTTAGGCTTAAGAAAAAGGGATGAAAAACCATTTCCTTCAATAGAGCATTAGTGTGCAGGAGTCGAGCGTTGTTCTTTTCACACCACAGAAAATTCGGAGCTGATTGGATTCCGTAGTAATTATTGCATAATTCTGTTTACGTGCATGAAAGCCTGCCAGTTGTCATCCATTTCTGATAGAGGCTATAGAACTGTCAAGTGAGTCATGATGTGTGATGGGCCAGCATATGTAATTTCTTCTTTCTATGGAAGTTTCCCATGTTCTCATATGGCTACCAAAGTAAATAAAACCAAGAGCAAACCCAGCCTACTCTAGAAACACAAGTGAGAACAGATTTGAAGAGGAGGTAGAGCCAGCCCTGGAAAGGGGAAGAGAGAACACAAGTCAGGAAAGACTGAGGTGTTTAATAGCAAACACATTTCTTCGAAGGAATCCTTTCCACTGGCCAGCATCACAATTAAACTGTAAAATAGAAATCCAGAAAATTAGATTAATGAGCCAGTCATTAGCAAAGGAGAAGGAAAAAAACAAACCCAGCTAATTCTGTGCTGAGCATGACTGATGAGCATAGAGCAAATAATTGGGTGACATTCATCAAATGTGAAATAAAAAGCAGTGTTGGTGGGAAAAGGTATAATAATCTCCTGGATTTACAATGGCAGCAAGTTTGTTTCTAGGAAAAGTAAAAGTTCATCAAAATAAATTAAATTAAATCATGCTGGAAGGGCATAACGAGTGGAGTCCCACAGGGATCAGTTCTGGGTCTGGTACTGTTCAATATCTTCATCAATGATTTAGATACTGGTATAGAGAGTACACTTATCAAGTTTGTGGACGATACCAAGCTGGGAGGGGTTGAAAGCGCTTTGGAGGACAGGATTAAAATTCAAAGTGATCTGGACAAACTGGAGAAATGGTCTGAAGTAAATAGGATGATATTCAATAAAGACTAATGCGAAGTACTGCCCTTAGGAAGGAACAATCAGTTGCACACATACAAAATGGGAAATGACTGCCTAGGAAGGAGTGCTGCAGAAAGGGATCTGGGAGTCATAGTTGACGACAAGCTTAATATGAGTCCACAGTGTAACGCTGTGGCAAAAAAAGTGAACATCCTTCTGGGATGTATTAGCCAGAGTGTTGTAAGCAAGACACAAGAAGTAATTCTTCCGCTCTACTCTGCACTGATTAGGCCTCAACTGGCGTATTGTGTCCAGTTCTGGGTGCCACATTTCAGGAAGGATGTGGACAAATTGGAGAGAGTTCTGAGAAGAGCAACAAAAATAATTAAAGGTCTAGAAAACATGACCTATGAGGGAAGATTGAAAAAAATTGGGTTTGTTTAGTCTAGAAAAGAGAAGACTGAGAGGGGACATGATAACAGTTTTCAAGTATGTAAAAGGTTGTTACAAGGAGGAGGAAGAAAATTTGTTTTTCTTAACCTCTGGGGACAGAACAAGAAGCAATGGGCTTAAATTGCAGCAAGGGAGGTTTAGGTTGGACATTAGGAAAAACTTCTAACTTTCAGGGTGGTTAAGCACTGGAATAAATTGCCTAGGGAGGTTGTGGAATCTCCATCATTGGAGATTTTTAAGAACAGGTTAGACCAACACCTGTCAGGGATGGTCTAGATAATACTTAGTCCTGCCATGAGTGCAGGGGACTGGACTAGACGACCTCTCGAGGTCCCTTTCAGTTCTATGAGTCTATGAAAAGGGGCCTCCCTAAATTCATTCCCTCCCACCCTACCAGACTTCATGAATGCTGATCATTTTGGGGACTCTATTAGCATGGGTATAAATCATGCAAAAATCAGGTCCCAGCTGAGATAAGCTTTATATAGCTCTTGCCGGTGGAGATGGCAGGAGACTTCCCATTAGTTGGCTTTGTAGGGCTGCTACCTACAGACCACAGTGGGCTCTAGTTCAAGTTTTCACCAAAATGCAGCATCAGATACAAAATTCAAAAGGAGTCTAGCTCATGCAGAGGGAACTACCCTAGTTGTTCAAGCCTCAGTTTTGCATCTGGTCATCAGTTATTGTGGCAGATACCCTAGTGAATAATTATTATTATATTTTGCACCTGCATAGCATTGATCTGAAGACCTTAAAGTGCTCACAAGCGCTGATTGAGCCTCACAACCCCCCATGAGGTACATACATATTGTTATCCTCATTTCAAAACACCTTAATTACTTGCTTATGCTGCGTCACAGCTGTTCAGAAGAGCTGGGAATTGAACCAAGAAGTCCTGACTAGTGGTCCCCCTGTTTCGGAGTGCATTCATTCCCTTTGTTCTGTGCTCCGTGGTCACTAGCTGGTGTTATAATCCTAGGCCAGACCCTCAGATGGTGTAACTTGATTTACTTCAGTGGGACTATGCTGATTTACACCAGTTGGGGATCTGGCTCACGCGGTAGAAGGCAGCAGCACGAGAAAGGATAGGAGGAGAAAGTCTACTGTGGCCTGAGGAATAATGAGAAAGACTGTATTAGGTTGGCTGTATGTAGTTGATACAAGATGAGCTTATAGTTAGTATAGGTCTGAATTTTGCTTCTAAAATACAAATTGAGAGTTGAGTGAAGACCCACCCTGCTTTCTCCAGGGTAATCCTTGTTGTGAGGGGGTGATGGCCAGACAGCAAGGTTGTCCTCCTGAAATAACCCTCACAGCATTTGCACCATCATCACATCAAGAGGTTATGCCCTGGAGATGTTACTTGACCACTCTTGAGTTTATCTGGAATGACCAGTGTCTATTACTAAATCTGCCAATGGCCTTGGGGAATTCATAGAATTTACGACCAGAAGGGACAAAGACTGTCTAGTCTGACCTTCTCTCTCTCCCAGGCCATTAAACACCAGCCAGTCACCCCCATACCAAGCCCAGCAGCCAGAGTTAGACCAACATATCCCCAGGAGATTAAACTATTAAGTGCTACAGGCAGAGAACAGGTGCCACTGAGGTGCACCAGTGCCCACATCACTTTACTGCTCTGGGTCTGTGTTTACCCTCCCATATCTTCTGTCTCTTGTCTGTCTCTCACTATGTGTTTGCACAGCGATCATTCTTTTGTCTTGGTTTGGGCCTCTAGGTACCAGGATATTATTAATAACAACAACAAACACTTAAAGGGAAGAATTCTACTTAGCTGTGTTTTGCTGTATTTCCAACTTATTTTCTTAAGTTGTCAATGGAAACGCCTCGTCCTGAGGTGATCAGATAACAAATTCATGATGCATGCAACTAGTATTACCAGGACCTTTGAGTGGCAGCTCTTCTAGGGGAAAATGCCACTGTCTACAGATGATATCATTGCTGAGATTATAATTGATGCTATAGCAATGTACTGTATAAGTCCATTCTGAAATATCACTGCCAGATATGAAGAAAAATTACCTGTGGGAGAATCTATGTCCTTTCTGTTTGCTTACTGGAAACTTAAAAAGCCAGTAAATCATGTTTTGTGTAATAAAAGGAGTGTTGTGTATTGTTTTATCTAAAAATCTGTAAGCTTGCCGAAGCATCAGAGAATGGAAATTGCACCAGTCGGAGACGTGGCATCGTCAGCCCTGGACTAGTGCCAAAAAGAACCTTCCCCGGAAGACTGAGGGATTAATGACAGTATAAAATCCAGTATCTCACAAATGATCAGGGGCTAGGCACGAATGTAACATAAGATTGGAAAGCTGAGACTCTTACTTCTCATCAGTGTATGGCATTTATACCTAGCCTTGACAGATAGTGAGCATTCAGTCCATAAGATCACATCATTCTGATTACTTTCATCTCTCCCCCCACCCCCCGACCTTATCTCAAAGGCAATGTTATTTCCGAGAAACCACTCTTTTAGCTATATCAAGCATCTGTAAGCTTTGAACCCAGTTTCCAGATGCATGAATTCTTTTACCGTCTTGTTTATTATTTGCATGATAGCAGTGCCCTCTGGCAGCATTGCAGATTGCTCCAAGATCATGGAGCTATTCTGCTAGGCACTGCCCAGATCCACAAGATGTTTTCTGGAGGTGCGACTGCAGCACAAGTAGACATACCGGAGCTAGCTCGAGTAACAAGAGCAGCGAAGCTGTGGCGGTAGGGTGGCTGCATGGGCTGCTGGCCCTGCCTGTCCAGGACGCGGGGTACATACTTGCTCTACCTAGATCAAAGCTAGCTCAGTTAGGTCTCCATGTGCTGCCATTGTGCCTCCTGATTACAATGTAGGCATGCCTATAGTAAGACCTTGTCTACACGAGAACTTACTTCGGTATAACTTTCGTCACTCAGGGGTGTGAATAATCCCTCCGCCCGCCCCGAGTGACGTAAATTATCCCAACCTAAACGCTGGTGTAGACAGCGCTATGTTGGTGGGCGAGCTTCTCCTGCTGACATAGCGACCGCCTCTCATGGGAAGTGGAGTGATTAACTCTAGAGGAGAGCTCTCTCCTGTAGGCTTAGACCGTCTTCACCAGAAGGGCTCCCGGGGCACAGCTGCTGCGGGGCACTTGCCGTGTAGATGTAGCCTTAGAAGAGAGTCCGTGTCTCAAAGAGCTCACCGTGCAAATAGACAAGAGCAGCAGGTATTACTACCTCCACTTTACCGGGGGAACTGAGGCATGGAGAGATTAAGTGATATGTCCAAGGTCCCACAGGAGTCTGTGGTAGAGAACCTGGATTATGTCCTTGGGCCCAGTCCTTCACTACCAAACTCTCCTACCCCTCATTCATGGCCGGCAGCATATCCGTTGTTAAAATCATGTCAGAATTGAAGTGTGGGGAAACTAGATGAAATTTGGAATAACGTGATTTTAGTAAGTCAGATCTCAGGCCTTCCGGGTCTGGAAATGCTATACAAATGTTTGCAGCCCCAATAGGCATCTCTGAGCTGAAAGACAAGCGACTGAGCCCTGCTGGGGAGTGTCAGCATGGTGTGTATTCAGAGGGGTATTCAGTGTCTGTCTTTTGTCTTTATACAGGTGACGGCTGGTGGAAGAGCGAATTACTATGTGTCGTACAAAAGGGAACCCTTCGCTCAAATTAAATTGCCCAAATACTCACTACCAAAGGTAAATGAACCTGTTATCAACATAGTCTTGAGATGTGCAGCATCTTAAACAGCGCAGTGGAGGAGCTGTGGTTTGTTTGTGACATGGACCAGAGCTACAGGGGAATTCACTTCTGCTGATTGCCATTTGCGATGCTCACTCAGGTTTTGAGGATCGACCCAAAAGCTAGTCCCCAAAAGTACATGCTGGTGTGTTTGCCCCTCACTTACATTGACCGATAGGGCTCTGGGAAAAAAGGAACAGGGTGTGAACATTTCCTTGCCTTTCGGTGATACTTAGAAAGGCAGGGAGGAATACACTGAAGTGAATTCACCCACTTGAACTCAGAGAATGTTACAGCTAGTGGTGAGTGCCAGTTAGAGCCAATTATAACCTGACCAGCCTGCATCTAACACCTCTCACAAGTCTTGCTCTGTTCTCCTAAGGTGGAGATTTTGCCTCTTGCACATGCCTTATGACGCTCTGTGTTTCATGGGCCGTACCTAAGACATTTAGAAAGCATGACCCCTGAGGAGAGAATGGGGCATATTTAGTCTTGAAAGAGAAGTCTGAGGGGAAACAGGCTAACAGGCTTCAAATATGTAATAAGTTATTATAAAGAGGATGGTGATCGATTGTTTTCCATGTCTGCTGAAGGTATGGCAAGAAGTAATCAGCTTGATCTGCAGCAAGGGAGATTTAGGTTAGATATTAGGACAAACTTCCTACGTCTAAGGGTAGTTAAGGCCTGGAACAGGTTACCTAGGGAGGTTGTGGAATCCCCATCATTAGAGGGTGTTAAGAACAGGCTCGACAAACACTGGTCAGGGATGGTTTTCGTCCTGCCTCAGCATGGGGGGAAGGACTAGATGACCTCCTGAGGTCCCTTCCAGCCCTACATTCATTTCTATGATTCTATAATATAAGAGCAGAGAGGGACAGTGGGAGAGGCCAGAATACCATGTACTTCAGCAATCCCCAGCAGGTGTGTGGTCCCTGAGGGAACACAGCCATCTAGTGCAATGTAGAGCACCATTAGGGTATGTCTACCCTACAAGGCAGGGCTGTGATCAGCTCACATTCACTACTCATAGAAACTCGATGAGAACTAGCATGAGTGTAAAGAGGGGTGTCGCTGCGACAGGACAGCCAGCAGTGTCATGGCTTAGCTGCGTAGAGTACGACTGTTCTTGGAACGACTGGGTATCTACTTGCTGTCACGGCGCATTCTACCGTGGCTACGCTACTGTTTGTACTTAACGCTCTGTGTGCAAGCTGAGGAGTCACGCCCCTACTTTGTAGTGTAGACGTCCCCTTAGTCCCCTTTTTATCTGTGCCTGGAACGGGGCAAGGACTCAAGGAGGTATGATTGGCTCCCTAAGAGCCTCCAGCCCCTCTACAAAGGAAGCTGTGTATAAGATAATCTCGCCCTTGGAATGCTTAGAGCACACAGACCCGCTGCATGGCTGATAGTCACTGCTCAGGAGATGCCTAGAACTGAAGAGCTAGGGGTGGCATTGTATGTCAGGGAAGCTGGTGGTTCTGGTAGCAGCACTGTTCCTGGATGGGCCCTGCCAGCTCTTTCACCAGCACTAAATGCATCCAATCAGTCCTCGGGGTGTAATAGGATTCTTTCGTGCACCGTTTGCTGGGACGGGCTGACAGATTAGGAAGTGCACTCTTGGTCCTGGGGCAGAAAGGGCACATGCCTCATCTCAGCAGCAGCGGAGGATTTGCTCCTTGTCTGCCGCATACTGAATCTGAACAAACCCACACTGGACTCCACACTAGATCCAACCACGGGACGCTGTGTTTGCCTGCCATCACCATGCAAACGTATTTTCTCATGGCTGTTCTTCAGTAGATTGGAACAAACAGTTTCTGGAGACAGCTGTCCCATCGCTGGGATGCCCCATTAAAAACTGGGAACCATCCAGCTCTCTATCCTAGAGCAGCAGCGTCTCAGCGGCCACTTTATGGATTGCCGTCAGAAGATGCCCCATGCTATGACAGGAGGCATGAGACAGTAGCTGCATCGCTATCAATGCCCTTTACTGGCTGATGTTATGATGGATTGTTGGCCTCTGTGGAAAGGGGTGTGGGGCAGCCCTCTAGTTCTGATATGCCATACAAAACCATGACTGCTTTTTGTCATTTTAAAAATGGAAACTGCTTGTAAGCAAGGTGTCAAAGTGAAGTCTTTTTAGAAGCATAAAGGATCCTTGTTTACTCTGCCTTTGGTCGCCAGTACAATCATCTCTTGCAGTAATAACTGTCCTGTCAGCTGTTGATTAATGAACCCTGCCAGAGTTGGATATTTGTTAGGCTAGCACTATGGATAATGCAACATCTCCACTGTCACTGGTCAAGTAGATTGAGTAGATTGAGTTGCTGGGGTGATTTGCTTTATTCTTACATTTCTTCATCAGTCCATTGCCGGAGTGAATTTAGTACATTTTTAGGGTTCAAGGAATTAAAAAAAAAGGTTCGGGATGAACCAGGCATCCTGATTCAGATCTTGCCCCCATTGAGGTCAGTGGCAAAGCTCCCATCAATTTCACAGGTGCAGGCTCAGACCTGTTAGGGCAGAGGCTCTGAAAGGTTCCCTCCTGGTGTCACTTTGAGGGGCTGTCTGAGGTTACCCTGTAACAGCTCTATCTAATCTTCCTAAACGATCCATGTAGGATAGCACAGAAGATTCAGGTGCATTCTGTATAGGAAGGGTACGTTAGATTGACATTTTCCCCCAAACACTCTCCCCAACCTTATTTTACGATAAGCCATCTGGGATGCTAGCACAGGTGTGCTGACCTGAGCTGCACTCTCACATTTGACTGCAGTGTAGACATTCACTCAGATAAATTACCTTATAGTCTCTCCCTCCTCTTTGGGCATCGGTTAAATACAGTTTGTTTGTGGACAAAGATAAAGTCCCACAATATCTGTGGACGAGCCGGTCTTAAAAGTTCCTTGGTGCAGAAGTAGAAAAGGGATTAATTGAGATTCCTTGGGATCTTGGGGAATTCACTTCCCAGAGATTTAAAATAGATACATTAGGATCCTTACTTTGCCAAAATGCTATTGGCAACCAAAAAACACCATCATTGCTAAGGCTTTGTCTAGACCACCAGTTGAGTTTGTGGCAAGCTGGGGTGTAAACCTACAGTGTACTAGTGTGCCACACCCTATCTGTCCCTGTGGACCCAAATGCCATGCACTAGAATTTTCCTGGTGTACTTTAATTTGCCTGCTTTGAAATGGGAGTAGATCAGTGTGCACTGGGAAAATGTCATGCATGGTACCTGAGTCCACATGGACAATTAGTGCATGGCACACTAATGCGCTGCAGATTTACACCCCAGCTTGCCCCACACTGTTTGTTTAGATGACCCCAACTTTGGCTGAGCCACCAGAGATGGCAAGGGTTCAATGGGCCTAGAGCCTGATCTGCCCTCTGAAATGTGGAAACGAGCCCTCTCCAAGAGAATATTAAGCAACATCAGTGGTGTTTGGAAAATGTCTTAGTATTAAACTAAAAGAGGGAGACTGATGTTGGGCCATGAAGCTGTTTAGGTCTTGGCCACCAGCTGCAATCCAGCTCAGTTGACGGCTGTTGGTGGCCCACGTTAAGTGAGCTAGTGGATCCCAATCCAGTTCTCAACAGACAAGTGTCCGGTTGCTAAAATCATCCTGGCCATTAGCACAAAGCGCTACCAAGGTTGGCAGTCTCAGGAGAGATGTGGTGGAGATTTGAATCATAGAATCATAGAATCATAGAATATCAGGGTTGGAAGGGACCTCAGAAGGTCATCTAGTCCAACCCCCTGCTCGAAGCAGGACCAAGTCCCAGTTAAATCATCCCAGCCAGGGCTTTGTCAAGCCTGACCTTAAAAACCTCTAAGGAAGGAGATTCTACCACCTCCCTAGGTAACGCATTCCAGTGTTTCACCACCCTCTTAGTGAAAAAGTTTTTCCTAATATCCAATCTAAACCTCCCCCACTGCAACTTGAGACCATTACTCCTCGTTCTGTCATCTGCTACCATTGAGAACAGTCTAGAGCCATCCTCTTTGGAACCCCCTTTCAGGTAGTTGAAAGCAGCTATCAAATCCCCCCTCATTCTTCTCTTCTGTAGACTAAACAATCCCAGCTCCCTCAGCCTCTCCTCATAAGTCATGTGTTCTAGACCCCTAATCATTTTTGTTGCCCTTCGCTGGACTCTCTCCAATTTATCCACATCCTTCTTGTAGTGTGGGGCCCAAAACTGGACACAGCACTCCAGATGAGGCCTCACCAATGTCGAATAGAGGGGAACGATCACGTCCCTCGATCTGCTCGCTATGCCCCTACTTATACATCCCAAAATGCCATTGGCCTTTTTGGCAACAAGGGCACACTGCTGACTCATATCCAGCTTGTCGTCCACTGTCACCCCTACGTCCTTTTCCGCAGAACTGCTGCCTAGCCATTCGGTCCCTAGTCTGTAGCGGTGCATTGGATTCTTCCGTCCTAAGTGCAGGACCCTGCACTTATCCTTATTGAACCTCATCAGATTTCTTTTGGCCCAATCCTCCAATTTGTCTAGGTCCTTCTGTATCCTATCCCTCCCCTCCAGCGTATCTACCACTCCTCCCAGTTTAGTATCATCCGCAAATTTGCTGAGAGTGCAATCCACACCATCCTCCAGATCATTTATGAAGATATTGAACAAAACCGGCCCCAGGACCGACCCCTGGGGCACTCCATTGACACCGGCTGCCAACTAGACATGGAGTCATTGATCACTACCCGTTGAGCCCGACAATCTAGCCAGCTTTCTACCCACCTTTGATCTCGTTCCATCCTCCTACAAGTGGTTCTCCTCCTGCTCAGGACTCAGGCCTATTGGCTTCTGTAGCGTGAGGGAAGCTAGCACTCCTACTACTCTTACTATACCTTACTCGGTGGACAAAGATAGGATTTCAGGCTCCAGCTCATGAATCTTTCAGGCATGATAAAATTGACTTTCAAATTCATAAATAAAAAATGAAGCTGGATGGAACTCCTTGAAGCTACTGAGAACAAGGACTGCAGAGACCCTTAACCCACCCTGTGGCCATTGAAAACCCCCCAGCAAAGTCACGTTGGTGGTAATTTATTGGCTTGGTCTAACGGAAAATTGTTTAACGTCTTCTATAACTCATGCTCCTTCTCGACTCTTTCATAAGTCACAGTAATTACTGTGTGTCCCAAAGGGCAAAGACATATAAAGATCCACGGTAATAGGCCTTTTGTCTTCCTCTAACAGGACATGCATATTATTAGCACGGATGAGAATCAGGTGTTTGCAGCTGTGCAGGAGTGGAACCAGAACGATACGTACAACCTTTATATATCTGACACCCGAGGGGTCTACTTCACGCTGGCCTTGGAGAATGTGAAGAGCAGCCGGGGGCTGGAGGGAAACATCATCATAGACCTTTATGAGGTATGTAGTCAAGGTCACCTTGTAGCACCACCCCTGCATAAGACAGGAGCCATCTGCCAGTACAGATGAGTGTGTAAACCTCTTAGCATCCTTCCAGGACCTTCAGTTATTTTGGGAATATCCCCCAGAATGAACACATGTTCTGCCCTCACAAGATCCTCCTTGTGTACTAAAATGGAGCTGGTCCCTGAAGAAATCAGTGTTTTATGCTGGACCAGTGCATGCTGGGATAGATTAAATGCATGCTGGGATAGATGTGGGCAGGGAATTTTAGGAGTTTGTTGCTTCCTCAAGCATGTTACGTTGCAAATGAGGAAGAAAACAGTTTATTCATGTGAAGTACAAGGTTCATATTTCCCCCCGATTCTCTGTCCCGTCAAGCACAGATTCAACGTCTAAAATAAAAGGCTCTATTTTCGTAAGCACTCAGCCTTGGCCTAACTTGAGCTCCCTTTGACTACAATGGAAGCAGAGTTAGGCCAGTCCTGAGCATCTTGGAAAATCCTGCCCAAAAGATTCTGAAATCTGAATTTAACTCAGGATGGGCAGCAAGAGGCACTTTTTCTTTTAATTGTGTCAAATCACATGGTGTTATTAGTAGCTGTTATTTCTATTTATTACCTGCATTGTCTGTGACCAGGATCCCATTGTGCTAGGCAGGGGCGCTGGACTGGGGGGACCAGGAGGTCATGGCCCTCCCACTTTTTACTGGAGGAGGGGGCGGAGAGGAGCAAGTGGGAGGCAGGGTCTTGGGGGGGGAAGAGGCAGCACAGTAGCAGAGTCTCAGGGGAAGAGGCAGTGGGGTCTTGGGGGAAAGGGCAGTGGGAGGGTGGGGCCTCTGGAGGAATGGGTGGCATGAGGTTGGAGGCTCAGGGAGAAGGGGTGGTGCGGGGGGGGAGGGGAGCCTCGGGGGCAGTGCAGTGCAGGGCCACAGTCCAAGCCCCTTCCCCCCACACTTTTAGGGCATGTCGGCCGCTCCTGGTGCTAGGTAGAAACACATAACAAAAAGATGGTCTCTGCCCCCGAAAGCTGGCAGTCTCAGTATTCGATGAGAGGCGGCAGGTGGATACTGAGAGCATGAGGCAGCAGAGCGAAGATGAGAGACAGAGGAGAGAATAAGGCAGCAATACGGCAGTGCCGGCCAGCATGATAAGCAGTGTCTCAGTGCACCAACTGCCTGACCATTCTCAAGTTGTTGGTAAGCCTCACGACAAAGGATTGCAGCGGTGCCCAGAGGCTCCAATCAGAATCATTCTCCTTGGTACCGTGCAAGACAAGGGCTTGACCCTTCAGACGCTTGCACACATGCCTAACTCTACTCTCTTGAGCAATCCCTTTGGCCTGCCCACAGAAGCCCTGGTGCAGGAAAACACTGCAGCACGTATTTGAGCATTGCAACTTTGATGGGATTTAAGCATGTCCTTAAAGTTGAGGATGTGCTTAAGCACCTTTGTGACCAGGGAGGCTTTCCTGAATTGGAGCCAGAGAAAGGGACCACTCCATATGAGCAAAAGTGGCAAAATCTCAGGCTTTTAAATTACTATGATTAAAAAAAAAGATCCTAAATTCATCTGCTGAGGAAGCATTCCTCAGGAGATGAGATAAAAATTCAGTGAGGAGTCTTGTAAGCATCAATTTTGTATAGGATTTGATAGGATAGTATTGAATTCTCCTGTGGATTTTCAAAACAGGTCTCTATCTTTCATCAGATGATGTCGGCCGCTCTGCCAGGCAGTCACTCTTCTAGGTTTCATTGAGATATTTTTCCTTGTGAGAGATATAATTTTCTCCTCGTTCATGGAAGAGAGGCTGTTTATAAGGAATTCAGTCATCTGATAGCAGTGTAAATTACATTGGTGTGCTACCTTCGCATTCCTGTTGGTGGAAAGTTCCTGGAGAGAGGTTTTTTCTAAGAAGTCCTCCCCCAAACAGCCTTGCCCTGTTTGCAGCCTGCGCACCGCACCTTGTGCAAGGCTGAGCCTATGGTCCCAATCTCTCTCTCAAAGATCCTTTCCCCACTCACGATGGTCAGTATCGCTGTGAGGCACGTTGGCAGCGCCGTGCGGGGAATTGTGCCCTAACTGCCCTGTGAATACAGAGAGGACATCCGCTCCCAAGCCTGTCTAATCAGAAGAATTGTTTCCTTTATATTGGAGGGGAATTCCAAAGCCTGCCCAGATGCTGGTGCGGGGGGTGGAGTGCTGCTGTTCTTGTGTATTATTTGTATTGCCAGAGCACCCAGGAGCCCTGGGAACAGACCAGGAGCCCATTGTGCCAGGCGCTGTACAAACACAGAACAGGGACAGCCCTTGCCCCCAGGGGGCTGACAAGCAAAGTAATGGAATACAGCTCCCAGGACACAGAACTAGCGGCTGGAATAGCCATTGTGTCCCCTTTCTACATACCTAATGCTCTGTAGACGAGGTGGCTTGACTCCCGCTAGCCCTGGTCACGATAGCAGTGAAGACAGCACGGAGCAGGTTTCAGCGTGGGTCGGGTAAGCGCAGCACGGCCCTTGGGAATGTGCTGGACTCAGCTACATTCGTTGGTGCGCAGCTGAGGTGCTGGACTCACTAGCCAGTGCTGCGCTATTTTTGCCACTGCTAAGCTGGAGTCAAACTAGCTCAGCTACGGGAGTTGGGGCACCGCTTTTACCATGTAGACGTATCCTGTGTAAGGGGCCCTGCAGGCTCCCCCAGCTGTGAGCAGTGTGGTCTGGGAGGTGTATTCCCCTTCACTCCATCCCTCGCATCAGCACATCTGCGGACATACCCACAGACCCCCAAGCCTGCTCATCTTCCTCTATAGCCTGCCCGTCCTGCCACCCTCTCTGCTGCCATGCAGGGAGATCCAACAGAAGTGGGCAGCTTGCAAGGGGCGTGTACCTCCTCAGCATCCCTAACCCCGCCTTCCTCTTGCATACTGAGATTGCAACAGTCCCTTAGCAGCCATGTAGACACCTTCCAGACTTGCCCTCATTAGAAAGTGATCATGCAAGTGATTCCCCCCCCACCCCGTTCCTGTAGCGGCTGCATGGGTTGCACGGACTCTTTTGCAGAGAGCTCGCCCTCCTGAGGGTCCCGAATAGAGCCTTGTTCTTGCCTGTTCGCCCGATGTGCTTTTCCATCTCTCTCCATTTTTCCTAGGTAGCAGGGATCAAAGGCATACTCCTGGCTAACAAGAAGATAGAGGACCAGATAAAGACCTACATCACCTACAACAAGGGCAGAGACTGGCGCTTGCTGCAGGCTCCTGACACCGATCTGAGAGGGGGTCCTCTGCACTGCCAGCTGGTCAGTGGCAGAACTTTTCCAATGTGGAATTGACAAACCATTCAGGGCTTCATCCTTTAGCCCTCATGCAGGCTTAGCCCCTACTGAAGCCGGTGGCATTCTGGCCAGCATGAGGACTGCAGGATCAAGTGCTCCGAAATAGAACCCAGTTTGTGAGCTGGATCCTCAACTGGTGTAAACTGATGTCGCTCCACTGCAGCCAGCGAACCTACATCGCTTTGCACAAGCTGAGGATCTGGCCCTACGTATTTAAAAGGAATCGGGTCCCAATGTTTCCCTGTTTGTTTCCTGTCTGGTTTTGGACTGCTGGGTACTGAGGAAGTTAAGTCCGTTTCTGTTCTTGTAAATACATAGATTTTAAAGCCAGACAGGACCATCATTATCCTGTTGTCTGACCTCCTGGATCACACAGGCTGGAAAATTTGATATTTGAAAAGATCTGACAGGGAACTGCATGAGACCACCATATTGATTTTAAAAAACAACAGCAACAAAACCCAAGCATGAACTCCCCTTCCCATGATTCAGCAGAACTGTTCCTCTTTTTCATGCAATTCATTTTTAGGGGTGGGGAGTGGGAAAATATAACACAACATACACACCTTTCTGTAAGACTATTAGACCTCTCATGGCTGAGGGGAACATTTTTGGAAGGATCTCGGCATAGCTAGCCAACACTCAGAGGCTGATCGCTTGCTGTTTCTCTGATCTTGGTTTTTGTGTATTAAAGATTATTCTCTCCACTTCCTCCCCTTGGCAGCCTTTTTGTTCCTTGCACCTGCATTTGCAAATCTCAGAGAATCCATATACATCAGGAAGTATCTCCAGCAAGGAGACAGCTCCCGGGCTTGTGGTGGCTACAGGTATCAATTTTGTCTGTGCTTTTACCCCGTTCAGCCATGCCTTACCTAGACTCCTTCAGGGGAGCTACTAAACTGCTGCTTCTTTTAGCTGTTCAGTGGTTTGCAATGTCAAAGCTTATCTTGGCTGGGTGAGCGGTGTGGATTAGTGAGCAGAGGGCAGGTGAGGCTGACAAGGAAACCTGACAAATGTATTTGTTACAGAGCTGTGAAGTTTTTCAGGTGGGTATTGGCATCCTATATGTGACATGCATATGTCTGTCCATGTGTGATGTGTATGTGTGCTTGTGTGAGTGTATAAATATGTACACCGGGCCTCATTCTTCTCTTGTTTGCACCAGTTTTACACTGATGCCACTACACTGGCTTTAGAGGAGTTGTTCTTCATTTACGCCCAGGTGAGCGAGAGGAGAATCAGGCTCGCACGCTGGGCCAGAGGATCTGGCCCAGTGTAACTGAGAGGCTATTTTTATGAAGTTAGAGGTTTACAGTGACTTTCTAGCTTTCTTCTCACTTAATGAACCACCTTGGCCCTGGACGGTGCATTATGTGTGATTCCTCTGGGCCGGTCTGTGACGCCTTGCTTTGGCAGGTTGCAATGCTTTCATGACAGCCTGTTGGAATCTTGAATGCCACCGATTGGCCGATCCATTGTAATTAATCTGACAACCATCGCAGCCCTGTTTTGCTTTCATTTGCCTGCTCGCAGTAGGCAGTAGGCAGCCTAATCAGGATGGACATAGTAGCTTGGCGTGACTTGGAGCTCCCACAATGCTTAGCTCTGTGGGAACTGTTTGGGGTAACAAAGCGCTTTCGGAATGACTGTCACTGGGGAGAGCTTGCAAATGCAGTAGAAATGTGTAATTTCACACACATGCTAGCAGTTTAATGTCCTTTTTTTTTTTTTTACCTAGGGACCCATAGCGGAACCCTCCCTCTTCTGGCCAATACTTACTCACTTGAGTAGTCCTGTTGCCTGTGATGGGATTGCTTAGATGAGTAAGTGAGTAAAGGCCCATAGCAGTCATACTACAGTGAACTGCAATAGCTGAAACATTCTGTTTATAATGTAGTTGAGTCCTAGTTGTTTCTGGCGGTTACACCCTGAGCAGGTTTTATGCTGTTAATTGTAGCTTTAGCTTGCAGTTGTTTCATTTTAGCAGGTCATCAGTGTGAATTTGCACTGGGGTAAGCAGTGTGTCCTACTCACTCCCTCCCCAGCACTACGACCATGGAGGTCTGTGGCTGCTTTCACAATTTGCCCCCCTCTCTTTCTATCAAGGGCATATTTTTCCTATTAATGGTAATACAAGGAAGTGTGTCTGGGCTCTTGTTTTACCCCTGGGGTTTCCCATTCAATCTGTTGGTGGGAGCTGGGGCAGACGAGGGTTGTGTACACCAGCTGTTGGATAAAATCAGAGCCTTATTGTACTCGAGCATTAGTCCAAATTCAAACTGAACTGACCTTTAGTTAGATTGGGTCAGTCCATACAATTCACAATTTCATTTAAACACCCCAAAATTCCAGGAAGTTCAGTTGCAGGATGCTAGCTCAGATCCATCTCTTCTCTTTCTTCGGTTTGTTTCCATTCTCATGCACTTCTGTGCTTCTGTATTCCAGCCGGCACTGGAAATTGAACCAAAATCCTGAGAGAGAGCATGCTCTTGCAATATTTATGGCCTGGCTTTCAGCAAGAAAGGTACTGTATGTTTTGCAAAAGATCCTCTCCTCAAGATTTCTAGCTCAATGTTCCAGATCGAAGAGGTTCAGGTTATTTGGGTTAAACGTCCCGACTTTGCAAAGTTTATCCAAACTAAACTGTCAGGTGCTGGCAGCCCACTCCTCCCCACAGCGAGTGTGTATAAACGGTCATGGCTCATGATACAGTTCTTACAGTGGCCTTTATTCTTACTGAATTCTCTAGGAAGCAGATAAGATGCCAGAGGCAGCAAGAGAATGAGGTCCTAGGCAATGGTCTAGATTACTAGACAATAAGTTTCTTTTCAAGCTGTCACTGCACGGGATGAAAGCTTCATTTGTTTAACAATTAACCTTTAAAAGGCAGAACCATCATTTCTGTGTTGCTGCCTTGTGCAATAAAAGGCTTCACCTGGTGGGAATTGGCACATCTGTTTCTGTTAACCACGGTCAACAGCTGCACTGTATCAGCACAGACAATCCAAATTACCCATCACAAACTTATTCTCACAGGTCTTGTCTTTGCTCTGCTTCCCTGGGAAAGTTTCCACTTTTTCACTGCCAGTGCGACAGCTCCGCCAGTAGTAATAATGGTGGGAGCGCTAGCCTAGATATAAGATCATTGGTCTGACTCTTTAGCAGAGAAGAGGCACATATCAGCCTCTCGATCCACGCTTGTCAGGACCAAGGACCTGATCCAAATCGTATTAAAGTCAATGGAAGTCTTTCAGTGGACTTCAGTGGTCCAAATGAGGCTAAAAGGGAGAAAGGAAGGGATTCATAAATCAGGGCTATAGAGACAAAAACATCTGGAAATGGTAGTGATGGAGTTCCAGCAAGCAAGAACTCGCTTCTCTTTGCTACCAGCCATAAACCCCAGTTGGACAGTTGGTTTCCAGACCTTGAGGCTTAGAGATGAAAATATCCATAGGAAAACCTGATTCAGTATGGCAGTTCCTATAAAGAAGGCATCTGAAAGTCAAGCTTCAGGGCATAAGCCAACCTCTGACTCTTTGGGGTGAAGAGGAAACTTTCCCCTACGGGCAGGTCAACCCAAAACTGCCGGTTGCAGGGTTTCTTCTACTTTCAGCTGAAGCAGCTAGCACTGGCCACGCTTGGTGGTCACAGGACAATGGAGTAGATCAGTGTTCTCAAACTGTGGGCTGTGACCCCATTTTAATGGGGTCACCAGGGGTGGCATTAGACTTGCTGGGGCAGAAGCTGAAGCCTGAGCCCCACGGCCCAGGGCTGAAGCCGAAGCCCCAGGGCTTCAACCCCGGGTGATGGGGCTCAGGTTACAGGCCCCCTCACCTGAGGATGAAACTCTTGGGTGTTGGCTTTGTCCCCTTGCCTGAGGTGGTGGGGCTTGGGCTTTGGCAGGGCTTGGGCAGGCTCTGGCTTCCATCCCCCGTCCTGGGATCAAGTAGTAATTTTTGTTGTCAGAAGGGGGTCATAGAGCAATGAAGTTTGAGAACCCCTGGAGTAGATGGACCAAAGGATTAAGGGAGTGTGGTAATTCCTGTGTTCCTAATACTGATACCAAAACCTTTCTTGAATCACCTTGTAGCGGGCGCCACCCTGTTCCTCAGGTTTTATTTTTGGAAACAGGAGTGTCACAACAACTTGGCTAGTTTTATCATCTCTGATCCTGATGGGAGCTTGTCAAGATGCATCTGGGCTTTAATTCCTCATTTTCCATCGTTAAATGTCAGGAGCGCAATTAACATTTTCATTAGTCTGTTTTTATTGTGCTCCTATTGAGTCTACAGATGTGTAGGAGTGAATCTTCCCTTCTTACTGTTTTTAGAGGAAAAATATCAGGAAAATTATACCCTAGTTTAAAAATATCTTAGCTGTCGGGAGAGGGAATTTTATGGATCAGTGGATATGGAATGTGCTGTGGAGTCTTTCATCCATTGGTTCAACCCCCAACAGTGTTCATATTGTCTGTGAGTCATTACCATTTGAGGGCCTTTCAGTGGTATATGTGACCGAGTTAGTTCCCTTAGTTTACTTTGTAGGGTACAGACATCCATGCTACAGAACCCCCCAGCTGGCACAGATTAGCAATCTTGTTGGCAGACTTGTCAGGATAATCAGTTAACTGCGTGGAGTCCAAACAGAAAGTTTACTCTGGAAGATGGCTCCTCCAGGGTAATGGGGAGGTAGGGTGACTTACACACTGCTACTTTGCACAAGCAGAAGACTTCAGTCTCCAGGACTAACGCTCAAACCACTGAGCTGTCTCTCCCCCTTTATCGCCTTTATTGCCAGCTCATTTGGTCCTGGGTCATTCTTTACACCCTAGCTCCACCAAGATGTAGTTCATATCAGAAACAGGCCAACCCTGGACAGAGAGACATTGGTAATTTCACCATAAGCCTCATCTGTTAGGCTTCACTGCAAGCCACGAGTGAACGCAGCAGGAGATGCTGTTTGCTAGGTGCACTGCTTCTGAGATCAGTACGTTGGTCCATTTGTTTTTTGGAAAAATCCTGCGGTGAAATCTGATCCTCACTGAAATCATTGAGAGTTTCATCATTGACTCCAGTGGGACCAGGATTTCACCCTTGAACTCCACTCTGATGAAGTGAAGACAGTATGAATAATTTGATTTGGGTCGTGTGAATTTGTCTTTTTGCTTGAATTTGCATGAGACATGGTGATAGGAAGAATTAAGTGTTTCCATGTCAAAATACTGCAAACACTAGGTGAATGCAGAGACGCGCTTTGGTGCAAAATTTTCAGAAAAAATTACTGATTTGCATACACAGTTGTCACGATTGCAACCATGGCAGACAATAGACATGTGGTTGTATTTGTGCTTTCCTGAAAATGTAGGCCTTAACACGGAGCAGTCCAGTCAGGTGTATCTCATGTTGTTGCAAATGCACACAGTGTCACTCGGGGTAAAAGCAAACCAGTGAAGCAGTCTTTCTCAGCTATTTATTTTAAAACATTTTTCTATTTTACTGTTTGCAACATTCTCCTACCTTAATCCTCCCACCTGTCCCAGGGTGTTGTCATATAATCCTGGAATTAAGACAACAAAAAACTTTGGTTAAACCAGTTACCCCTGATTTCCTGCAAAAATGTGATTTCCCCCCTCCTGCCACACAAGAACTTACGAAATCCACTTGTGTTTCAGGCAACATTGGCTCTGAACTCTCATATACCGATATCAGCACGTTTATATCTTCCGATGCCGGAAACTCGTGGAGACAGGTACAGTCGTATGTGGGGAAAGGGAGCTGTGGGCCTTTTGCAAACCTTTCCAGCTGCTCTCTGGGCCTCAAATGGCTTGAAAAGCTCACACTATACCTGACTTGTTTCCAGATCTTTGAGGAAGAATACAATGTGTGGTATCTCGACTGGGGTGGGGCACTTGTGGCCATGAAGCACACGTCAATGCCCATCCGGCATTTGTGGTAAGGCTGTTTCCCTTGCTTTGAGAATGTTCTCTGGTGGGGGGAGGGGTCTAAACTGGAATTGTCCAAAATATAATTAAGATCTCTCAGTTCTGGAGTGGATCCTTCTGCCTCCTGCTGGTTATGCAATATAGGTACCCAGAACACTAAGGAGCAGATCAAATAATCTCTTACTCAGCTACTAGAGAAGTAATTCTCCAATTGTGATCATCTGCAGAGCACTTTGTGGTGGCCCACAGAAGTCTGGGAAAATCACATGATTCTGGTCCTTCATCTTGTCACTAGCTGCTTTCCACAGGCGTTTAAGGTTGAGGCCTCCTGAGTTACACACTTTGGGTCAGATTTTCCGACAAGTTTGGCTCTCTGTTAGGTAGCAAAGTCAGTGACCAGATTTTAAAAAAACAAAGCCAAGCTCTTATGAACGTTCTTCCCCGAGTGACATCCTGCACAGCCTTGTTGATTACAACGGGTGTTGGTTGCAAAGTCCACGCATCATTTGGCCAGCAGTTGCAGGGGATTACTGAAAAGGATACCTTTTTATTGGTGTGAGTGTGTGTCGGCACTGGAGCCAGGAAGAGGGGTTTGCGGGTGATAATAAAGAGGAGCAAGAGGATGGATAAAATGTGTATGGGAGCAAGGGAGGGAAGGAAGGATTACCAGATGGTGGAGGAGCAAAGCGGGAGGGGACCAGATGGGACAAGGAGATGGAGTGAAGAACAGAAGGAGACAGGGTGATTGACTGGATGCGAAAAGGACAACACATTCATCTCACAAAAGACTGACAGAAATACAGAGATACTTTGCTAATGTTACTTGCCCCATTTAAGATCCCGCTGCAGTTTGCCAGAGAGAGATTGGTGAGCACAAATGGGATCGGGAGCTCAGGGTGGGTTTTGAGATGCTCGCTTTGTTCAAGATGTAGTTCTTACTCTGAAGTCGTTTGAGAAGCCTGTGCACTCGAGACACTGCCCAAACCATCTCCTCCACCTGCTGAACTTTGGGGGAGTTGGGATGTAGGTCTAAACTTCACAGTTGGCCCTCATGACTACAGGACTTCACGCTGTTATGGGCTGAGCTTTCTCCGCTTCCGCTGAGATTAACAGGAGTTCACGGCGCTGAGCATCTCAGTGCATGGAACCTAGGGTGAGGCAAACCAGACCCCTGGCGCAGAACCTCCACCAGAATTTGGGTGAGTGGGATATGGTTCGGAACTTCAAAGCCGCCCTATTTTTCAACCAAGTGATGTGCATGACAAAGAGATGTCAGGGTTGATGTATTTTCAAGCCATGAGCCTGAATATCTCCTTTCGAAGCTGGAGCCCTCCTGAACTTTTAATTGAACAAACATGCAATAATTCCATGCATTACACATTACAGAGTGCACTTGCTCTATGGATGTGTGGGGGCAGCAGGCTCAGTGCCTGCAGTAGATAAGTGGAATTGCTGACAGATGCCTAAATTAGCATCACCTTCAGTCTTGTGTCTTGGGTGACGTCGGAGCACGGCTAATGAACTGACCTGCCCAACTTCTGAAGTTGTTATGGAGGAAATTTAACAGAAATCATCTTCAGAGCTGAGGTTCATATTCTTCTGTGAATGAGAGACCCCTCTCTTCTGATCGCTGACCCGCACTCTTGTCTCCACACGCAACACAAACATAAAAGGAAATAGAGCTTTCAGTCAAATAAAAGAAGAAAGTAATGGTGTTTGGCCACAGTAATGAGATGCTAAGGTCTCTCCCACTTGATTCATTAATACACAGAATCCTTCAGTTAAGTAACATCCAGGCAGAAGCCAGGGGATTCAAGGCTCAGGCTAAGCTGTTGTCCTTCATACCATGATGTTTTAGGAATGCACTTTATTAAGATCATTGATGGTTGCCTCTTCACCTCAAAGCCTTACATCCTTCCTTGCCACAGCCAGGCAAATGGCTCTATAATAACTTCCACTAGGGGTTTCCAGTAGGGTTTGAACCTTCTCCATCAAAGCACACACTTCTACCGCTTGAACTAAAGGAGTAACTCCATTAGCTTCACAGCAGTAGCAGACTGTTTTTGTCACTGTGAGTTAGCCACAAGAGATGGATGCAACACACACTTTACAAGCAAGTTAAATTTCTACCACACAGAGAAGACAGGATGCAATTGGCTCAGATTCAATTCCGTTTTTCCTTTTCTTTCTGGCTAGTAACAAGCAAAATATTCTGAAGGCGCTAGAATTTGTCTAAGATTTTGTTAGCATAAGGAGTAGGATGGTCCAGTGGGTTAAGCCGAAATCAACCCCCCCCCCACAACCAGGTCCTAATCCAGGTTTTGCCACCGACTCACTGTGTGACCACGAGCAAGTCATTTAATCTGGTTGTGCCTTGGTTTTCCCATTTGTAAAATGGGGGACGCTGAACATTGCCCTCCTTTGTAATGCGCTGTAAGCAGCTGGAATACCGCATCGGCACAAAAATGGCTGCAGCAAGCAAGGCCGTTCCCTCTGGGGTTGGTGTTTGTGACCAGAAAGTAAAATAAATGACCAGGCTTATGACCCAATACACTTACCTTCTCTGTGCAGCCCAGCTTTTCCCTCCCCATCTGCCACTTTTATTGCCCTCCCTGGAGCACCTGTATATGGGGCAGGGCTGGGGGAGCCGAGCTGGAGTTAATCTCTTGTTCACTCACACTAGGCTGACCAGATAGCAAGTGTCAAAAATCAGGACGGGGGTGGGGAGTAATAGGTGCCTATGTGAGACAAAGACCCCAAAATCGGGACTGTCCCTATAAAATCGGGACATCTGGTCACCCTAACTCACACCCAGTGCTCCTGCAGCCTCTCACAGGTGCTTTGTGACAGCACTAGATGAGGAATACATTATGCAGTCAAACAGCCAGGGCGCTGCCATGCCCGTGAGCTCCAATCTGTCTGAACAGAACCCCTGTGAAGGCAGTGGAGCGCCATGTGGACTCAGGGCTCGCTGCAGGATCGGGGCCGGAGCATTTGCATGTGCTCATGGCCCGTTAGAGGCCAGATTCTGACATGCTCGCTCACGCTGGCCACGCTTTCCATAAAGGGTGGTTGATAAAGGATTCCTCAGTGAGCGATTGCCATTACAAGCCACAGGCAGGAGCAGCCTGTGTTCTGGAAGGTTCTAAGGACACCAGTAGATGGTTCTGCGGGACCTGTTGAGCTGCTGGATTCAATGACAATCTATACTTAGTGGCTGCCTCTTTATGAAACTTCTGCTCAGTGGCGCTGGAACACTTTTAATAGTGGGGGTGCTGAAAGCCAGCCCCCTTACTCCTGTCTGCACCTCCGCCCCCGAGCTGGGGCTGGGAGCAGGGCCGTGTCTCCGGGAGGGGGTGACCCAGACAGGGGTAAGGGGCCGAGGCTGGGGCCACAGCTGGGGGCAGGTCTGGGGCCGGGAACAGAGCCGTGGCCGGGGCTGAGGCTAGGGGCGGGGTCAGGTTTGGGGTGCAGGGCCAGGAGTGGAGTCCCGGGTGCTGGGATGGCAGTGGGGACCCCGGCAGCGGGTGTGGGGCCGACAGCCAGGACCCCAGGAGCTGGGCCAACAGCCAGGACCCCACGTGGGGGGCCAGGAGCAGAGCCCTACGTAAAACCTGGGGGTGCTTCAGCGCTTCCCCTCACCCCAAGTTCCCATGTCTATGCTTCTGCTAGTCATTTGTTAACCCCTTATAAATCTGTTAACCCCTTTCTAGACAGCGTAACCCTCAAGCTGAACGGCACCTAACTCCACGAACGCTCCTTTTGACTTGCTGAGGGAGGTGCTACTCAGTGAGAGAGACGCGATCAGATTCTGGCCCTAGGCTACTGGGAGAAGAGCTGTGGAGACTAAGGGACAATGCTGGCACACGAACAAATGGGGATGAACCGGCCATGAATAAATTTCGGCTGGAAATTAGAAGAAGGTTTCTAACCGTTGGAGGAGTGAGGTTCTGGAACAGCCTCCCACCAGGAAAAGTGGTGGAAACAACCTCACTAATTTTAAGATGGAGTGTGTATCATCCTGCCTGAACTGGATGATATGCCATAGCAGGGGACAGGACTTGATGACCCAGGAAGTCCCTTCCAGTCCTGCCTTCCTATGGCTGTGCGCGTGGGCAAACATTTACTTTGTGCACAGATTCATCAAAGGAGTTTGGGGCACACGCTGGGGATCCAGAGGGGCTGCCTGCCAAAATGCCCTTTCTGCCTTTGAAAATTCCCCCCACAAGCATTTCCACATTGACGTTTGGCTCGTGCAACTGCCTGTGAACATCTGGCCCAATCTATTGCATAGTTATTTAGGGTTGTCGCTGATAAACTCACACCGGTCCTTCCAAATTATACCTTTAGGGGCTTTTGAACTTGCATCGTCTTGTCTCAATAGGCACCTGCTGCAAGAAAAGAGCCATCTTGATTAAAGAATACATGGAAATCTGTTAGTTCTCAAGCTGGGACAGAGTACAATAAGTTTCATCCCGGAGAAAAGAGGGTTTGATAATTGAAAAGCTGAGAGAACTTTAATGAGGCCTGCTGTTCCCCCGAAATTGAAATGCTAGTTAGATAAGCATGCAGACCAAACAGCATACAAATGCACGGGGGTATGGGGAGATACATACCTTTAAATAAATAGATTTCTGAAGGATAAGCTCTTTGCATGCAATTCTCCCACAGCATTTTCTCTTTGGTCTGCAGCGCTTTCTCCTGTGCCAGATACTGTTTTGTGTACAGCTGCCGTTTTGTGTATCGGTAGTGCTAAGGCAGTGGTCCCCAAACTTTTTGGGGTCATGCCCCCCTTACTCCTGACCGTGCTCTGCCCCTCCCCTCCCCCGGAGCCAGGGCTGGGAGTGGGCATGTGGTTCCCCGCGCCCCCGGACAGGGGTAAGGAATCTGAGGCTGGGGCCACAGCAGGGGACAGAGCTGGGGCTGGGGCCGAGAACGGAGCTGGGGCCAGGGGCTGACGCTGGGGCCAGGTCTGGGGCCGGGGCCAGGAGTGAAGCCCCAGCCGGGAGCTGCATCTGGGGGCGGGACTGGGGCTGTGGCTGCGGGAGGGACCAGAGTAGAGCTGGGGGTGGAGAAGGGCTGGGTGCTGCTCCCTCCTTGCCCCCTGTGGAGGCTGTCCTGGGTCCACCACGCACCCCCTGAACATTCCTCCGCATTCCCCTATGGGGCTGCACCCCACAGTTTGGAGGCCACTGCGCTAAGGGGAAGATCTCAGTAATACGCCTCATGGGGGTAAATCCAGTCCGTTCCTCCATGTTTGCACAGGGTCCTGGTTTCCCTGGGACCAGTGTGGTTCCACTGTACGTTGCGGGGGCGGGAGCTGAGGCGCTCAAGTTGGGAGCTCTGCGTACTGTGAGGCATGGTTCCTGAGGGTGGGGGCCTGTCGGCCTCACCCCCAGCCTTTTGGAATCAATGGAAAGACCCATTGGCTTTGGATCAGGCCCAACGTGCCATCTTCAGGGCAGGGATGTGGGATGTGGTGGGATTCCACAGCCCTGGGCTTACACGTAAGAAGGGGAGGCCTGAGTGAAGTCCACCTGCTTGTCGATGCAGCTGCACAGCACCTACCATGATGGGATCCCGGCCTGTGACTGGGCTCCGAGGAGCGACTGAAATACAAATCATTAATCACCTGTCCTGCTCTTCCCTGGCTTCAGTGGGGAGGAGGCTAACCCCTGCCGAACCCCTTCCACCAAAGCCCGCAACTCAGGCGGAGCAGGAGCTGGGGGCTGTCCGTATCCTCCTTACTCACCTGTTGGAGATCATGTGAGTGGGAAACACAGGGTTTGACACTGTCCGTTATGGACTGAAAGACCTAAATGGAGCATTTCGCCCCCTTCTCTATCCCAAATATTATATTCCCCTTCAAAGTAATCGGTGTGATGGCTACTGGGTTTGCCGACGCTGGGGTTTAAACCAGTGTCCTCCTCTGCTAAGAGCTCCAGTCTGTAGAGTGGGCGCTAAAAAGCCGGGCTCTGTAGATGAGACCTTATTGTCTCTGGATTGGGCACCAAGGGACACAAATCTCATGCACTGACCAGTTGGTTACATCTGTCTTGAGAAGCATCAATTTACCCTTTTAAAGTGCTGCTGACTCAGCCCTGCGGGAATCAGAGTTCTGCAGAACAATCTCTCTCCCCGCCCCAAAGCCCCCACTGACCAGAGAATCCGTTTCTCTTCTCTTTTGAAGTGAGAAACATTTCCCGTTGGCCACAGGAGAAATTGTGCCTCTTCCCCCTTTGGCGATGCCCACGGGGGGTTATCTATCAGCTTTCACAGCTCAGGCAGCTGCCGCAATTACAGAGCACGAGTGCTGAAATGACCCAGCTGGAATGGGACCTCATCATTCAGGGGCCAGTAAGCCCTTGGGTTCCCCTGTTTGCTGTTCTTTGCAGACAGGATTCTGGGGTAACTCTCCAAGCAGAAAGCCTTCTGGAATGGTTGTGTAAAGACTCCAGGAGCAACGGAAAACTGTCTCGTTTCCTGAACTGTTTGTAAGCTGAACATCACCACACTACCCCATGCCACTCCATGGCTCACGCAATTTGATATAGGCTACAGAGCCACGGACCTGTCGCGTCCCACGGCAGCAGTGACTGAATGTGATTGCTGTCCATGCTGGCTGTTGGTTGAAATTAGTTAGGCACATTCCATTTTCTAGTGGATAAAGGTCAGATTCTGCTCTCAGGTACTCCCATGCAGCCCCATTGATGTGAGTGGAGTTGAGAGAATGTAGCAGAGAATTTTGTTCAGCATTTAGCCCACTTCTTCTGCTCATCTCAAAGCACATTGTTAATATTAATGAATTAACTTCCCAAAAGGCCCTGTGAGAGGCATAGGTATTCAGAGCCTCATTTTATTGAGGGGCAAACTGAGGCACAGAAAGGCTGTGATTCACCATGGGTCTGTGGCAGAGTTGGTGAAAGAACCCAGCTCTCCTGACTCCAAGTCCCCCTAAGCACTGCACCATATTTGAGGCTGTGTAGTTTCCTCTGCTGAAATTAATGTCTTGAACATAGACACGAACCGAGGGACTACATGTCCTGTCTTAGGTGTTAACAATACCGCCTGCTGTCTTGGATCTGACCTGTTGATTGACATAGCAAACACAGACCTGGGTTGCCAATGTTAGTTGGATGTATTCCTGGATGTGTCCTCACAAGACATAAACTTTAATTAAAGATTAATATTTAATTCCTGGCGGCTCCAGGACACTTCTGGAGGGTTGACAACCCTAACACAGGCCCTTAATGACTTTGATAATAATACTTGCTGCTTTGCTACTTCAGAGCACTCTGAGAACATTAATTAATAATATGGGGAGATGGCAAAGATTGACGCTTGTTTACAAATCCAGCAGCTGTGGCTCGCAAGCCTTAGAAGTTGTTTAATTGCCTAGGTAATTGTTCCAGAGCCATGCGTTTACATTTATTTATTTTGTCTGTTTCAATTCCAGGGTGAGTTTTGATGAAGGAAGATCCTGGAGTAAATATGCCTTCACATCGACACCGCTTTTTGTGGATGGGTCCCTTGTGGAGCCAGGCATAGAGACACAGCTAATGACGTAAGTCCCAAACGAGCTGCGTTGAGATCAAGCGTACGGCGCTATATGTGTATGTCAGTCACTTCAGCCCTCTGCCAGGTGTAACCGTCAGACCTGCTCCACTGTGTGTGAATATGTTACTCTGTAGAGGCTGGAGGGCCGCCTAGAAGCTCTGATCCAGGAGACAGTTCTCTCAGGTACCTTTTAGGATTTACAGAGCTTTTGGACTATTCGTAGATTTTAAGGTCAGAAGGGACTATTAGACCACCTGTCCAACATCGGCGAGAGAATAAACAAGCTGTAGAATGTTGCAATAAGCTGCTGGTGTTTAGAACTAAGCAATAGGCACCCTCTTGACTGACACACTGGGGATTGAACCGTGGACCCCCAGAACTAAATGTAGGCTTTGCTACAGCTTGAGCTAAAGAGCCAATCCTTCATAGCTGCTTGCTTATATCTTCTGGATTGGCACAGCTGGTGGCTTGAAACACACTCACCAGTGGCAGGTTTCAGTGGTTGCCGTGTTAGTCTGTATCAGCAAGAAAAAACCAAAAACCCGAGGAGTACTTGTGGCACCCTAGAGACTAACACACTTATTTGGGCATAAGCTTTCGTGGATAGAACCCACTTCATCAGATGTGAAAGATATAAGAGTAGGTATAAATACATGAAAGGATGTGGGTTGCTTTACCAAGTGTTAGGTCAGTCTAACGAGATAAATCAATTAACAGCAGGATACCAAGGGAGGAGAAATCACTTTTGAAATGGTAAGAGAGTGGCCCGTTACAGACAGTTGACAAGAAGGTGTGAGTAACAGTAGGGAGAAATTAGTATTGGGCAAATTAAGTTTACGTTTTGTAATGACGCAACCACTCCCAGCTTTTATTCAGGCCTAATCTGATGGTATCTAGTTTGCAAATTAATTCCAGTTCTGCAGCTTCACGTTGGAGTCTGTTTCTGAAGTTTTTTTGTTGAAGAATTGTCACTTTGAGGTCTGTTATTGAGTAACCAGAGAGGTTGAAGTGCTCTCCTACTGGTTTTTGAATGTTACGATTCCTGACGTCAGATTTGTGTCCATTTATTCTTTTGCGTAGAGACTGTCCGGTTTGGCCAATGTACATGGCACAGGGGCATTGCTGGCACATGATGGTATATATCACATTGGTAGATGTGCAGGTGAACGAGCCTCTGATAGTGTGGCTGATGTGGTTAGGCCCTATGATGGTGTCCCTTGAATAGATATGTGGACACAGTTGGCACCGGGGTTTGTAGCGGGGTTTGGTCCCTGGGTTGGTGTTTTTGTTGTGTGGTGTGTAGTTGCTGGTGAGTATTTGCTTCAGGTTGGGGGGCTGTCTGTAAGCGAGGACTGGCCTATCTCTCAAGGTCTATGAGAGTGAGGGGTCATCTTTCAAGATAGATTGTAGATCCTTGAGGATGCGCTGGAGAGGTTTTAGTTGGGGGCTGAAGGTGACAGCTAGTGGCATTCTGTTACTTTCTTTGTTGGGCCTGTCTTGTCGTAGGTGACTTCTCGGTACCCTTCTGGCTCTGTCAATCTGTTTCTTCACTTCCCCAGGTCGGTATTGCAGTTTTCAGAATGCTTGATAGAGATCTTGTAGGTGTTTGTCTCTGTCTGAGGGGTTGGAGCAAATGCGGTTGAATCCTAGAGCTTGGCTGTAGACCATGGATCGTGTGGTGTGGTCTGGATGAAAGCTGGAGGCATGTAGGTAGGAATAGCGGTCAGTAGGTTTCCGGTATAGGGTGATGTTTATGTGACCATCGCTTATTAGCACTGTAGTGTCTAGGAAGTGGACTCACCAGTGGGTTGCAATTGCCCATAGACACAGAGGTAGTGGCTTCCAGTGACCACTTCATTATCTACTCTTCCTCCAGGGGCCGGGTGCCGCAAGAGGAAAGTCTGGCTCTGGGTAAGGGATCAGGTTCCCAGAGAGCTGTACAGTTAACAGTGTACTATCCACACACTCTGCACTTACTGTGTGATACAGCTGTGTAGTGCTGCTTCAGGAGTGTTCCTGTGATGTGAGTAAGTGCCCTCCATTAATCACAACAGGAAGGAGATTATGCTGCAGTAACACTTCATTGCAAACACAGAAGCCTCCTGCTGCTCTGGCTGTTACGGCTGTTCTCAATTTCACTTTGTAAGGGGTCTGATTCTGCTGTCGCTGGCCCCTTTGACACCAGTGTGACTGCGCCCTGAGCAGTGGGGTTACTCCTGATTTACGCCCATTCCAAGAGGGAGGCGGATCGGGCCCACTATCTTTTGCTCTAGTCTCCATCATTCCTGCATGCTTGTATTTCAGGAAGGGGTGGGTGTAGCTCACTGGTAGCGTTGCTATTAATCGTCAATCTGGACTGGAATACAAGACAGGAACGCCACCCATTTCTTGAAAAGTTTGGAATCGGATAAGGGCTTTGGGAGTTGGAATGTGATTTCGTTGGAATTGGATTTTGTGATTCACCATGGTGTCTCCTCCAAAAATAATGCAGATACAGCAATCTTACGCCGAGTATAATAACCGTACTGTAGGGAGAGTACTGGATGGAGAGCCTACGCAGTGGTGTTGTAGCCGTATGGGTCCCAAGGTATTAGATGTCTCTAGTACATAGAGCCTATCAATTTCTTACCCAAGGGACTGGAATCTGCCAAGCTGAGAATTAGCTGAGAATTTAGCTGCCAAGCTGAGAATTCCCAGGGAGGGGGCTGAATCTCTCAGCTGGCAGAAAGTCAGTGGAGCCAGCTTCTATGCCAACCACACCTCCTGGCTTGGCATATGGGGTGTGTCAGGGCTGGGGCCTTGGCAGCTTGAGAATCAGGAGGTGTCACTGGCTCCCTGACAGCCCTTCCTCCAATTCTCCTGTGCCAAAGGGAACTCATTGCAGGAGATCTAGTCCAGGGTATTCAATAAGGGGTTTGATTCTCTGTGTGCCAGACCTCCCCACATGTCCCCTATGCTGGGAAGGGCACCAGGCCGAGCTGCAGTGCAGTTGCACCAGCAAAGTGTTCTCCTATACAAGTGGCATTCTCTTCTAGGCATGTGCAGTTGGATGATGGCTCCTTTATGCCACTTAGCTGGGGCAAAGAGTCATAACCCAGCTTCAGAATCTGGCCCAGAAGAGCCTATCCATGAAACTTTATTCTGGTAGGGCTACTTCACATTTGAGAGAGAGCAATGCACTTAGCTTCCTTCTTATTTTAAGTCAAGGTTGCATGTTTTTCTCGTTCCAACAGGAATAAATGCAGGGAAGTCCTATGGCTTGGTTACACAGGAGGTCAGTTTAGCTTATCACGATGGTCACGTCTAGCTTTATAATCGCTCAGTCTCTGAACTACATTGTTGGTGATGGTGTCTCGTAGTCTGTCCATCAGATAGTGACGTTCCAACTGGCAACAAGGATGCACCCTCGCAAAACTCTCCTTTTTTTTTCTTTTTTTCTGTTTTTTTTTTTTTGCTTCATAGGCAATAACTGTGAGTTTTGTGAGTTTCCATGAGAATTTGATATTTTGATCAATGGGACAGTTTGCCATCTTTGCAGGGAAACCAGCTTTTGTGGAGCGTGTGTGTGTGTGTTCGTTTGTCATGTGCAAATACTACCTGAAAAGAGCAAAACACAATAAGAAGTAATGTGGGTAAATACTTAACATTTCATGAAAATGGTGTAAATGTCATTTTGGGGGTCGGCGGTACGTAGGCAGCTCTGAATGAAGAGCTGGATCCTTAGCTGTTCACTCTGGGTAACCAATTCTGGTTACCACATTTTCCTCAATGGGTCCTGGTCAATATAGTGGTTTCTCTGCACTGTTATATTGTGCATTGTTGTTATGCATCTGCTGTTTTCCAAATACAGTAGTGGGTGAAGCCGTTGCATTCACTCAAACCCAAATGGACAGCCAGATCCTTCACTTGTGTAAATCAGTACATCGGTATCTCCACTGTAGTCAATGGAGCTAAACCAGTTTACACTAGCCAAGGATGTGACCCAGGTACAGTGTGGTTTCCTTTGAGATGAAACATGCTTTTCAAATCTAAGAGTATTATTATTTATCCTTCCAGTATTTCCATGGAGAATGTAGGAAGCCAGTGCTGCTGGCCATTCAATGCCAGCTTTACTGAGAATTGGTTTGTTTTCCTTTTGAAATCTTCATAGGCATTTTTTTTTAATTATTGAGGCCAGTATAATAATGTTCATAGGAGTTTATAAAAGCTGTAAAAGAAATGTTGCCCCTTGCTTGCCAGAAATGTGTATAGAGACTCCTACCCACACTTTCACAGGTGCTGAATGGTAAAAGAACTCATTTATAACCTATCTAGAAAATGGTTCTCATGCAGCTTTGCTAAGTATTTCGTTGAAGAGGAATTGTAGAGAATTCTCTACAAAGTCAGGTCAGGCAAAGTCAGGTCATTCTGGGCTCATGGGGACTCCGAGTCAGAAGAACTAAATGCCTTCGTGAGGCTTTAACTGTGTTGGCTGTGATCTGAGCCATTTTAGGGCTCAATCCTGCAACCTGCTGCAGGCAGGTCAGACCTGTGTGGCCATGCAGCACTTCCATGGATTTCAGGGATCCTCCAACAAAGAACAGCTTGCAGGAAGGGGAGCTTCCATTCCTCAGTGGTGCGTAGGGCTGCTGGGGAATCTGAGGCTGCCAGGCAGGGGCAGTGGTATGCCGGAGGGGCTCCCGTGAGCCCAGTATTCAAATGCCATGAAACCAAAACAAGGGTTGAGTTGCTTTTCTGGAGTCCCCTGCCCCTTCCTGGAAACTGCTAGAACGTTCCTGCCAGAAATCACAGCCAGTGCCTGGGACTTCAGAAAAGTAACCCTGTTGTCGTTGACATGCACCAGATTGCATGGCGCCACTGCTAATTTCCTGGGGGAATTCATAATTTATGACTTGTTTTTTTGCTGACTATTATTATTTATTTGTATTACAGTAGTACCCTGAGGGCTCCTCTGAGTTGGGAGCTTTGTGCTCAGTGTTAAATTCATACACGTAAGGAGACAGTCCTTGCCCCCAAAGAATTTACAAGATAAAGCTGAGTCTATACACGGATTTTATACTGATTTAATTATTTCCTTGGGGTTGTGATTTTTATGGCAATATATTTAAATCAGTAAAAGCCCCAGTGTGCACAGTTATACTGATATAACGATAAGGGAATAAACTATACCAGTATACTCATACTACTCTGAGTCTCCACTAGAGGGTTGTATCGATTTCTAATCTACAGTTATAGCAGGACAAAAATTTTGTATTGACAAGCCAGATGGGGAAACTGAGGCTCTGGGTGGCTTGCTGAAGTGACTTGCTGAAGATCACATACCTGGGCGTAGAACCCACATCTTCTGAGTTCTAAGCCAGGTTCCTATCCACTGGACTGGACTGCCTCCCTTACCCTGCTGTGCTTAAATTTCCACAAAAGGAAAGGCTGTCCCTTCCCCAAAGTGATTCCAATCTACAGTGGTCACACACGAGACCAGAGAAGGGTTTTTTTCTTGTTAGCATTATGACTGTCATTGCTGCTCGTTCACTTCTTGGGCTAAGAGTTCTGCAAACCTTCCCCTACACGAGCCCCCCATTGAAACTGCAGCTTTTAGATGCCACTACGCTGGACTTCAGCATGCTTTGTAGGAGCATTAAGTACCAAACTTTCCAGCAAGTACGTTGCTGCTCCCTCCCTGCTTAGTTACAGATATAAGAAGGCAGCTCTGTTTATATGGGAAAACCAATGAACAGATCCCATGCCATCATCTTTTTTTCCACGCACACGTGGAAAATCTGGGGTGACATAGGCATATTATGCAGGAACCCTGGGTTAAAATCTCAGTAGCACATCACAGGGTGTCATGGGGGGAGAGCAGATAGTGGAGAACAGTGGCAAGTTATGATGGAGGCCTGGGTGAAGATCAAGCCTATAAAGGGACCATTCACGGAGTACTGGATGGCTTGGGGGGTTGGAGCTATTGGTGCCTGCTGTCTCTCGTTCCAGACTTGAACCCAGCACAGGTGGCTGAAAGCTCTGAGGTGCTACTGAACGGTTCCTGCCCTGTGGGCCATGTGAAAGGGGTTGCTGCTCTTGGTCGCTTCCTAGTGGACAAGAACCCACAGCCCCAAATCCAGCACAGCTGGCACTAATTGGCCCTTTTGTTGCTGAATGGGAAATGGGATCTCAGTGGGAGATGGAGATTGAAATACCCGCAAAGGGTCTGTCTGCATTGCAGCTGGGAGCCAGGTAATCAGACCTGTGCTGGAGGGACTCAAGCTAGCACGCTAAAAATAGCAGAATATCTCAGGCCCTAGGAGGTCGGGTGGGCTTGAGAGCCTGAGCTCCAGCCCTGATTGCAGTGGAGGTTAGGAGCCTAAATACCTTTGAGGATCTGGGCCAAACTCCCTGAAAAAGCCTTTTATGAAGACGTAGGCAGTGGTGTTGTGACCAAGTTGGTCCCAGGGCATTCGAGACCAGGTGGGTGAGGTACTGTCTTTTATGGGACCACTCTCACCAACAGCCTTTGGACCAATAAAAGATATTCCCTCCCCCACCTCATCTATCTCTTATGAAGATATTCAGCCATTGCTGCTAGTAAGCTGAGGAGAGAAATAAAAAGGGAGAGGGAATCCAGGGGAAAGGAGCGCTGGTTCTAGACGTCTACCCTAGATCTGTAGAAGGCCAAATGGGATTGGCAGCTTCCAGCATACAACTTAGTGAAGGGGAAATGTGGGGGGGGGGGGCTTGCGGGCTTAGGGAACTCTGAGCTCTGCTATTACTCCCACCCATTGCTTTCGGGGGGGTGTAGAGCTCATCCAGTAGGCAGATTGCCATAAGCTCTCAAGTCTCATAAAAATGCCATTATTCTGGGGGAAGAATGCATGGTAGAGATTGTTGGATTGTCTCAAACCCCTGTTTTATCCAACTTGTCTAGTGGTGTTATCCAGAAACGGCTCTGGGTTTTTTTCCCCTTAGACTAGTTTTATCCTGGCATGAAGTTTTCCTTCCTATCTTACTTGGAGTCTGCTTTACAACTGCATTATCTGTTTGAAATGCAACTGGCTTTATTATTGGTGGTGGACTAGTTTCTAAAGTGGGTTTTACCAGCAATATTATGACCTCTGTCCTTCTGATTCACTGCGGTTATGAAACTATGAAAACTGCAGCAGCAACTGTGGACTGCTTTGAGGGCATAATGGAAAATACAGTGGAAGCCTTCAAGAGGAGAGAAGCAAAGGTCTTTAACTTAAAATGTATCGCTATATGGACTCCTCTTCAGCTAGCTGATGTTGAATCAAAATGAGTCGTGAGAAAACAGAGAAGTCATCTTTGAACGAAAGAAAGGGAAACAAACCAACAAACAAAAAATCCTGCATCAAGATTATGTAACTTGGCTGGAGAACAAAGACTGAAGATAAGAATACTGAGTTTGGGAAGCAAAGATTTTTTTGAGATATTAGCCTTTATCATAGTGAGCCAAGCCATTGGCTCATCTGATCTGGGTTCAAACCACCTCTGGAAATAGCCTGTACTGGAGGCTTCCATGGAAAATGAGCATCCCGCTAATACTGATAGTCAATTTTATGCCATGCTAGAAAATGAGTGTGCGTATAGGGATTCCTGTTCTATCCCTGTTCCCGATCAGCCTATACCTGGAACCAGGACATTTGATTGGCTGTGTCATTTTCTTAGCTTTCAATGACCACAAATATTACTAATGGTCATTAATGTAACCAGTATCCTACCCCCATCTTTTTTCTTCTCCAGCAGCTGTATAATTGTTAAACCTGTGGCTTGCTGCATGAATTCAGCTGGTTGGACTGAAAGAGCATTGCATTGATTTTGCCAGTGGTGCATGCTGCCCTTCTAGGTCGTTTGAATAGGCCAATCAGGTGAGTCTCATGCCATAAAGCATTTATTTATTGCGTCTCAGGAAAGGAGAGAAGGAAAGAGCGTGTGTGTGAGCCTACAGGAGTTCCTAGAGAACTTGACAACCCCTAACAGAGGGCACTGGGCCTTGCAGCATGTCCCAGTGCACCTGTTCTGGCCCTTCAAAGGTGGGAGCTGTAGTTGAGGTCATGTGTTCATTCCTAGTCATGTGGCCTACAGGAAAATCATATATAATAATCCCTACCTTTTCTACAGCATTCGTCATCAGTAGCTCTCAAAACACTTCACAAAGGAGGTCAGGCGCATGAGCCCCATTTTACAGGTGGGAAAACTGAGGCACAAAGCAGTGAAATGATTTGCCTAAGGTCACCCCCTGGCTGAGCAGGGAATAGAACCGAGGTCTACCAGAGTCCTAGTCTAGTATTTAGTTACTTGTCTTCCTGCCACTTTAGGCACAGACTCAGATGGGGGAGGTCTAGGGAAGGGGAGCTTGCTGCACCTGTCAAGCAAGAAGGCCTGAGAAGGAAGGGGCCTGAGCGGAGTAGGGCTGTGAAGTCCTCGTGAAGAGGAGCTAGGGCAAGGCCCAGGGGTGGTGAAGACAGTTCTAAGCTGTGTTGTTCTCAGTCATTGTTTCCAAGTGGCTAAAGAAAAGCCCTAGCAAAGGAACTGGAATGTTGTCAGGAGGATGATTTCACTTCCCCCCAGGGCGTGGGTCTGGCCACCAGCTTCCACAGCAGCAGCCTGTCTGCGTCGCAGGGCCTGTCCCTGTGCAGCGCTGAGTGCGGTATGCCCTGAACTCTCAGCTGAGCGTTTGTGGAGTTCTAGCCCCTCTGAGGAGTGTGCTCAGCAGCGTTTTGAGGGCACAGGTTCACCCCGTGCATGCCAGCTGACAGTCGGTCATTTGTCCAGCAGTGCTCACTGGCAGTACCCAAGCCCTCCGCGGCAGGCTCCGTCTTTTTGTTGCACAGGACGTAGCACGAAGAGGGCCTAATCCCAGAGAGGAGCCCCGAGGTGCTACCACAGTACAAATAATAAGAATAATAATTTATACCTGTTCGCTGGCCTGTGGGAGATGCATAGTGGAGGGGTCTCAGATAGCACACACTGGCAGGCGTCTCTGAAACGACAATAAGGGAAGAGTGGGCTAAAGAGATTGAGTTGCGCGGCTTTCCCCGGTGGACAGTGCCTGCAGACCCCGTCGTGGTGTGGTGTGGGGAAACTCCTGCCGCTGCTGTATATGCAGTACCTGTTCTGGGGAAGAATGAAGACTCAAGTCCCCTAAGCTGTCAGGCCAGTTGCCTTTCATGAGCACCACAAAGGAAAAAAGAAAGAAAGCGCTTCTGAAAACCATCATTAAAAATTCACACTCCCCGTTTCTCAGGCTCCCTTTCATGTGTCTGGGATCTCTTTTGGGGCAGTTGTCATGTAAAGTGGTTTGGAAACATCGGAAATAAATTTTTTAAAAATCGGGTTTCAAAAGCCTGGATTTGTTGTTCAGTAAACTCTTATTTTGATATCGCTTAATTTTTTTGTCCCCCCGCCCCCGTCCCCTTTCCCGTCCCCCCCTTTTTGTCCCCCCGCCCCCCGTCGCATGTGGAGCCGTGCGGCTAATTCATAAATCCAGCTCGAGCCATAGAGCCACTTTGTCTTTGTGTTCTGCAGATTACTTGCTAATTGCACTTGGCGTCGCTCGCTAACTTGAGGATCGCATCTCACTGTGTAATGGGCAGGGGTTTCACTCTCATCGCAACACTGTAAAGAACATGCCCATTGAATGGATAAGTAAATGTGTGGCCATTTTTTAAAGAGACCATAGCACGGGTGAAAGGGGCTATACCGACAGCGTTGGGTCCTTGGATCTTCTCTATCATCACGGAAAGTCTACGGCATTGGATGGTGGGACTTCCCCTCTCACTCCATCACCTCCACCATACCCCACTTCTGACCTATTGCGGTAGTGGCGTCCCCCTCCAAGAACATTTGGTCAAGCGCTGTCTGTGGAGCTTGCCGATAAGGAAGCCATCTTGTTATTTGTAGAATGGCAGATCCTAAAGGCCCCAGCCAATATCAGTGCCTGACTTTACTATACATAGGGCCTACCAAATTCACAGCCATGAAAAGCACATCATGGACCGTGAAATCTGGCCTTTTGTGGGCTTTTACCCTATACTGTACAGATTTCACGGGGAAGACCAGTTGTCAAGGTTCCTTCCCCACTCTGAACTCTAGGGTACAGATGTGGGGACCTGCATGAAAAACCCCCTAGGCTTATTTTTACCAGCTTAGGTTAAAACTTCCTCAAGGTACAAACTATTTTACCTTTTGTCCCTGGACCTTATTGCTGCCATCACCAAGCATCTAACAAATATGACAGGGAAAGAGCCTACTTGGAAACGTCTTTCCCCCCCAAATCCCCCCAAGCCCTACACCCCCTTTTCTGGGGAAGGCTTGATAAAAAAATCCTCACCAATTTGCATAGGTGAACACAGACCCAAAGCGTTGGATCTTAAGAACAATGAAAAAGCAATCAGGTTCTTAAAAGAAGAATTGTAATTAAAGAAAAAGTAAAAGAATCACCTCTGTAAAATCAGGATGGTAAATACCTTACAGGGTAATCCGATTCAGCCTTCAGAGCTGGGTGGCCGGAGAGCGGCGGCTGCTGTCCAGACGCCCAGTTCTGAAGGCAGCGCCTCGCTACCGGCAGTGCAGAAGTAAAGGTGGCAATACCATACCATGCCACCCTTACTTCTGCATTGCTGCCTTCAGAGCTGGGAAGCCAGAGAATGGCGGCGGCTGACTGAGGGCCCAGCTCTGCAGGCAGCAGCGCAGAAGTAAGGGTGGCAACGCCATACCAGGCCATCCTTACTTCTGCGCTGCTGCTGGTGGCAGTTCTGCCTTCAGAGCTGGGCTCCTGGCCAGCAGCCTCCGCTCTCCAGCTGCCCAGCTCCAAAGGCCAGCAGCCCCATAGAAGTAAGAGTAGCAGTACCGCAGCCCCCAGTAAAATACCCTTGCAACGCCCCTGCCTCCACAACTCCTTTTTAGATTAGGACCCCAACAATTACAACACTGTGAAATTTCAGATTTTAATAGCTGAAATAATGAAATTTGTGATTTTCAAAATCCTATGACCGTGAAATTGACCAAACTGGACCGTAACTTTGGTAGGGCCCTAATTATACATATTAAGGGATAGCCACTGCCCCAAAGAGTGTACAAACTAAATAGATAAGACAGCCAAAGGAAGGAGTAGTATCCCATCTGACAGGCGAGAAACTGAGGGATTAGGTGATTTGACACAGGGAGTTTGTGGTGGAGCTGAGATTTGAACCTCAAGCTCCTTAGGGCTAGGCCGGTGACCTACTCGCAAGCCCAGCCAAGCTGTAATAATGGTTTATTTGTGATATAGTCTGTGAATCCCGATGTTTGCCAACAGCTTTTAATGACTGACATTCCAGAACTTATGCTGCCACTCCCTGTGTCCAGAAGAGTTACAAAGTCTAGGCAGACGGTGGGTATGTTGTCTGAAAAGGACATTGCCAGGTATTTTGTGCTCTTTTTATTTTATTTCCTTCTGGTGTAAATAACTATGGGGAAAATAATGCTGAGACCAGTTTCTGCCCCCAAATCTCTTTTTCCTCTCATGTCCTGCCTCCCTCCTTTGTTATTCCAGGGTTGTTGCTTATGACAGTTTAGTGAAGACAAACTGCTGAATACTTCATTTTAAGAGAAAGCACACATGGGTATAGTGATGGGCCCAAATTACAGCTCCATCCTAACACCTTCCCTGGGTTTTGTGGGGTTTGGAAGCTGAACTCAGATCCTGATTTTGCAGCCACCCTTTTGTAATGGGCTAAACCAAAACCCTGGATCTGAATAGTTCTGAAATCCAGATTGGCTGGTGCTGGGCCATCTCTAATAGAAAGTATTAGATAGAGCTGACCAACATACTTTATATCCTGTGATAGACCCAGGCCAGTTGGGTACAGCAGAGTAGTCCTGCTGGGATCCAGGAAGTGGGTGCGCAAAAGCCCGCCCACTGCTAAAGGACCTCCCCACAGCCTAAAAGGAGGATCCACCGGTCCAGGATTCCAAATAATTGCGGGGGACAGCTAATGATATAACAGGAACGGAAGTGAGGTCACAGGGCTAAATGAAGGGAACCGGATGGGGACACCGAAGAGAGAACCCCGGACAGCGCCCACTGCTTCTCAAAGTTGTCAAGGGAGCCAGCGGATGCCGCCCAGAGGAACTCTGCCCGGAGGCGTGAACGGACAGAGGATCGGAAATAGGCCCCACAGTCACAGGAAACCCCATCGACCAACCTCCTCTCCCTGTACAGCAGAGTAGTCCTATTGGGATCCAGGAAGTGGGCGGGCTAAGCTCGCCCACTGCTAAAGGATCCCCCCCGCAGCCTAAGGGGGAGATCCACAGGACCTGGAAGCCAACTAATCACGGGGGACAACTAATGAAGAACAGGGATGGGAGTGCGGTCAAAGGGTCAAAAGAAGGGAACCGGACGGGGACACCAAGCAGAGGACCCCGGACAGCGCCCACCGCTCCTCAAAGGCGTCAAGGGAGTCGGTGGACGCCGCCCAGAGGAACTCTGCCCGGAGGCGTGAACGGACAGAGGATCGGAAATAGGCCCCACAGTCACAGGAAACCCCATCGACCAACCTCCTCTCCCTGTACAGCAGAGTAGTAGAAGGCAGATATACTGGCCACTGGATAAGCAGTTTTCTGTTCCCTGACTGACCAGAGCAGGGGCTGCTCCAGGCTAGGGTGGACACATGACTCCAATTAGCCTACAAAGAGTCAGTTGAAGCCGTTAGGCTAATGAGAACACCTGACTCCAATTAACCTGCAAAGAGTCTGGTGAGGCAGTTAAGCTAATGTGAACACCTGACTCTAATTAAGGCCCCTCTGATACTATAAAAGGGCTCACTCCAGTCAGGCCGAGGAGAGCCAGGGGAGAGGAAGTGCGGCTGAAGGGCTGGGTAATGAAGACACTTTTAAGCCACTGAAAAGTGAGCCCTAAGGTAAGGCTGAAGAAGGCATTAAGAGAGAGATGCGGGGGAGCTGTGGGGAAGTGGCCCAGGGAAATGTAGCAACTCTTGCAGTGAAAGGTCAGCTGCCAACAGCTGCTGCCATTAGGGTCCCTGGGCCAGAACCCGGAGTAGAGGTTGGGCCCGGGTTCCCCCCAACCCACCACTACAGAAACACCTCCTGGGAGGGGAAGACAGGCCCATGTCAGGACAGGAGGCTGAACTGTTCTGGAATAAGCCCTTGGGACAACAGAGACTGTGGGAATTCTCTCACCAACCTGCTTGCTGGCTTATGATGAAAAGGGCTCAGTAAACTGTACCCTGGCCCCAGAGAGAGAAGGGCTACTTGGAGGGTCACCGTGAGCCTCTGAGGCTAGCATAAACCTCCTGGAAGCACGGGACCATGGGGACAAGGTCAGAGCTCGGCGACAATCATAAAAATGGGGTTCAGGTTGTCAGACCGTTCTTGACACCACGGGCCAGATCCACAGCAGGGGTAAATCGGGATAGCTTTATTGAACCTGGTGGAGCTGTGCTGATCTAGTCCAGCAGAGGATCTGGCCCCATTCCTTTCTGAATGGACCATATGTTTGATTGGGTAAAAAAAGGTTTCTGTCTTCTCACCCCTTCCAGATCTTGTCTCCCCCTTTCCAAAAATGATTGCCATTTCATCTGATCTTTTCCCACCCGCAGAGAGAAGCGCAGGCAGCTTTGACTTATGTCATCCAGTTGCCCTGAAGCAGCCATTTCTGACCCAGCGGTCAGGTGAAATGAACTGAATTAAAAGCTTCAAAGTGGCTTTTAAAGACGCTATTTATTGTTTGGAGAAAAATTATAGAATGTTTTTCATCGGTGATTGCCTTCCTTTAAACTGTCATCTTTCATCTTTTATACTTCCTTTCCAGTCTCTCGCTGCCTGCATCATCTTGCCAATCATTAGATAATATCACTCGGGCTCCTCTTCCACTCTCCCTAATTGCTGGTCTGTGTCTCTCTCAATTAGGTTCTGGTTCTTTGTCTCACTCTCATTCCATCCAGTTTCTGTGTAACCAGTGACCTCCTTTCACCCCAATTCCATCTAAACCCTAATAAAAAATAATCAGAAGGTTACACAGCCCATTTGCTTGTCTTCAAAGTCATAATTTATGTTTAATTCATGGGGAACGGCTCGGCTCTGGCTCTTCATTAATAACCGCTCACCCCACTGGCTCAGTTTGTAATTGTTCCACCATTGCTTATATGTGTGGAGCCCTAAATGCTAAGCCTGCGTTCGGGAGCCAGTGCCCCTTTGCTGCAGCCATTTTAGGCACACCAGGTCCAGATTTTTGTAGCATGAACACACACTGCATTCTGGGTGCAGTTGTTGGTGTTTTGAAATATTTGCTCGGAAATCATTGGGCTATTTGCAGGGGTAACTGGGTGAAATTCTCTGGCCTGTGCTATGCAGGAGGTCAGACTAAGTGACCGAATGGTCTCTTCTGGCCTTAAAATCTATTAAGTCTATCTGCGCATTACAGAGGATCTCCTACCTCCTTCCATAGATGGTGGGGATCCACATATATTTCTGTTGAGACTATGCTACAGAGACATCTTTAGTGAAAGGGCTGGAACCAGCAGTATAGTGGTTAGAAGACAGGACTGGGAGACACTTTCACTGCTTGGTTCCAATGTGCGCAGAGCTACTGACTCCTTGGTAGCATTGACCACACCCCTTCCCCTCTCTGCCTCATTTCACCCATCTTGGAAATGGAAACGATAATACTTGTCTAACTCACAGGGATGCTGCAGTGCTTAATTAACTCTCAGGAAGAACTTTGAAATCGATGCTGCAGAAGTGAACATTGTAATTATTTTATAGCAAATTTGAGTTGATCACACAATGACAGTGGATTTTACATCCCATGCTTCTGGAATTTTGATCGACAGACATAGAACACTCCCCACTCTTTGTTAATAGGGGAGAATGTGTCCACATGCCCCTAGGTTTTTCTTCAAAGCTGCAATAGTTCTCTGACCCTTCCATTAAATACCTGTGGCTAGGCCACCCAAGTTGTAGGAGGCATTTGCTTCAGAGACATGCCCAAGGCTTTGTGAATGCTATCCTACAAATTAAGATGGAGTCACTCATCCATCGTTCATTTATTTAATTTATTTATTTAATATTCACTGTTTATAATCATGTTTCCACCTTTGGAACCTGAAAGTAAAATAGGTTCCCCTATCGATAAATGTCTCAGTGTTGTGTGGACACATTCACATTGCTTGAGTAGGTGACGGGTTGGACCCCCTTTCTGGGATGCCACGTGATTTTCTGGGATTTCACTGAGCCCACCTACTCCACCAGCCTGGATTCCCTCTCCCTGTTTTGCTGAATTAGGCTCTCTGGCCTCTTGCAGCACACACACACACACACGCACAGGTAGGGCCACACCCAGCTGCAAACACAGACTGAAGTCAGCTCTGTGTGAGAGGATTCACCCAGCACTTACGTGCATACCCCCTTTGGGGAATAAACACAAACACAAAACAATATAGAAAGATCTACACAGTGCAAGCTCATAAAAATTTGCCCTCTCCCTCAATGTGAAGAGAGATATGCACAACTTCTTGCCAGTCATAAATTGCACAAACTGGGTTTAATAATAAACAAAACAAATGTATTAACTATAAAAGGCAGATTTTAAGTGATTATAAGGGATAGCAAAGAGAACAAAGCAGATTACGGGCAAATAAAACAAAACATGCATATTAAGTTTAAGATCTTAAAGAGACTGGTTTCAAGAAGTAATTTATCACGCTTAATGTTATTTTAGGCAAGTTGCAGAGTTTCTGTAGCTTAGAGTTCCAGTTATTTCTTCTTAAGGACTGGACCCCTGTCTCAGTCTGGACTCACTCCTGCCTTTCCCCTCAGGTTAGTTCCTTTGTCCCTTTGGGTACTTTCAGCAGTCTTTCTTCTTGGGTAGGCAATGGAGGAGAGTCCTGTTTGCCTTACTCCCCAGCCTTTAAGATTTACATAAGGCGGAAATCGTTTGTTTCCCAGTCTTGACCTCCCCCTCCTTTTAGTGGAAAATTACTTGAAGTCCAAGATGGTGCTTAGTACCAGGTGACAGGACCACCTGACCTGGTGGTGTCACAGCTATGTCCCAGGATGCCTCTCAGGAAGGAGAGAGATTAGTATCTTTAAAGTCTTATTGTTTCTTCCTAATGGCCCATCAAGGGTGTGATGGCGGTTGTCTGGTGGGTGTCTCCCAAATATACACCCAGTTGTAATTGATACATGATAGATACAGAAAGGATACCTGCATACAAATTGGATAATCACATTTAGTAAATTATATCCTTTCCAATGGTACCTTACAAGACCCATCTTGCATAAATATACATCTTAGTTAGGCCATATTCATATCATAACAATATTTCTATGAAGAATATGGAGTGTCATGCCACAGGGTACATTACAAAGGGGCTAGATTGCTAGGATTTTAATGAATTAGTTAATGTATTTATAGAAGAAAAATAAACTTTAAAGTATTTTGTAAATAAACCATATGTTGTATTGGGCCGAATTCTGACAATATCTAACTTCAAAGGGGATTGTGTTGTGGCCTGTACAAGAAACAAAGTGAGCCAAATTGTTATCTCACCAACCTTGATGTTAGCAATTGAAGGAAAGTACTAATATTTGCAGAATGAATGAAGATGCTTGCTGTCCCTGTGAGGTCAGGGCCTCTGCGCAGTGTTCTTAGTGTTCACTTTCCGCTTGACATCTTCAGGCTCCGTAAAACCTTGTATTATCAATGAGGGGTTTGTAAGACTCAGTCAACAATATGATGCATTGCAAATGCCCCCGTACTCTAGCTTCCATTACGAGTTAGATGGGCAACTCTGGAGATCAAAGGCCTTTATATATCCAGAGAACAGGTCCAACCAAATACAGACAGCAGCCCCGCATGTCTGCCCGGTATATTGTCAGGTTATTTCAAACATGATATAAAGGGGCTTGATTTAGGACTGAGGAGGCACTTGCATTTCCATGCCTGGGTAGCCATTGGCTTTTCTTAAACTCATAGACTTAAAGGTCAGAAGGAGCTATCATGATCTGACCTCCTGCACATTGCAGGCCACAAAACTTCACCCACCCACTCCTGTCATAAACCCCTAACCTCTGGCTGAGTTACTGAGGTCCTCAAACCATGGTTTAAAGACTTCAATTGCAGAGAATTTGCTATTTACGCTAGTTTAAACCTGCAAGCGACCCATGCCCCATGCTGCAGAGAAAGGTGAACCCCTCTGCCCCCCCAGCATCTCTGCTATTCTGACCCGGAGGAAAATTCCTTCCTGACCCCAAATATGGCAGTCAGTTAGATCCTGAGCATGTGGGCAAGACCCACCAGCCAGACACCTGGGAAAGAATACTCTGTTGTAACTCAGAGTCCTCCCTATCTAGTGTCCCATCCCCAGCCACCAGCAGCAATGGACCCAGACTGTTACCACTAAGACCTTTTGTCTAGGGAACTCATTGGCTGTGACGATGTTAGAACTTTTTCTCACTTACCAAGCTGGGGTGGGTTTTGAAGCGATGGAGGGCAAAAACTTGGTGTTTCATAACCTCCAAGCCATCCCGACCCACCATTACTAAATATTGCTACGCAACAAACATGAAACTCCATCGTCAGTTAAAACAAGGAAGGAGAGGAAATGCAATCTTTGGACAGCTAGATTATTGTACAACATGAAAGAGTGCTGTAATAATTTCCAGCAAGGTCATCTGGTCAATTTATACTGCATTTGTAAGTTGTTGTGTATTTAAAAAATTAATGAAAGATTTAATTATAGCAGTGTTGCCACTGACCTTTTCCAAAATGACTTCATCGTAAATCTGCAGGCGTTTCAGAACTGTTTTCTGGGTTTCTAATAATTTGCTTGCAAATTAATGACATTCAGCCCCGCAATAAAAGCATAACCTAATTTTTGTAACTGAAGGGATAGGGATGGGATTTGTGGTTCCTTAGCAATGGCTTAATTGAGAGCTGAGAATGAAGGTGGTTGAGTCGACACTCTTGTGTTCGCTGGGAATTCACACGAATTTTAACTGTTTACTTTGAGGAATGAAAATTAAATCTGTCATGTCTATGGACAGTAAATTATCGTTTTATGGCCCAGAATGGAAAATACTTGTTAAAGTGTACTTAGTCAGAAAAGTGTCTCTGTCTCAATGCCATCTGCGCTCCCGTATTTATTGCTTCTCAATGACATCCAGATAAGACTTGCTCAGATGGGAAATCTAAAGATGGCTTTTCGTATTGACTTTCCAAAGTAGGCTCTTGAAAACCAAGCGCTCATCTTTCATCTTCTTCCAACACAGCTAGCAGTTAAGGTGCTGCAGTTACATCCTGATTGACAATGTTACTGAGGATGTGTCAGACAGAATTAAGAATTAATGTTCTGCTTTATCTGTATTGCTTCCAGACAGTTAGCAATATTTAGAGGGGGGGGGAAATTCCCTAAATTAGTGAGTCAAGTAACCAGATACGAGACAGACTCAGGGCTTGTCTACGCTTACTGGGCGATCGACAAGCGGCAATCGATGCATCGGTGGTCAATTTAGCGGGTCTAGTGAAGACCCACTAAACTGACCGCCGATCGCTCTCCCGTCGACTCCTGTACTCCACCTGAATGAAAAGAGTAAGGGGAGTCGATGGGAGAGCGTCTCCCATTGACATCACATAGTGTGGACCCCACGGTAAGTAGATCTAAGCTACATCGATTTGAGTTACGCTATTCATGTAAGTCAAATTGCGTAGCTGACATCAAATTTCCCCTGTAGTGTAGACAAGTCCACACTCATGGAGCTGCTATGTTGAATGGAAAGGTACAGGTAACTCGGGTCTGGTCTATTAGGTCGACATAAGGCATCTTACGTCAACCTAATTATATCAGTGTCTACACCACAGCCTTACTCCCACAAATGTAAGTGCCCTGCTACACCAACATAATAACTGCATGCCCTGGAGAGGCATGGGGCTTATGTCCAGGTAGACACTGCATTACTTACATTGGCTTTGGTTGTCATTCTTGTCAATTTCACAGCTCCCTGCTGGAGCCATGAAATTGACAACAAAGGCTGGTAGGCTTCCAGGCCAGGTGCACAGCTAAGGCTGTCATCCCGGGATAGGGGGAAAGGGGATAGGGGCTCCAGCTAGAGCCCAGCTGTTCCCAGCTCCCCACTCCAAGCCGAGCTGCCACCCAGGCTCCTGGCTCCCTGCTCCCTGCTCTGAACCAGGCTGCTGCTCAGACTCCCAGCTCCTCACTCCCAGTTGGGCTGCTGCCTGGGCTCCTGGCTCCCATCTGGGCTGCGGTCCGGGCTCCCCGCTCCCAGCTGGGATGCCCTACAGGCTCTTCACTGGGAACCTGGCAGCCACCCAGACTCCAGCAGTGAAGCTCCCCACCAGGAACCCAGGGGGCAGCAGGGAGCTGAGAGCTGGGGGTGGGGGGCAACTGGGCTCCCAGCAGGGAGCTGCGTGTGGAGCTGAGAGCCCGGGCTTTCAGCCCCCCACACTGCTCCTCGTAAGCTGCTAGAAGCGTTCTTGGTGAGGATGTGCACCAGTGACAGAAAGAGGGGTAGCGTGGACATGAACCACTGTAGTAACTGCTGTGGCTGTAATTCGACCTAATATAGGTTGACTTAAGTTTGTAGTGTAGACATGCCCTGAGGCATGTCAGTGTACAGACGCCCACGCTGGAGACAGAAAAATAACCCCCCAGCTACATCTTTTCATATTCCTTTCCTCAGGCCTAGCTTTATTTCCAAAAATACAAACTCAGAACAATAACAAGTCAACTCCAATGACTGGGGCCTTTCTAGTGTCAGACAACTGGGAGAGGAGAGGACATGCCCCTTCCCTAATGATAACCTCTCATTCACCTCTGATTACCTTCCTTTCATAACCCCACTTAGATCAGCCACATGATAGACAGGTACCTGGTAACCCATTACATACCACAGCATCGTTAAATGCTGTCCCAGTGCCATGGTTGCTTTCCTGGCCATAACCTCACTTTAAAATAAATGCTTAGCCTTTCTGATCCCAAATTGAGCTATTTTATGAACCCACTACAGAACCTCACATGCTAGAGTACCTAGTAGGGGTGGTCACCCCCTGCATCCCCTGCCAGGACAGAGTCTGTTCCCTACAATGTTCTCTTGAGCTTACTTTCACACGTCCAACTTGGATGGGGCTTTCTCCACTTCCCTTGGGAATATATTCTTTTAATAGTCTCCTACCATTCCTTTTCCTTAATTACTCTTAAAGAAGTCCATGCCCTCTACCTTCAAATGAATCACAGAAATATAGGGCTGGATGGGACTTCGAGAGGTCAGCTAGTCCATCCCCCCATTCTGAGGTAGGACCACGTGTATCTAGAAATGCAGCCTTCACTGGGTTGATGGGTTTGTACATCAGAAAAGGGCTATAGATATCTTGGTGGGACAGATTATTGGTGACTATATATCCAGAGTGGCGATACAATAGCTTTGCTTGCCTGCTTGCAGCTCTTAGCACCGAAGGCTGGATCATGATAGCTTATCAGCATTAAGAAACTTTTTATTAAAAAAATCCAAAACACTTCTTATAAGAATCAGGTGACCCAGAGCCATATCAGCAGCACAGAGGGAAACATCCCTTACAGTTCATATTGCTCTAATTGCATTTAGCATAGTATTGTTTCCATCTAAATTACAGCAATTATATACAAAGATCTTCTTTGAAATCATTTAATTAAAGAGTAGCTAACACTTTGTGCTTTTGGAATGCTAATATATTCCCTTCCACTCAGGAAACCTTGTTTTTCCCATTAATTGTCATTACCATGCAAGCATTTCAATGTTTTTCTTTTTGTTCAAAAAGCAAGTGGCTCTGGTGAGTTTTGTTGCTGATGAAAGGTCAACGCAGCTTTCTGCTTTCCCTGCTGTATAGTCCGCTAATGTTAGTGCAGAGGGAGACCCCGGTGGCTCATCTTGAGACGGCTCTTACGCCCCTGTTCTGGCCAGTCGCTATTTCTTGGTTTCTCTAGCCGTGTTGTCTGTTGGCTTCAAGAAAATGTTTATTTCTCTGTTGATAATGTTGTAGCATCCTGTCAACCTGCCTAACTCCTTTAATGCTAGTCTCCTTACAGGTTGTGATGGACAGGCCTGGATTCATCTGGAAACCACCTCTAGCTCAACAGGGTGTAATGTAACTTCCCTTATTTTCTTCCCATATGAATTTATTTGGTGGTGCCTCCCCCTCCCTTGCTCCTTCCAGGGCAGCTTGGAAGGAAAATTCTAAGCACGGGGCAACCCCCACTTATGTGCCAGATAGTTGGCAACTCCCAAGAAATAACACAAACACACAATATAGTCAACAGAGTAATTGTATTAAACGGGAAACAAATAGAACAGAACAAGGTAAAACACGATTTTCAGGGTCACCAGTGCCCATGCTGATAATACCCATGACCTTCTCCAGTCACGTGACCTGCTATAGCAAGAGAAAAATGTATGGTCCTGTTGGTTGGCGGTGGCCCTTGAGGACCTGTGACAATGTATGTCCTGTAGCAGCAATAAGCAACTTGGCTGCCTGGGTTCAATCTGGCCCCAAAGATGAGCATGTTGGATAAGATGGTAAGTCCCTCTACGGGTTAAATAGGCAGCAGGTAATAAAATCACCAAACCCTTATTCGCTGGCTTGAGGACACAGTTCAGGGAATAGGGGGACTCCAAACAGTTTTTCTGGTGGTCTAACTAAAAGATGGTGCACTCACCACTCCACAAATGATCCACGGGTTCAGAGATGAATCCAGACTCCTCAGCAACTACATAGCAGCTGGCAATCACAGTCGGCAGGTGTCCTCTTCATACAGGAATCAGGCTGCTTCTGTTTCCAAGATTTCCCTCACCATAAAGGGATGCAGGGGTCAGGTGCAGATTATAACTATCCTGAAAAGCCTAACTCCTGATCTCCTCCTACAGAGCTCAGATACAAGTGCAGCAGGTGGGCAGCCCTGAACTAGCCGCACGAGCAGTACCTGCCTTGTGGTAACTGATTTTATCAAGGGAGCTGAAAGACTAACTCAGCCTGCCTGGGTACGGCGTTTTCCCAGCAAAACTCTCTAAACTGGGAGTTGCCTGGAAGAGGGAAAGGAAGAAGCTTAGGGATATTGCTACCATGTTCCTAGAGGGCAGTTCTCATGGAGACCCTGCATGCAGGCCTCGGACTCACCCACAGCAAGCTCTCCCAGCTGCCAGCTTCTAAGTTCCCCCTGGGGGTGCTCAACCCCCGCTCCGCCCCAGGCCCTGCCCCCAGCCCGCCTTTTCCTGCCCCGGCTCCACCCCTGCTCCCACTCCACCCCTTCCTCCAAGGCCCCACCTCCATCCCTCTTCTTCCCATCCCCTTCCTCGAGCCCATCCAGTCAGTGCTTATGGCCCTATTCTTTCAGTGACTGGGTCCCAAGCCTTTCAAAATAGCTTTTGCCCTCTCACGGTGCTCTCGGGCTTTTGCTTGTCAATCACTTGACTCCAACCCCCTCCTTTCTCTCCGACACTGCTCCTCCTCTGAGCAAGCACACTGGTGGCCATCCAGGCACCTAGCTGTCACGCCCCTGAGCTCTGGGGGCCCTATCACTCGAAATAATGGCTCCCCTCCCTCCCCCACTTCGTTACCTAGCAGCCTCTGAGCCTGCCCTTGGTCCCCCTTCCTCCTAGGGGCAGCATGCCTCTCCCTGAGTTACTAGCACACAGAGACCCAGGAACTAAGGTAAGCTCCTGGGGGGGGGCTACAATTCAATTAAATAGACACCCTGGGCCAGACCCTTAGCTGCTGTAAATCAGCATTGCTTTGTTGGAGTCAATGGGACTAGGCCGCTTTATACCACCTGGCTCACTAAATGGAGTGACATTCACATCATCTAACCCCCCTTTGCCCTCGTTTAAATCACCTGATTCAAATCCAGCGGGACCCAGGTTTAAAGGAGAAGCGACACCGTGACTCAGTGGAATATCTTAGCCACTAGCTAGGCACATACAGAGGACGCGGTTACTGAATGCAGAGCTGGTGGGTATGAAGCTGTTGCTGCCGGAGCTACTGAGTGTGCGTCCGATGTTGCCATTCATGGGCGTGAAGCTGGTTTTACAGCATCCAGTGAGGGAAATAAAACTAGCCTGCTGGGCGTCAAAATGCAGTCAGCTTAAAAAGGTGAGAGTTCCCCAGAGCCTAGGGGCTCCCCCACCTGCCTCAGGCTCTGGCTGTGCCTGACTCTAGCCCACGTCACCAAAGCGGAGGTGAATGAGGGGAGATCATTGCCCCACGTTCATCGAGACGCCACGCCAGTCTGCAGAACTGAGCAGGTGGGAGTAGGAAGGCACCACCCAAAGGGCAGGTACAGCACACACACTTGCCCTGCGTGTCAAGGTACTGGAGGAAGGATTGTATATATCCAATGGCGCAGTCCCTTCCGAAGCTGCCCCCGGGGCAGTGCAGCTCCTCCCTCCCTGTTATAGGGGTCTCTGTACCTGTCTGGCCCTTCATCCATGCCACTAATCCTGTGTCTTGCACCGCTCCCTACATTTGCATTTCCACAGCACCGTAAGCTTGCATAGTGCTTTGCAGGCAGAGGAGAGGCAAAGCCTTGAGCCTTTAGCAGTTTATAATCTAGGGTAAGATGAGGCAGAGCAAGGGATGTTGGCAAACGCTGGAGAGGTTGGGATGAGGGTTACAGCTATAAGGTTACAGTGCTGTGTAGGTTAGAGATGTTTGTGTCTTGAGGGTTGCACTCTCTTGATTTTGTTTTTCTTCCCCTCTCACTGTGAGGCTTGCAAACCATCTTGCAATTCCCCCACTTTTTTGTATCTAAAAGAATTTTAAAACCCCCTAAGCTCATGAATAGCCTGGTTGAATTTTAGGTTGGCGAAAAGTGTGGTGTGTTGGAAAAATACCTATCAACCCTCTAGCTAAGGTGATACAGTGACACCTGCTTCTAGTTGAAGGTTGGAAATGATGTAGATTTAACAAATCATATATATATTGTGACAAAGTTCCTCCTCTACCTTGGTGGGTCCTGCGCTTATTGGTGGATTTTGCTCACCTCAGAGATTCAGAGTAGCCCTCAGTTTGGCCACTTTCGTGGCTCAAATCTGCCGTTCACTCAGATAACCTCATCACTGGCCAGCATGGGGAAAAAAGAGTAAGAACAATCCCCGCAGTTTCTGCGGATGTGGGTCGGGGACCAGCTCAGAGACTTTCCCCTCTGGTGGAAGCTCCTGTGTTGGGTCAGGAGTTGGGAGGTTTGTGGGGAACCCAGGCCCACCCTCTACTCCGGGTTCCAGCCCAGGGCCCTGTGGACTGCAGCTGTCTAGAGTGCCTTCTGGAACAGCTGCGCGACAGCTACAACTCCCTGGGCTACTTCCCCATGGCCTCCTCCCAACACCTTCTTTGTCCTCACCACAGGACCTTCCTCCTGATGTCTGTTAATACTTGTACTCCTCAGTCCTCCAGCAGCACGTCCTCTCACTCCCAGCTCCTTACCTGCACACCTCACTAACTGGAGTGACAGCCTTTTTAAACCAGGTGTCCTGATTAGCCTTACTTAATTCTAGTAGCTTCCCAATTGGCTACAGGTGTCCTAATTAGCCTGCCTGCCTCAATTAGTTCTAGAAAGTTCCTGAGCGTTCTGGAATAGTCCCAGTTATTTTACCCAGGGAAAAGGGACCTGCTTAACCTGGAACTAATGTATCTACCTTCGACCACTCTCTTGTAGTCATCTGGCCTGACTGTCACAATATGTATTTAAAAACCTCCTTTAAAGAATTATTTTGCTTATTTTTAAGATCTTTTTTCTTCTTCATCTGAGACTCTCAGCTTTGGGGAGAACAAGCTGCTCATATTAGCTTGTTGTGATGATGCATTGATTTGTTCCATCACGTTTATTTCATTTTATTTCGCCTCCCCTCTGTGAGACTGTAGCTTTGTTTATGGCTTTTAAAGTGGTCAACCGATGTCTACGCCCCTGTCTCCTTGCACCATGCACCCCTTTGGAAATATGGCTCCAGCTGATTGAAAAGCCGCTTCTTATGGAGAAAAGAACCATTGGCGTGAGGAATAAGAAGTAGTTGCTTGATTGAAAAGCAGGTTCCCTGCAGCTAGCTGAATGATTCCAGATGAACGGAGCCTTTTGTGTAGATACCTGATGTTATTTATTAATTAAAGGCAGTTTTGTTGTGAGTTATTTCTTTGTAAAAGATGTGAGCATGTGCCAAGTAAACTCTCTAAGTGTTTATGACATGGGAGGACAGCACGGAATGTGTAACATCGAGACGGTTGGCTTCACATAGGTCCTAGTCTTTCAAACACTTAGGCATGTGCAAGATTTTATGGGCATGAGGAAGGATGGCCCTGTGGGGAAGTTACTGCACTGGGCTTCAAGAAACCTGTCTTCCAATTCAAGCCGCCCACAGACATCTGGTATTGCCTTGGGCAAAGCGCTTAGTCTGGGGTTTAATGTTCATTGGTCTTCCTGACAATCCCAGCCCTCACATCCCTGTGCCTCAGTCCCCAATCCTGTGCTGTATCCCATTGTCTGTGCTGTCTATCTAGAATGCAAGCTCTTCTGCTCCTTCCATGTGCCTGGGCCTGTACAGCATCTGGCACAAACAGGCCCCAGTGTTGGTTGGGGCCTCTAGCAGCAATCCACTAGCTTGGGGGCATATCATGGAAGAGACATCTCCTTACTTGGCCAGATGGGCCATACACGTGGGTCACTGAATTATTGGTAATGATCAGCCTGCTCAAAAGAATTGCCAAAAAAGGAAGTTCCTGCCCTGTGGTGGAAAACAATTATCACATGACATGACCTCACTCCAGCAAAGTTGAACTAATTAGGAGATGGTAGTTTGCAGTCTTTGCAGGCCCTCATCTTGCATCATGTTTACCAAGCCCGACTGCCAGAAGCTGGGACTGAACGACAGGGGATGGATCACTTGATGATTTCCCTGTTCTGTTCATTCCCTTTGAAGAATCTGGCAATAGCCACTGGTGGAAGACAGCATACTGGGCTGGATGGACCATTAGTCTGATACAGTATGGCCGTTCTTATGTTCTAAGCACCTTCATCATGTTGGTCTCTGTTTTCATTTGATTCTTCGCTGCGTAGTGATTTTTTTAACATTTGGGTTTTCTCTCCTTTTTGTACAATCAGAATATTTAACACCAGTGAGAACATGTCAACTCAGAAAGGACCCGATCCTATAAATACATGTATAACTGTATTCAGCTGAGTAATTCCATTGGCTTTAATAGGGCTACTCCTTACTATAATTATTTGTATGACAGGAGTGTCTAAAAGCCACAGCTCACATCAGGACCCCATTATGCCAGGTGCTATACAGATATACAGGAGGAGTGTGTCCATTGTGTATCCATTACACTCTAATAAGACAGGATACACAAAGGGACCGAGAACAGGATGCCACGTACAAACAGATGATTGGAAACTGAGGCACAGGAAGGTTAAGGCTCAGGGTTCCAAAAAGAACCAGATAAATTCATGGAGGACAGATTCATCAATAGATATTAGCCAGGTTGGGCAGGGATGGTGTCCTTAGCCTCTGTTTGCCAGGAGCTGTGAATGGGCGACAGGGAATGGATCACTTTATGGTTACCTGTTCTGATCTTTCTTTCTGGGGCATCTGGCATTGGCCGCTGTCGGAAGGATACTGGGCTAGATGGACCTTTGGTCTGATCCAGTATGGCTGGTCTTATGTTCTTTTCTTGTAATGAGTTCTAGGATTCTGTGTCGGTTTCCACCCTTGGGTTCACTTTTGTATGGAGGCTCTGTATTTCCATGGCTGACGGTGTGTATGCCTTTCTCTCTTTTCCAATGCTCAGAATTTTTGGCCACTTCAGTCTCCGCTCTGAATGGCAGCTGGTCAAAGTGGACTACAAATCCATCTTCAGCAGGAGGTGCAACAAAGAGGACTACCAGACCTGGCACCTGCACAATCAGGTACTATTGACTCCCAAGCAGTCTTTGATGGGGCACAACACTGCCTTTCAAGCGCAGAGTGTTTGTGGGTAGGAGCCTATCATGCTCTGTTGTTTAGAAAGGGAAGGATCTAGCATTCATCAAATCAGTGAGGCGATTCTGACCTATAGCTATTGCAGATTTCAAATCGTTCCTCCTGCTGCTTTTCCAGAATGGCATTAAATCTAGGTTAGACGCAACTTGTGCTTTGGAATGCAAGGAGATCATAGTGAAACACACTGAGCTAGAGTCTCATTTGCCCTAAGGTCCCTTTCCACCACTCTCACAGTGTAATAGGGGCCTGTAATGTAATGTACTCCCATGTTGCGGCCCCTTGACACTGCCAGAGAAGTATAAAGGGGCCTTAGTGTAAACAGGAATCTGGCCCAGTTAGATAAACTAACCTAAAATCATTGGATCAGTCACTAGGGAGACGCCAACAGAGGAATTCTGTCACCTGATAGTTCTGAACCCAGAAAAAAGGGTAAAGAACTTCAGCTCCATGCCAGTGTACTTTTAAACATGTAACAATGTTTAAAAGTTCCCTTCCACTAGCATGTGCTGTTCCCCATTGCTGATTTAAAGTAAAGTCTTGGAGTTAAATCGAAGAGATCTGGAGTCTATTTTTGGCTCTACCACTGACTCAGGCAAGTCATTTCCTGTCTCTGTGCCTCAGTTTCCCAATCTGTAAAATGGATATAAAAGTATCTACTTATCTCACAGAAGTTTGGAAAACTCTCAGGAGCCCTTTACTGGAAGAGGACAGAGAAGACCAAATTATTATTTTATTATATGTATATAAACTTTCTCTTCTGTAATCACCTGGCTTATTATCACATTACGTTCATTTGGGGCCTTGGGAAGCCACTGGGAGTTAATGCAGTCCTGTCCTTCGGGGAGTTGTTTGTAGGGTTGGGGTCCTTAGCAAAATGACTACACTGTGATGTCACAGTCCTTTCCATGGTGATGAAGTGACATTACAAACATTGAAACTGTGATGTCACTGAACGAAATCAGCAAGAGAAGATGCATTAGAAATGAGCATCATGGAACCTGGAATATACCAGGTGGATAGAGCCACAGCACAGAACAAATAAAATGAAGTAAGGGGAAAGCATCTGCTAATCTGTCTGGGCAAACTACTTGGACCCCTTTTAGTCCCTCTGAGGTTCACCTCAGGTTTCACTATCTTCATCCGACCTTTCTTAGACTGCATCTCTGGGCTGCCCCCCTCCTCTTGCCTTCTTACCCGCCGCCTTAACATGACAGGGTCAACTGTGTTTGGTACCTGGAAGCCCTTTTCCTCTGGGTTCCTGTGACAGCTTCTGATCAAAGTGTCTCAAACCCAGCTTCTTCAAAACAAAGCGTTATGTATTCACCCAAAGGAATGTAGCACGCAGTGCAAAGGGAGACGACAGAGAAAGTCTATATGCGTGGGTCTGACCTACACCGCAATCTTCCCTTGCAAATTCTTGTAAGTTCCATTCAGCCTGGTTACCTCCTCTGTAACTTGGGAGAGATGGCTGGCTTGCTGCAGTTTCTGTATCTTTCTGCCTGAGCTTCATCTCCAGCAACAGCTTCCTTTAATTTAGCTCTGTGCAGTCAGGCAGGATAATAGCAAACAGGTAAAACATGATCTTTATAAAAAGTAATGCATATAATAACTCCCTCATTCTTCATACGATGGGATCATCTTGGCAATCTATAATCATGAGAAAGATAAGGAATGTAATTGTGCATTTTGGTTTGGGTTGATTCGGTTTTTGGGGTGGGGGGGGGGGGGCCCAAACAAGTTGTTTCAACTTAAGAGAAAAGATGATTTATGGTAATTCACTTAAATAATCTGTATCTGGTCGAACTTTCGTTCAGACTTCCTCTCGTAGTGCTTTAGAAAACCTCAGCCTTAAGCCCCTACATAGCGCTAGAAGAAAATGACCGAGTGCTACAAGGTAGTAAGGGGTAGTGGGAAGAGGAGGAGGAGTCAGGACTCCTGGGTTCTACTCTGAGCTTTGTAGCTGACTCTGCTTGACCTTAGACAATGTACTCGATGATGCATGACTTTTGCCATACGCAAAACAGAAATAATTGGTTCTGTTTCAATAACGGACGAGGCACAAGGGGACGGACGGTGGGAGAGTTTGATGAAGTTAGTGTAGGGGGAGGTTCACGAAGGTGTAAATGGGAGTTAGGAGTCTGGGAGACTTGATTTGAAGTTTGTACAGAGGAACTTTTTAAAGGTGTAAATGGGAATTAAGCACGAACCCCTCCTAATTTTCAAAGAGTGCTTAACTGCCCTTTGGAAATCATCCCCCAAGATGCTTTGATATCCTGCTGTATAGTAACAGTGGTTGGGCAAAGACTAGAAATCCTCCATGTTCTTCTTCTCTTTCTAATCCATGATGGTTTCGGTGTCAAAGGTTGAGCCTTGTGTCATGGGAGAGAGGAAGATCTATAAGAAACGCAAGCCTGGAGCCCAGTGTGCCCTGGGTCGAGACTACTCCAGAACCGTTGTGTCGGAGCCTTGCATCTGTTCTGAATGGGACTTCGAGTGGTAAGTATTCTGACCCGTTATAACTAGTGCTCCTGCTGCTGCTGGTTCTGTGCCTGTTCCGAACCAGCTGGCTCAATGTATATGGAATTCCAAGAGTGGGCTGTAAGGTGCTAAGGGACATTTTTTTGCAGATCATTCTAACAAAGGACTGCATGAGTTGTACCTTGAAGGGAGAGTTTACCCTCCAAAGGGTGCCCCTACAGGGAAGGAATTTCAGCCTCACTTGACTTCTGTAGCCACTTGAAGCCGCATCGTGCAAACAGGGCAATGTTTTTCATTTTAGCCTGGGAAATTGTTATTGCTTTTCAGCGAGACTTTATTAAGAAATGTCAATAGCAAAAGCCAGATCGGCTTCTTTCACGCCCCCGTGCAGCGTGGGCCTGTCAGAAGTCACAGGCTGCTTTGCATAAATACTGATGTTTCGAGTTAATGGCATTGTAAAATTCCAAACTGCTTTGAGGTTTTTAAAAAAACCCTGATGTTGCTCTTAAATTTTGGGAAAGTATCCGTGTCTGGAATTTCTGCAGGAGGATGCTAAGGTGTGACTAATAACAGATGATTCTCAAAAGGGTGGGGGTACACACAAGGTTTGGGGGGGCAGGCACAAATACCCAGCAGTTCAGATGAATGCCCTATGTGACAGGGTCAGGCCAGATGGCTATAGGAGAGTAATAGAAGGCAGATATATTAGCCCCAGGCTAAATAGGTCCCTTTTCCCTGGGTAAGGTAACCAGGAAGGTTCCAGAACAATCAGGAACCTTCTGGAGACAATTAAGGCAGGCTGATTAGAACACCTGCAGCCAATCAAGAAGCTGCTAGAATCAATTAAGGCAGGCTAATCAGGGCACCTGGGTTTTAAAAAGGAGCTCACTTCAGTTTGTGGTGTGCATGTAAAGAGCTGGGAGCAAGAGGCACAAGGAGCTGAGAGTGAGAACGCGGACTGTTGGAGGACTGAGGTGTACAAGCATTATCAGACACCAGGAGGAAGGTCCTATGGTGAGGATAAAGAAGGTGTTGGGAGGAGGCCATGGGGAAGTAGCCCAGGGAGTTGTAGCTGTCACACAGCTGTTCCAGAAGGCACTCTAGACAGCTGCATTCCACAGGGCCCTGGGCTGGAACCCGGAGTAGAGGGTGGGCCCGGGTTCCACCCAAATCCTCCCAACTCCTGGTCAGACACAGGAGGAGTCGACCTGGACTGTGAATTCAGAAAAACGGACAAGCTGAGGGCTGCCGTGAAGCTCCAAGGCGAGCAAATCTGCCAATAAGTGCAAGACCCACCAAGGTAGAGCAGGAACTTTGTCACACCTAACTGCCTGCACCTCTTGGACAGCTAAACTGGGCTGGGAATGCAACAAGAAGAGGTTGTCTTGGGAAGGTGGTTTCATTTCCTGCTTCCAGTTAAATAGGCAGGACCAAATCCTCAGCTGGTGAAAGTCAACCTAAATTCACTGATGACTTCTTAGGCTGGATTCCATTCATACCTCCTGCATGACATCTGTGCAGCTATGCCAATATACGCTAGCTGAGGATCTGATCCATAGTTTTTTTTCAAGACTTCCTGGTACAGCCTTGGCTGGGACCTGGACATGCACCAGGTGCGACCAAAATGAGAAATAATGTGAAGAAAGGTAGCTGCCTTTTTCTGAATATCAGTGGTGGTTGGTCTGAACAAAGGTTCAGGGACATCAGGTAGATTTTTTTTCATTTTTGCTGAACCAATTGTTCACTTATTCCTAATGCAGCAATGAAATCTAAGACTCTTCTGGATTATCCCGAGAGATGTGGCATGTTGGGTTCTGTTCTCACCCTTAACGAGAAAAGCTAACATTTTACAATAAGCACCGAACGTCCCTGCATCATTTACCCATACCACATAATTTGCTTCCACCACTGTGCTCAGCCTGTCACTGATCTGCACAGATGCTTTTGTGTTTGTCTGGTTGGTTACTGCTTTGAAGCATTCCTGCTTTCTCATTCCAGAGTTCAGCCTGGTGTATTTTTAAGGCTCAAGTGCAAAGCTACTCTAGCTTATTTGGCCTTAAAATGCAGTTGTACCTGGGAAAGTGACGGTAAAAATGGCACCTTCTTATTGGACCCACTTCCTGTATCTATTCAGTGTCATTTCCACCTACCTTACACACTAAAATAAGATTTTACTGCCTTATTCTCCTGTTAGCCCTGCAGAGCCAACATAACTATAGTGGAGACAGCTGGATTCTAGTCCACCTTGTACAACCTCAACAGAATCCATAACTGGGTTCTGAGTGCTGAATCTTCATTGATGGTGATGCACAGTACAGAAAGGACCAGTTCACGTTCCAATCCTAGGTTGAGTTTGCAGGGCTGACAGTTACGGAGGGGGGGGGAGAATGCAGCAAAGAGTTTCAACAGTGGCTAGTGATTTGGGGCACCTCCATTTTGGATGCCCAACCGGCGATATTTTAAGGGGCCTGATTTTCATAGGATGGCGCTGAATGCATTCTGAAAAACATGGTCCTTCCAGACATCTCAAGTTGGGCACCCAAAGTCACCAGTCCGTTTTGGAAATCTTGGCCAATCCTTATTTAACATGTAAGCTGAAGAGCTCTCATTGGGAGTCATTGAAGGGCAAGACACGTGGAACTCCACCGTGTCCTTATGGCTTTGTCACTTTTCAGGGCAAGACCCCAATTATAGATGAAACCACATGGGTTTGCTAACCTGGTGCGAAGCATGTGGATAGATACAGTGAGGGCATAGCTGTGGCTGCAGACACACACAGACATAATCATTTTAAAAATCAAACTCTTGCCTTGTGCAGAAACAATGGAACTGAGAAATGTTATTAAAATATGTGCTGGTATTCCCCCCTCCCCCTCTGTTCTTTATTTACTCTGTCAAGAAAGGAAAGACAGAGAAGCAGCTGGACGTGATTATTTCCCTAACTTATGCAAACCCTGGGGCTTGCAAGCGGGAAGGTGGGCAGCATGTGAGATTTTAATATACAATTACCAGAAGTTAATGAATGAGCCCACAGTCTTCGGGGCATACAGCAATGTTGTCTTTAATTTTATTAAATATTTATGCAGCTCTTTTCGTCTTTTGGGCAAAGTACGGCTCCTCCGGAACATCTTTAATTACGCAGTCACCGCCAGGCATTCTTTACTGCGCCAGGCTGACCCTCTGAGAATGATTAAATGGAACGTTGCGACAAAGAGCATTAGGGAATTTCTGAACCTTTTTATGCAGCTCGGAAATCTCTGTCCTCCGAAGAATACTGGCAACCGTGAGGCTGCACAGTGAATTCGTCTCACTAAAACCCTTCTCTGAAGCTTTCCGTTCTGACTCTAGCATGCTCCTGGATAAAACCAAGAGCATAACAGGGCATGTGGAGCTTTCGTGACGTCCGTGGTTCCCATAGCGCTGGAGTTGGTTGGCTTGTTGTGAGATGAACTTCGTGATCATTTTTTTTTATTCCTCATCTTTATCTAAAAATCCCCACGTTAGCTGCAGCTAGCCACGGAGGGAGGCCCAGAGGATCTGATCCAAAGCCCACCAAAACTAATGAAAAGACTCCCGTTGACTTCATTCTGCTTCTGATCAGCCCTGTGACGTCGTCATTTGGGAGGACAGCTGGGTGTGTTTCCATCCCCTTTACTGTCATGCACAGGGAGGGATCGGTGAGCTGGATTCCTCTCCCTGTGCATGACAGTAAAGGTATGTCTACACTGCACCTGGGAGTGAGCCTCCCAGCCTGGGTAGACAGACTCACTGTAGCAGGGCTCAAGCTAGCATGGTAAAAATAGCAGTGTGGATGTGGCAGCTCTCAAGCCAGTCACCAGAGTTCAAGCTTGCCCGACCCTGGGAGTCTGAGCTCTGGGGGTACGCTCCCAGCTGCAGGGAACCTTCTGTTGTGTAACCATTAGATTACTAGGGCAGCTCCACTGTTTGTTGTAAGTGCTGTTTTGGACAGGCATCAATCATGTCCTTGTTTGCTGAGTTAACCTGTCACTGTTCAGGCATGCTGTTAATCTTTATCCCTCTGCTAATCATTCAAGATCAGCTCCTGGCACTTTGTGTCTTGTGAGACGCTTCCCTGTCGTGAATGTGGCGAGATCCTGGAATGTGGTTTGGTTCATGGAACCAAAGGAAATGCAAAAAATTAAATGGCTATAGGTTTACTTATTTTAAAGAAAGCTAGAAGTGAATCAGATTTTCTTCCTCTCTTGCCACCACATGGAACAACAATCTTCCAAAGTTCTGCAATGCTTGCCATTCAGCAAAGCTTTCTGGGGCTACATTCTTCCACATTCTGTAGCAAAGCCCATCGACTGGGTGTCCCGTGCTTCCAGGTTCAGTGCTGCTTAGCATAGCATTAGCCTCCCTAATTTGGGCACTCACTGGGATCCAGATCAGCAAATCGCTTAATCATGTGTTTAAATCCATTCCAATATGCTTAATGCCCAAAACAAAGTCAATGGGGCTTAAGCGTATGTGCTGCTGAATCTGGATGGACTTAAGCATGCATTTAAAGTTAAGGATATATTTAAGAGCTTTGCTGAATCAGTTACTCTGGTTTTACTTTGCTGTGAGTCAAGACTCCTTCTGACACCTCTAGGAGTTTTGATCAAGAAAGGACACAGTGAAATCGGAACAAGGACTCCAAGTTTGGATACCTATTGATGGACTATAAGGCAGGATGAGTAGAAAGAACAGCCTGTTCCCCAATAAATACCATGGCTTGTCAAAACCCCTGCATTTTCTCTTCCACAAAAGTTATCACAATTAAAAGTAAAGCTTGTTTTTGTTGGGGAAAAAGAAGTTAGCTCAAATTTCCTAGCCCGCTCTAGTAAATAAGTGATTCCCGGAAATTGTGGTTACCCATGGCACATAAAATCTTAGAACTTGTAGGGCTGGCCGGGACCTCAAGACCATCCCAATGCACGAGGGCACGATTAAGTGTACCTGGACCATCCCTGACAAGTGCTCGTCTGATCTGTTCTTAACCACCAATGTTGGGGATTCCACAGCCTCCTTAGGTAACCTGTTCCAGTGCTTAACTATTATGATCTGATTATGCTCCTCGTTACCTTTCTGTTTCCATAGTGACTATGGCTATGAAAGGCACAGTAACAACCAGTGCATCCCCGCTTTCTGGTTCAACCCGTCCTCCTTGCCAAAAGACTGCAGTCTCGGCCAGAGCTACCTGAAGAGCACTGGGTAAGTCCAGCTGGCTCTCGCTTTTGGTGACCTTTTTGTATTTACAGTAAGTCTGGACCATTAGCGTTATCTCTACCCTGCCTGGCGGTTTTCCAGCCTTATTTGCGAGTTGCTTTTTTGCAGCATCATCTATATGGAACTGTGCCTCACTCCTCAGCCACTGAGAGAAGTCCATTAACATAAGTGACATGTAGATATTACATTGCTATCTAGTGATATATGATCCTGGGAGCCCACACTTCAGGCCACCACTGCTGCAAAATTAAAGTACGAATCAAAATATCCATCTGAGCAGCTGCAGAACATGTAAATGGACACGCTCAGGGTGTTTTCCGTGATTTTTCATATAATTTGTTTCTCTCTTACTGTTCGTATTTATAACAGCTCCTTAGGAAGTTTGGATTTATGCTGCGCATCCTTAACCAATTTTTCCCGCCTTCACTGTGTGTATTTAGTAGTTTGTTATTGTAGGGTTCCCATAGCACTGGGTCTGCACATACCGGTTTGTTACTGTGACATTCCTCATATTCTTAGGCTGTATGTGCTTTGAGGGCCGACGCAAGGTTGCTTATGAGTACCAGGCTCTGCCCAATGGTTCGTTTTGATACGGTGGCTCCAGAATGTTAGGCTGAAAATGCTGGTTTGTTTTGTTAGGGTTTTTCTGGAATGCTGGGTTGCTGTCACTAGTTTTTTTTGGTAGCGTTGTTCAGAACACTGGGCTGCAGATGGTGGTTTGTTTTGGTAGGGTCGCTCCGGAACACTGGGCTGCAGACGCTGGTTTGTTTTGGTAGGTCGCTCCGGAACGCTGGGCTGCAGATGCTGGTTTGTTTTGGTAGGGTCGCTCCGGAACGCTGGGCTGCAGATGCTGGTTTGTTTTGGTAGGGTCGCTCCGGAACGCTGGGCTGCAGATGCTGGTTTGTTTTGGTAGGTCGCTCCGGAACGCTGGGCTGCAGATGCTGGTTTGTTTTGGTAGGGTCGCTCCGGAACGCTGGGCTGCAGATGCTGGTTTGTTTTGGTAGGTCGCTCCGGAACGCTGGGCTGCAGGTGCTGGTTTGTTTTGGTAGGGTCGCTCCGGAACGCTGGGCTGCAGATGCTGGTTTGTTTTGGTAGGTCGCTCCGGAACGCTGGGCTGCAGATGCTGGTTTGTTTTGGTAGGTTGCTCCGGCACGCTGGGCTGCAGACGCTGGTTTGTTTTGGTAGGGTCGCTCCGGAACGCTGGGCTGCAGATGCTGGTTTGTTTTGGTAGGTCGCTCCGGAACGCTGGGCTGCAGATGCTGGTTTGTTTTGGTAGGGTCACTCCGGAACGCTGGGCTGCAGATGCTGGTTTGTTTTGGTAGGGTCGCTCCAGAACGTTGGGCTGCAGGTGCTGGTTTGTTTTGGTAGGGTCGCTCCGGCACGCTGGGCTGCAGATGGTGGTTTGTTTTGGTAGGGTCGCTCCGGCATGCTGGGCTGCAGATGCTGGTTTGTTTTGGTAGGGTCGCTCCAGAACACTGGGCTGCAGGTGCTGGTTTGTTTTGGTAGGGTCGCTCCGGCACGCTGGGCTGCAGATGCTGGTTTGTTTTGGTAGGGTCACTCCGGAACGCTGGGCTGCAGATGCTGGTTTGTTTTGGTAGGGTCGCTCCGGAACGCTGGGCTGCAGATGCTGGTTTGTTTTGGTAGGGTCGCTCCGGCACGTTGGGCTGCAGATGCTGGTTTGTTTTGGTAGGTCGCTCCGGAACGCTGGGCTGCAGATGCTGGTTTGTTTTGGTAGGTTGCTCCGGCACGCTGGGCTGCAGACGCTGGTTTGTTTTGGTAGGGTCGCTCCGGAACGCTGGGCTGCAGATGCTGGTTTGTTTTGGTAGGGTCGCTCCGGAACGCTGGGCTGCGGATGCTGGTTTGTTTTGGTAGGTCGCTCCGGAACGCTGGGCTGCAGATGCTGGTTTGTTTTGGTAGGTCGCTCCGGAACGCTGGGCTGCAGATGCTGGTTTGTTTTGGTAGGTCGCTCCGGAACGCTGGGCTGCAGATGCTGGTTTGTTTTGGTAGGGTCGCTCCGGCACGTTGGGCTGCAGATGCTGGTTTGTTTTGGTAGGTCGCTCCGGCACGTTGGGCTGCAGATGCTGGTTTGTTTTGGTAGGTCGCTTTGGAACGCTGGGCTGCAGATGCTGGTTTGTTTTGGTAGGTCGCTCCGGAACGCTGGGCTGCAGACACTGGTTTGTTTTGGTAGGTCGCTCTGGAACGCTGGGCTGCAGATGCTGGTTTGTTTTGGTAGGGTCGCTCCGGAACGCTGGGCTGCAGACACTGGTTTGTTTTGGTAGGGTCGCTCTGGAACGCTGGGCTGCAGATGCTGGTTTGTTTTGGTAGGTCGCTCCGGCACGTTGGGCTGCAGATGCTGGTTTGTTTTGGTAGGTCGCTCTGGAACGCTGGGCTGCAGATGCTGGTTTGTTTTGGTAGGTCGCTCCGGAACGCTGGGCTGCAGACGCTGGTTTGTTTTGGTAGGGTCGCTCTGGAACGCTGGGCTGCAGACGCTGGTTTGTTTTGGTAGGGTCGCTCCGGAACGCTGGGCTGCAGATGCTGGTTTGTTTTGGTAGGGTCGCTCCGGCACGTTGGGCTGCAGACGCTGGTTTGTTTTGGTAGGTCGCTCCGGAACGCTGGGCTGCAGATGCTGGTTTGTTTTGGTAGGTCGCTCTGGAACGCTGGGCTGCAGATGCTGGTTTGTTTTGGTAGGGTCGCTCCGGCACGTTGGGCTGCAGATGCTGGTTTGTTTTGGTAGGTCGCTCCGGCACGTTGGGCTGCAGATGCTGGTTTGTTTTGGTAGGTCGCTCCGGAACGCTGGGCTGCAGATGCTGGTTTGTTTTGGTAGGTTGCTCCGGCACGCTGGGCTGCAGACGCTGGTTTGTTTTGGTAGGGTCGCTCCGGAACGCTGGGCTGCAGACGCTGGTTTGTTTTGGTAGGGTCGCTCCGGCACGTTGGGCTGCAGATGGTGGTTTGTTTTGGTAGGGTCGCTCTGGAACGCTGGGCTGCAGACGCTGGTTTGTTTTGGTAGGGTCGCTCCGGCACGCTGGGCTGCAGACGCTGGTTTGTTTTGGTAGGGTCGCTCCAGAACGCTGGGCTGCAGATGCTAGTTTGTTTTGGTAGGATCGCTCCGGCACGCTGGGCTGCAGACGCTCGTTTGTTTTGGTAGGGTTGCTCCGGCATGTTGGGCTGCAGATGCTGGTTTGTTTTGGTAGGGTCACTCTGGAATAGTGGGCTGAAGACGCTGGTTTGTCATTTTAACATTCTTTGTGTGCCTCAGAAGATGTTTACTTGGAGGTCGGTTGTAGGGTTGCTTATGAGTGCCATGCCCTGCTCACCAATTTGCTCACAAGTGCTGGCTGTTTACTGAAGGGTTGCCAATGAAAATTGTGCTACTGTAAGGCCGTCTTCACGGTTCTCAGGAAACCACTCCGTGGTGAAAGATTGTCATTAAAGTGGGCTGGCTGCAGCCGGGGGAGCCCCTGACAGCAGGGCTGCACTGGAGTGGGAAGAGCTGCTGAAGTCCTGCTCACCTTCCCCAGTTCTATGAGGCAATGACTAGGAGGGTTAATCTCCCGGAACAAGGCAACAAATTGCCAAGTGTCCTCACAGGCAGCTAATCTCTTTGCTTTGCTTCTGAATGAAGCCAAGAGAAACCTGCTCCTTGAATCATTTAAAACTGAGCTGGACAAAACTCCTGCCAAATCTTTCAGGGTGCCTTGGAGCAGAATAGGAGCAGACACAGTGTAACAAAACCATAATGAAATGCTATAATGCAGGAGACAGAACAGGGAGTTGAATAGGCCTTCTCCAGCTTTCAGTGATACGTAAAGATTCGGCTCAACAATACGAATCTGTTCTCATGGGTGGAGCCGGGGTCCCCGGAGAAGGCTGGATCGTGATTTGTTTGGCTTCTGCGGATTAATAAAGCCTTTGATTTTCTTTGATTTGAGGGGAGCACCAGCAGGAGTGTGTGGGCTGTCAGCCTGGGGCAGCTCTTTGAAATGCGTACATTATGAAAATAAAACCTACTCTCCCGAGCCCCACCCGAATTGTCCATGTTCCCCAGGTATCGGAGGATTGTCTCTAACAATTGCACAGACGGGCTGCGGGAGAAATATGTGGCCAAAGCGGAGCAGTGCCCGGGCAAAGCCCCGCGTGGGCTGCACGTCCTCACCACCGACGGCAAGCTGCTTGCCCAGCAAGGGCACAACACCACCTTCATCATCCTTATGGAAGAGGTAGGTCTCTGGGCTCGTTGGACCGCTGAAGTGTGGGCTGCCCCCTTCCTTTAATTTACCGGCTTCATTAGGAGAATGGCATTCAGGTGGCCACACTTCAAGCCTTTCACAGAAGGTCGGTGGAATGACAAACGTCCTAATGCATGGAGGGCTGCAAAGCTCTGCTAGGATCATGAAAAGGTGTCTGTGGGCTGGAGCAGCCTCGGGGCTGGCTAGCCCAAGCCTGTAGAAAGTCACGCCAGGATAGGGCATAATTGTAGGGGAAGATTTTCGGAGACACAAAGAGCAGTGAGATGCCCAAATCTCATTGATTCTTTCAATGGGAATTGGGCTCCTTACTTCTGTATGCCTCTTTGAAAATCCAGCCGTTTCAGATGGGCTTAGAAATCCAGCTGAGACCATCTACCTCCTCTTCCTTCTTCTGAAACACTAGCCCAGTTTGAGGTTAGTACAGATTGCACCAGGCAACACTTCTGTCTGTCACGGTCATAAGGAAGTCCCAGGCCAGAGTGATGCTGGTACTCCCCTTCTAGACCCCTGCACTATTGATGCAAGCCCTGAATAAGGAAGTATACCTCTGGCTAGCTGCTAGTCCCCTCTGATACTATAGGAAGTGATGATGGCCATGTATTGTATTGCAGTAGTGCTGAGGAGCCTTAGTCATGGACCATGGTGCTAGGTGCTGTGCAAGAGACCAATGGACAATGCTAGCTTAGGTCTCGCTGCACAGTTCTGCAGCTGGTGGCGGATTCTGTGGCCAACCCCACATCTGCTGGATAAGGCCTTTTTCTGGGTCCTTGACAGCAGTTGCAATAAAAGGACCTTTTGCCTGATGGCCTCTATTGAGGACCCTAGAGAGATAATTCACCATGTTGCAAAAATCCCCATTGTGGTTTCAGCTACCTAGTTCCCTGTCTGACAGTCTCAGCTTAGAGGGCAATGGCCGAATGGAACACAAGAGGCTCAGCATCTCTCTCCCCCCCAGAGGAGCTCCCTGGAGGTCAGAGTTGAGGACACAGTGGAGAAATCTGTGTCTGGGTGGGTTTCACTGCTCATGATCTGTGGCAAAGTAGAGGGGCCAGCTCACTGCCCTGCTTCTGGGTGGTTACACTGCTCAGGCAGCTACACAGGGGCAGCTGGGACTCCTCTGGTCTGGGGTAAAGCCACTGCAGCTGGCTGTGCGCCATCCAATCTGCCCCCAACACGCCTGAGCTTGGAGTCATGACTGGGGGTAAGAGGGGGCAGGGCCAGAGATCACTGCCCCCTAGCCAGTCCCCATCAGTATAAAGCCCCTAACGGGCTGGCCCTGGGGATCAGGGAAGGTTGATGTGTGATTTAGCACCACTTTCACCTCCCTCATTCAGATGCACCCAGGGAGAGCTTGATGTGGCTGAGGATTATGCCTGAGTGATCCAGTCCCCAGGACACTCAGAGCGGCATCTTGAACCACCGTGTAGCTGCCATGAGTCTTTGGCACATGATTTGTCAGGATCTCTTGGAAATCACAGACCTTTGCTCTGATTCCCTTTGCCAACCTCCCATGGATAATCGATTGCTGTGGCTTGCCCCCTAATACCTCTCTGTATTCAGCAAGGAGGCTTTTCGTTTGGGGTGCGATGGTCCAGAAAACTTCACCACCATGCAGTGGATTGACATAAAGCCTTAACAGATTGCTGATTCTTGGCACGCTCTCAGGACAATTTTCAAAGGCATGTGTAAGGACATTAGGCACCCAAATCCCACGTAAATGGTATTTGGGGGCCTAAATCCATCAGGCTTCTTTAAAAATCCCAGCTGTATCCATTTTGGACACTGCCATTTGTGGATACCTTTAATAAAACATAATTTCCTTGTTAAAAATCTCCCGGCAGACACTGAATGTGCACGCAAGAAAGAAACATGGGAAATTATCAAATGCCTTCCCTGGGTCGCAATAAACAGGGCAGATTGCGTAGATGGGATCAGAATGGAAGTGTTAAATCGTCCATGGTAAAAAGAAAGAGAGAATTTGAGAAATCAGGTTTACTTGGCATTCTGTGTTCTGTTTGTTTATCTTTGTGCATTTCAGTCAGCTCAGACATTAAAACCACATTGGTCAGCTTCATTGTCTGTTTCTGGTCTATTTTGCTTTCCTACTCTAATTCAATGGAGGTGTGTTTAGGTTCCCAAAGGTCGGAGGGATGCTTTAATGTTTTTAAAAGTAAAACTTTTGTCATTGATTTCTTTTAACCTAAATGCCATGATTATGAATTATGTGCATTATGGTATCTTCTAAAGGCCTCAACCAAGATCAGGACCCATTGAGCTAGGTGCTGGACAAACACACAAAAAGAGACCATCCTGGCCCCAAATCATTCACAGTCTTCACAGAAAAGGCAGAGCAGGGGTAGGAGGGGAAACAGTATTAGGGAGGTGAAATGATTTGCCCAAAGTCACAAAGCTGGTGTCACTGTGAGATCTGGGACCAGAAGCCATCTCTCCTGACTCCCAGTTTAGTGCCTTAGCTATGGTATCATGCTATCTTCTAATACTTTTCTCTAACCTGAGGGATTTTTTAAGCATCCACATATTTTTCATTAAAAATATAATGCAATGAAATGGTTCATTGTAACCAGTCTGAGATGACAGTGTCTCTTTGCATAGGTTCATATTCCTCCTGCTTCTGCACAATGGGAATTTCTTGTCTACCTGGCTGATTCTTTTATCTGTTTAGATTTGACAAGGTATAAAGATTTGTAGAGACATTATTGAGTGGGAGTTCAGAAAAGAACAGACAATCTAAAAATTAGGAATCTAGTAGTAATGTATTAGGGAACTCAAGCGGAACAGCTGCAGACAAAGAATGATAAACAGACAGGAATAAGGTTGCAAGCAAGGTAGTTGAAGAGTTGTGTTGGCACAAGGTTTCAGGAATTGAAGGCTCCGGTGAATAAACAGATAGGCAGGGTTAAGATGTTGAAAGGGGATCAGATATGATAGCTGCAGTGCCCTGTGCCTAAAATGTTATCTGTTGTTACTAGAGGTGGTCAAAATGTGTCCATTGAAACATTTTAATAATAGAAAATGGATTTTTCAATTAAATGGAAATTTTCATGACAAAAATTCTGTTATGGAGAATTTTTGGTGGGTTTTTTTTTAGGTAAAATCAAAAAGTTTTCAGTTTTAAACAAAAAAAAAAAATCAATTTTCAGACGAGAGAGGGAATTGCTTTTTTGACACAAACCTGAAAACCTTAGGAAAAAATTCAGAGAAAACAAAGAAATGTTCATTTTCCTCAGCTCTGATTATTACAAAACTTGAGGAAATATAGTAAAATCCCTGCTTCCCTCTAGTTTTCATGCCAGAACTATGTCTGACCGGGCTTTAAAAAAATACTAATGCACCTCTGTGTGTGTGTGTGTGGTTGTGTGTGTGTTAGTTATGTGCTTGGCTTCATAGCATTCTAACAGTGTGCCAGATCCTGAGATGGGATTAGTGTGTAGCTCTGTTCAAGTTGGTGGACGACACAAGCTGATGATCTGGTCCAACGGCTCTGTGCGCAGTTACAAGTAACTGTTATTTTGTCTGTTTCTGGGTGTCCTGAACACACAAGTATGAATGGCTGAACCTGAGCTCATCCATGAGGAGCTGAAGGTTGTGCCATATGTTCTTCAGAAAGGTGATTTTCCCTAGATTTATGGTGGATCTTGGATTTTACCATATGGCGTAGCTGGGTGTTAAAAGATCTCCATGCTGGTAATCCTACAATAAGCACATGGTGGTGGGTTTTATATATTGAAGGTATATATAGCTTTGTTATAATTTCATTAATTTAGCTCTGGATTGTGACTTAGATTGTGCAGTTAAGCAATGGAGTAAGAAGGAATAAGAATGCACTCCCACATGAGCTCCCTGGACGTAGGGTCCGGGCAGACACAAGGAAGCATAGGTATGAGTCTCTTTATTGTCTTGCTGAAGTAGGTGGGAATGGAGTAAGTGAGCCCCTGGCTCCCTCTGCCACTCTGCACCAGGTGGGAGCTGCACCGCTGAAATCAGGTCCCTAACGTTGCAGCCTTCACTCTGGTACTGCAAGGCGAGGACAAAGCTGCCCAACAGCAGGTTTTTATTGCTAGCGAACTGAAAAAACAAGAACAAGCCTGAGCAAATCTTAGGACTCTGCATATTTATTCCTAGGTGGTAAAAATATGTAAATATATAAAGATATGGGTGGAAATCCTGGCCCAGTTGAAATCAATGGGAGTTTAATATTGATTTCAGTGAGGCCAAGATTTCACCCATTCTCTGCACCCTTGTGGGCTTCTGGCAAATTGCCAGTGCAGCCCTCGGTTTGGAAAACTTTCCCAGCTGAGCTCCAATGGGGAAGAGCTGCCAAGGTATCCTATAGGTAACACCCATCTCCACCAATTCCCACTGCCCATCAGCTGCCCCTGGCATTCCATTGATAGAGCTGCAAGCTTTACGGCAGGCCACAACCACATTCCCATTGAGTTGTTTACAGGACCAACGCTGTAGAAAGTGCCTCTTGAATAAATCTGGAGAGCAATGATTTTTATCCGTTTGAAATGCCTCCTCTTCGTTTCCACGTTAATTTATATTCATAAACCCATTGTACATGGGGCAAGCAGCCACCTTTCGATATTTCAAATACCAGTCCGCAGCTAAGGAAATGGGGAATGGCGGATTAGCACTATTGCTGGGTCTGCATTAAAGAGCCAGTAATTGGGTGGAAGGATCATCTGCTACTGTTTAGCTATTAGAAATCTGTTCCTTAATCTCCATATTGAAACCTTCCCTTTATATAAAGGGGAAGGGAAAAAAACCAACCAACAAACCGAAAACCCGGCCACCAAACAATGAGAAAAACAAAAAGAAAATGACATGGCACGAGCTTGGAACTCCAGAGATGGAGTTTTCATCCTGAGGTCACCAGGACTGAATCCAGACCAGCTGTGTTTTTTACCATATGTTCAGCGGCCTCCCAATAGAATGAGTTTGTGGGCTCAGTGCAGGCCCCCACAAAAAAGTCCTGTGGCATTTAACAGGCAGTAGTGAATTCATAGATTCCCAGGTCCGAAGGGGACACTGCGATCATCTAGTCTGACCTCCTGTATAGTGCAGGCTAGAGAACTTCCCCAGAATAATTCCTAGAACAGATTGTTTAGAAAAAAAATCCAACCTTGATTCAAAACCTTCCATTAGTAACCTTTCTATCCAATGTTTGAACTGTCCAGGAGAGTACAGTAGAGCATTCGGTCCTTGCTAAAGAATTCTATAGGATGGTTAAAAAGCGTCTTCACCCTCTACTAAATCCTCTGGGTTTTATAGCACTCAGTTACATTTCTACAGAAGCCTGTTGGCTTCCTCCCTGTCAAATTCTATAGAACTTTTCCATATTCCAAGAGAACAAAGGCGAAATGCAAGCCCCATTGAAGTCAATGGCAAAACTCCCCTTTGATTTCAATGGCGCCAGGATTTCACCCAAGTGTCATCCTCACAAAAGCTACATGCATGCACAGCACCCTGGCTCGTAGTCCCAGCAGAGAGGCCATGGATGGAATGGACCTGGGGGTTAAGTGATACAATCCCTATGGCTCAAGGCAAAGATACATTGGCAGGAAAGAAGTTAACACAGTCACTCTCTGAGCTGTGGAAGAAGAGATTCCCCTCCCCGGAGCTGTCAGTCCAGCTCTGACAGTCACTACGCAGAAGTAAGTTGTAAAGGGAGGGAAAGATTTGTCCCGGAGCGGACATGCTGCTGTGTCATCGGCTTTGTCCACCTTTGGATATTCTGTTGCGTTTCCTAAGCCACTTTCCAGTTGATTGGCTGTTGCTTGTAAATTCAGGTAGTTATGGTCTCCAAAGGACCACCTACAACCTCCAGCCAATCCTCTTCTCTGCCCCCAACGTACCTTGAGGGTTGCAGGGAGGGAGCCAGCTCTCTCAGCTTTAAGCCTGTTGAGGATGCTATCCTATTGGGGGGCATCCCAAGCATGGAATTATAGAAGGCTTCTGTTCCCTTTGTGCCACTTGACCTGTGCAGAGAGAGCAAATCAGAGCAGAGAATCTACCCCTAAATCTGGTTGTTATTGTGGGAAGCTATCCCTGTTTTGCATAGCAAAGGCAAAATGGTGCTTTTAATCACCTGGCCCCTTTGGGGTTTAATGCAGCCCTGTGAGTATTGTAGTTTATTCCAGTGGAAGTCCGAGGGAGGGAGGTGGAGAAGCATTAACTGGGTCTGAGCTGCATGGTAGTTTCCCTCCACTAATTAGACCAGCATGTAGTGTATCGACATCATTAGCCTTGATCCTGAGCCTGCACATTGTAGCATGTGGGAGTTTTGCTGTTGTCTTGCATGGGAGCAGGCTGTTCACAGCAGCTCATGAGAGCATGTTAAACTCAGGAGCAGTGGTTGGTCTTGAGCTGGAATTTCTCTCCTCTCTCTGAATAGACATAGAGATAGAATCTGTTTGATTTCTGGAGTGGAGCATCCCAGGGATGTACTCAAACATTCTCTCTCTTTTATCCACTTTCCCAGTCCAAACTGGATGTGATTGGAATCCTTATCACCTTAAAGAAAGGATTTTGGGTTGTGAGTGCTTATCTGCACAGAGAGCTACACAGATTTAAAGTAAGGGGTGATTTTAAACTGACTTACTTATATCAGTGAAGAAGGCCACATGGACGCTTTTATTTTGGTTTAAAGCAGGCTTATTTTGATTTAGCCAACTGGAAACAAATGTAAAAATAAACCACTTTGGGTCTGACTTCACTGCAGTTAACTCAGGCGCTTACCTGCGTTTTAGCCCAAACCTCCCTACCATCCACACAGCAAAACCTTTGACCTGGGTTTGGAGGTGCTCTAATTTCAGGCAAGCTCACCCCGCTGGGGGCATAGGTTAGAGCCCGGGGCCCTGGTTTAACTGAGGCTGGAACCTGCCCACTTTGCAGCGAGGATGCAGGCTAGGTCACTCAAGGGCTGATAGTCCTCCAATGCCCTCCCTACAATTCCCTGCAAAGGGCAGACAGGTTCTCCCACAATTGACACAGTTGACTGGGAAAGAATCCTAGAGTATCTCAGCACAAAGAACCATGGGATGTGCCTCCCCAGATACACACGGGCGAGTGCAGGAACAGTGAGGATGCAGTAACATGGAAAGGGCTTTGCTGTGACCGCATCCTGCCTGGGTTAGGCTAACCTGGCTTCTCAGCCCCAGGTGCTGATCACCTGGGTTAACCGTTCAGTGAAAACATATCCTCTGAGACCAAACTAACTAATTGTTTAACTGAACTGGTTTAAAAACTGATTTAAATGAAACCATTGCAGCTTCTGCAAGTAGACAAGGCCTAAGTCTCTGGGATTTCTTGTCTGCAGCTATTCACTCATTTGTACGCCCTCCTCTTCATGTATGCAGTGCACTCCAGCAGCACCTGGAAGGCGCTCCTAGCTAATCCTCCAGCAGAGACATAACCTGCCATCTACGCAGCTCCTCCCATCTCAACTGCCCCCAATATAGACACATATCAGGCGACCCATAAGCAGCACTGTAGTGGCATTCTCCCCCCTTGAACCACTGGATCAGGGGTGGGAGGATAGCACCTGCTCAGACCTCTTAATGTCCAGGTTGTTCTGGGCATTCTGATATATAATAGATATAATATACGAGCTGGAGCTGGTGCTGGTTGTGTTTGGGGCATTGCAGCACTTGGCGGAGATCGTTTTGCCACGTGCCGGGGTTGTCTTCGCGCCAACAAAGTGAAGCTGAGCAGCGGGATGGAGTGGAACATCAGTCACCCTTCTCAGCTGAGTTCCTAACCACTGTGCTCTCCGTTGCAGGGCGATCTCCAGAGGACAAACATCCAGCTGGATTTCGGAGACGGTATTGCCATGTCTTATGCTAATTTCAGCCCCATAGAGGAGGGCATCAGGCACGTTTATAAGAGCGCTGGGATCTTTCAGGTGACGGCCTACGCCGAAAACAGCCTGGGCTCTGACACTGCCGTCCTCTTCCTGCACGTGGTCTGTAAGTAGATGTGGGCGCTAAACTCTAGGGGTGAAATTCTGGCCTCACTGAGGCCAATAGAAAAACTCCCATTTACTTCAGTGAGGCTGGTCACCCGAGGATTTATCTCATCCCGGCCTGTATACATGGCTCGGAGCTCATGCACTCCTGGCCCTTTAAGCAGCCTCCTGACCTGCAGGGTGAATTTCACTGCCTTGTCAAAGAAGATTCTCCTTCCATACATGCAATGAGGGGTTTTAAAGGGGCAGCTCTGCATGCAGGGGATTGGTGAACATACTTCAGACAGCATGAATCAATCCCGCAAAACACAACTCAAACCTTTCATAGAATCATAGACTATCTGGGTTGGGAGGGACCTCAGGAGGTCATCTAGTCCCACCCCCTGCTCAAAGGCAGGGCCAATCCCCAACTAAATCATCCCAGCCAGGGCTTTGTCAAGCCTGACCTTAAAAACCTCAAAGGAAGGAGACTCCACCACCTCCCTAGGTAACCCGTTCCAGTGCTTCACCACCTTCCCAGTGCAAACGTTTTTCCTAATATCCAACCTAAACCTCCCCCACTGCAACTTGAGACCATTACTCCTCGTTCTGTCATCTGCTACCACTGAGAGCAGTCTAGGTCCATCCTCTTTGGAACCCCCTTTCAGGTAGTTGAAAGCAGCTATCAAATCCCCCCTCATTCTTCTCTTCTGCAGACTAAACAATCCCAGTTCCCTCAGCCTCTCCTCATAAGTCATGTGCTCCAGCCCCCTAATCATTTTTGTTGCCCTCCGCTGGACGCTGTCCAGTTTTTCCACAAACGTTTCCTTAGGGTTTGAAATACTTCAGGTCGTTTCAGCTGCTGTTTGTGATGTTTATATTTCATTCTCATGTGCTGCTTCACTTTGTGGTTCTAGACAGCTCTGAAAATGATAAAACACCTCAAGATTGGTTTATTCCATCAGTATTTTCAACTTTGCAGAAAATGCTACATAGCTCACAAGTGAACCTGGTCTCACCAGTCTTCCCATCAGTTTCTAGACCAAAGAGATGCAGACAAGCTTCTGAAGGAGCAATATAAATGCCCAGAAATACACACTGCCTTGGCTTGGCTTATTGCTGTTATGAAACCGATCCATAAAAAAAACACTGCAGGAAATAATTAAATAATGTTACCACCTCTCGTGATTTTATTGCAAATCTCAGGATTAGAGCTAGTTGGAAAATTTTCCATCAGGCAAATCAAAATGAAATATGTTGATACGAATTCTTCAACATGAGTTGAAACCTTTCAGTTTGTTAAACTGCACTAAAACATTTGGTTTCAAGTCAATTCAACATTAAACTGCATCAACATAAGATGTTGTGGTGCCTATGGGAGTTGCAGTTCGGGTGCTTTGTGCCTCCATTCTCTCCTGTGGACTCCTTCACTGATCTGCATCTCCCATGATGCACCTCAGTCTCACTTCATTGAGCCATGGGATATGTGGTCCACCCAGGGTGCCTGGCACTGAGAGAAGAATGAGGCAAAATCAATTGAATGCTGATAGTCTTCCAATGCCCTTTCCCACAGTTCCTCCCAAAGGGCACACAAGTTCTCCCACAATTGACACTGTTGTCTGGGAAAAAATCCTAGAGCCTCTCAGCACAAAGAACCATGGGATATGTCCCCCCAGACACACATGGGTGAGTGTCGAAACAGTTTTCAGAGTAACAGCCGTGTTAGTCTCTATTCGCAAAAAGAAAAGGAGTACTTGTGGCACCTTAGAGACGAACCAATTTATTTGAGCATGAGCTTTCGTGAGCTACAGCTCACTTCATCGAATGCATACTGTGGAAAGTGTAGAAGATCTTATTATATACACACAAAGCATGAAAAAATACCTCCTCCCACCCCACTCTCCTTCTGGTAATAGCTTATCTAAAGTGATCACTCTCCTTACAATGTGTATGATAATCAAGTTGAGCCATTTCCAGCACAAATCCAGGTTTTCTCACCCCCCCCCCCACACAAACTCACTCTCCTGCTGGTAATAGCTTATCTAAAGTGACCACTCTCCTTACAATGTGTATGATAATCAAGGTGGGCCATTTCCAACATAAATCCAGGTTTTCTCACCGCCCCCCCCCAACACACACACAAACTCACTCTCCTGCTGATACTAGCTTATCCAAAGTGACCACTCTCCTTACATTGTGTATGATAATCAAGGTGGGCCATTTCCAGCACAAATCCAGGGTTTAACAAGAACGTCTGAGGGGGGTGGGTAGGAAAAAACAAGGGGAAATAGGCTACCTTGCATAATGACTAAGCCACTCCCAGTCTCTATTCAAGCCTAAGTTAATTGTATCCAATTTGCAAATGAATTCCAATTCAGCAGTTTCTCCCTGGAGTCTGGATTTGAAGTTTTTTTGTTGTAAAATAGCGACTTTCATGTCTGTAATCGCGTGACCAGAGAGATTGAAGTGTTCTCCGACTGGTTTATGAATGTTATAATTCTTGACATCTGATTTGTGTCCATTTACTCTGTTACGTAGAGACTGTCCAGTTTGACCAATGTACATGGCAGAGGGGCATTGCTGGCACATGATGGCATATATCACATTGGTGGATGTGCAGGTGAACGAGCCTCTGACAGTGTGGCTGATGTTATTAGGCCCTGTGATGGTGTCCCCTGAATAGGTATGTGGGCACAGTTGGCAACGGGCTTTGTTGCAAGGATAGGTTCCTGGGTTAGTGGTTCTGTTGTGTGGTATGTGGTTGCTGGTGAGTATTTGCTTCAGGTTGGGGGGCTGTCTGTAGGCAAGGACTGGCCTGTCTCCCAAGATTTGTGAGAGTGTTGGGTCATCCTTCAGGATAGGTTGTAGATCCTTAATAATGCGTTGGAGGGGTTTTAGTTGGGGGCTGAAGGTGACGGCTAGAGAACACTTCAATCTCTCTGGTCACGCGATTACAGACATGAAAGTCGCTATTTTACAACAAAAAAACTTCAAATCCAGACTCCAGCGAGAAACTGCTGAATTGGAATTCATTTGCAAATTGGATACAATTAAATTAGGCTTGAATAGAGAGTGGGAGTGGCTTAGTCATTATGCAAGGTAGCCTATTTCCCCTTGTTTTTTCAGACGTTCTTGTTAAACCCTGGATTTGTGCTGGAAATGGCCCACCTTGATTATCATACACAATGTAAGGAGAGTGGTCACTTTGGATAAGCTAGTACCAGCAGGAGAGTGAGTTTGTGTGTGTGTGTTGGGGGGGGGGTGAGAAAACCTGGATTTATGTTGGAAATGGCCCACCTTGATTATCATACACATTGTAAGGAGAGTGATCACTTTAGATAAGCTATTACCAGCAGGAGAGTGGGGTGGGAGGAGGTATTTTTCATGCTTTGTGTGTATATAATAAGATCTTCTACACTTTCCACAGTATGCATTCGATGAAGTGAGCTGTAGCTCACGAAAGCTTAGGCTCAAATAAATTGGTTAGTCTCTAAGGTGCCACAAGTACTCCTTTTCTTTTTGTAGAAACAGTGAGGATGCAGTAATATGGGTAGGGCTTTTTTGTGCGCATGTTCACACCTGAGCTACGCTAACCTGGCTGCTCAGACCCAGGTGCGGATCACCAGGGTTAGTTGTTCAGTGAAAACATACCCCCTGAGACCAAACTAACAGGGGTTTGCAACAGTTTAACTGAACTGGTTTAAAAACTGATTTAACAGATAAAGAGGCAGATACAGTTTAAAGTTGAACTGACTCGAAACAAAGCATTTCAACATTTCTGAATCAAAATTGTTTGGAACTTTTCACGTTAGAAAAAGTTTTGTTATTTTAGTATGTCTCAATATGGGACGAAAACAAATACAGAAATATTGGACTTTTCAGTGGGACAGAAATCTTGATTTCTATGAACCTCTGCTCTTGATATTTGCTCTTTTCGGAAAGCCCCAGTTCCTAAGGTCATGTGACTATGTTAAAATCTCAGCTTTCATTTTGAAACCAAGTAAATTTCTAGGCCTCATGGCTTCAAGAAAAGCTTGAAAATGGGATCCAAGCATATTCTAAAGGCTCAGAAATCAGAAGAAAAATAAAACAAACTCCAAATATATTGTTCTTTTTTATTATCCTGATTTTTGGGTCTGTGTCATGATTTTTGACTGTTTGGGATTGGCGATGTTGGTTAAATATCACAAAGCCATTAGGCCTGTAACATTTTCTGGGGCATTAATAATATGGGAGTACTTGTATAGTGCTTCCCATATTTAATGTATTTGACAAACATTAGCTATTTTATCCTCTCAAATGCGAGTGAAGGAGGTCACGATCATTAACCCCATTTTACACATTGGGCAGCTGAGATCCAGAGTAGTTCAGTGACTTTCTTAATGCCACAGAAGACAGTAAATGAGTGTAGCACCCAGGATAAGAATTCAGGAGATCGGAGCGTTCTGCCCTGTGCTTGGACCATTAGACCACCTAGTCTGAGAGCTCCTGCTGCAGTCACCGCTATACCCTTCAATCCAAGTTCCTGACGGAAGTTCATAAAACTCCATTATCTTCACCCTCAGCCTGCAAATACACCTTCTCTCCCTCCTGCTGTGCTCCCCGAGGGGTACCCTTATCTAAAGTTTCCAAATGGCCAAGAGCCTGTGGAGAGGATCGATTTTAAACTCCGAGCTAGGTGTGTGAAAGAGAAAAATGTCCCTCGAATCTTGTATCATGGTCGTAATTCCCTCAAAATCAAGCACAACTGCATTTAACATCCAGTTATTGGAGCGTTAACTGCTCTTGGCATCACCTTGGGCCATTAGCTAACAAAAGTAGTTGTTAGCCAGTAATAGCAACCCATTGCTCAGGGATTATTTAATTTTATTATTGGATTTGCTGTTCGATATTGAGATTCTAAAGCCGGGTACTCACGTAGCCCTGTTGAGCCACTCTGTCTTCTTCTCCCTTGTCCTCTTAGACCCCATCACTGTGCCTTAAGACATGTAGCTTGATCTAAAGATTATGTGTTAATTATATTGATTACTTAAAATTCCCAGGTTTCAGAGTAACAGCCGTGTTAGTCTGTATTCGCAAAAAGAAAAGGAGGACTTGTGGCACCTTAGAGACTAACCAATTTATTTGAGCATGAGCTTTCGTGAGCTACAGCTCACTTCTTCGGGTGCATACTGTGGAAATTGCAGAAGACATTATATACACAGACACCATGAAACAATACCTCCTCCCACCCCACTCTCCTGCTGGTAATAGCTTATCTAAAGTGATCATCAAGTTGGGCCATTTCCAGCACAAATCCAGGTTTTCTCACCCTCCGCCCCCCCACAGACAAACTCACTCTCTTGCTGGTAATAGCCCATCCAAAGTGACTACTGTCTTCACAATGTGTATGATAATCAAGGTGGGCCATTCCTGCAGAAATCCAGGTTCTCTCACCCCTTCACCGGGTGTGATAAGGGTACCGGGGGGTGTCTGTGTATATAATGTCTTCTGCAATTTCCACAGTATGCATCCGAAGAAGTGAGCTGTAGCTCACGAAAGCTCATGCTCAAATAAATTGGTTAGTCTCTAAGGTGCCACAAGTCCTCCTTTTCTTTTTTTAAAATTCCCAGTTATCACTTTGAGGATTGACAGGTTCTTGTCCCAAGATCAGGCCCAGTATTATTAAAATTACTTTTCAGTTGGGAACCCCGATGTGCACAGTTGCAACACTCACACTTTAGGAACCCTTCTGTACTTACAATAGTTTATTACCACCTTTAGCAAAGTCACAAATACTCTCACCCAGCAAGGTAGGTAGAGACAATACAAAACATACATCTGAACATCCATATACTCACGCCGTCCCTTGCAGAGCAACCTGAAATGTTAGCCATTATCTTCTCCATCACCATCACCTTCCTCCTCATCACCAGTGGGCACCATTCTGGCACCTCCCAAGGGTTACATCTCTCTCTCCTCCAGCCTGCAGGCTGGGATAGAACTTTTTATAACATGTTACGCTGATGCCACTATGTCTAATGCATATTCAGTAGCGACTTCTCCCCTCTTCCTTGTTTGTATTTCCTCACCCTACTAATGTTGGGGTGCTCTTCTCCTATAGGTCAGTATATTAATGATCTCAACTTATTATCATATACGTCAGTTTGTTCTCATGGCACTCTTGTGGTCAGGTATCTGCAGATGTCATATCCCAGTGGTTCCCAACCAGGGGTACATGTACCCCTGTGCGTACACAGAGGTCTTCCAGAGGGTACATCAACTCATGTCGATATTTGCCTAGTTTGACAATAGGCTAAATAAAAAGCACTAGCAAAGTCCGTGCAAACTACAATTCCATACAGACAATGACTTGTTTATACTTCTCTATATACTATACACTGAAAAGTAAGTTCAATATTTGTATTCAAATTGATTTATTTTATAATTATATGGAAAAAATGAGAAAGTAAGCAAATTTTCAAGAACAGTGTGTATTTTTTTCATTTTTGTCTGATTTTTTTAAGCTAGTAGTTTTTACGTGAGATGAAACTTGGGGGTACACAAGACAAATCAGACTTGTGAAAGGGGTACAGTAGTCTGGAAAGGTTAAACGTCAGTGTAAGCCAATGTTAGCTCATGTTCCTGTGGTTGGCTGGTGTTGTTATGGACAAAATTTCCTCTTACACACACTATTTCCAGTTCCCCAAAACTTAGGGGTGACCATTAGGCCATTTATCTGTGCCAAAGTTTATAGGCCTCAAGCCTTATGCTAACTGCAGAAGCTAGTGTCTTACAGGATACGGGCCTGTAGGTTACTTGCATTACAGCTGAATAAAATAAAGGCTAAAGCTAGCCGTATGGGCTACAGACCAGCGTTTCTCAAGCTAGCATAACCCCTTTATGTTTGCTATCAAAGTAAGACCAAAAAATGTATCAACGCTATTAATGTTAAACCTACACAACTTGTGTATGTGTGTGTGTGTGTGTACGTTTTAAGAGATTGACAAAGAGCACTTGATCTTGAAGGGTTAAAGGTGGATGGGGTGTGGGGGAATGAGATTTTCTTTGCCTAAGATTACAATACACTTTTCACTGCCTCACGACCCCCCGATTGCCTTTCATAAGCTCCGGGGTCACGACCCACTGGCTGAGAGACAGTTTAGAGCCGGCATTCTCGCAACGATTTTTTTGGTGGCCTCAGAGTGCAGCCACCAACTTTGGCTGGAGGCCGCACTGTCACTTTTTTCTAAAAATTTTTATTTTTATGTAAGGTTTTGGGGTTTTTTGCGGGGGAGCGTGGGCAGAAGGGGTGGGGTCGGGGGCTAGCCTCCACAAAGGGGGGGCTCTACCTGTTGCCCATGCACCCACCGCTCACCTCCTCAGCCCCCGCCTGCCTTCTGTGTCCCTCCTCACTCCTCCACTCACTGCTCCCCCCCTTACTCCTCCGCCAGGGCTCCCCCCCCACTCGCCTCGCTGCTCACCCCCTTCCCCCCGTCCACCTCCTCTCCCCACCCTCGATTGCTTCCCGCCTCCTCACCCCCCCGCACTCACCTCCCGCCTCATCACACACACCCCTGCTTGCCTCCTCACTCCCCCACTCGGAGCCATACCCGCACCTGCCCTCCTCATCCTGCTGCTGGCTCGCCGCTCACCTCCTTACTCCTCTGCCAGGCCCCCCTCTGTCACCCCCACCTGCCACTCACCTCCTCACTCCACCCCAGCTCAGGGTATATTGAGGCCTGAAACCTGTGTTCTCTGAGCATCTGAGAGACTGGGGCAACTCCTTCACTCCTAGAAAGCTAGTGCATGTGTCTGATATCTGGCTACTTTGTTTTCCCCCTCAAAAGGAGATAACTGCAGCACCCAAGGCCTCAACCAAGCCTGGGGTCCCATTGTGTTAGGTGCTGTACGTACACATAGTAGGAGTCAGTCCCTGCCCTGCAAAGAGTTTACAAGCCAAGTAGATGAAGGAGAGAGGAGAAAGTGAGGCAGAGAGACGTAGTGATTTGCCCAGGGTCACATAGGGAGTCTGTGGCAGAACTGGGAATCAGACCTAGCTCTATATAGCCCCACGCCAAGCGTAATCTACAAACCCACCTTTCTTCTCTAACAGTAGTAGTCCATCTGACTACCAGATCTGAACATCACCGATAAGACATAATCAGCAACACGCCAGCATGCCTAGTGCATCTCAATTATCAATTTAAATTCAATCCCCCACAAAAAAATAAAGCAAGAGGCGGCGGGGGGGGAAACAGATGGAGAAAAAGCTGAAGTTCCAACCAATAACGTTAGCGTTTTCTCCATCTGTTTTTTTCCTCTTGTTCTTTTTATTTCCGTGGCGAGGAACTGAATTCTCAATTGTCATGCACTGGGAGTGATCACTAGAGTTATTTCTGGCCATTTGCTGCTGTGACAAGATTTCCTGCTGCATCGTCACCTTTTCGACCATTCCAGAAGCAAGGGAGGTTATCTGGTTAACTCTCGGCTCGTGCTTCTTCTCAGAATCCTTACTATAGAAAGATAAAGATGGCCCAATTACCAAAAGTAGAGAAGAAAATACTACCAATGACAGCTGACCCCCAAAAGTTCCCAGCTGTAGCTCTTGATCAAAAAGGAGCAAGAAGTTTAGATGCTTGGCCAGACTTATTCAAACTTCTTTGCTCTGGAAATCTCATGAGACCAAACACTCTCAGAAGACACTTATTAGTACCTGGCTTTGATCAGGTCATGAATACCTCAAGCATAAATGTTCTTGGAACGTTTTGGTATTTCTGCTTCATGACACAGTTAATACCAAGTTCAGAGGCTTGTCAAATATTATTAATATTAATCACTCACTAGTTTCATTTTCAAATTAGTATCTTTGTGCTTTCTGCCCCTTGCACTTGGCAAAAGTTCCCCATAGATCTCTGCAAAACTACCTCATTCTCTTCCTTCAAATCCCTCCTTAAAACCATCCTTTGCTGTGACGCCCACAAAAAACTCTGACCACTGGCTATTATGCTGACCAGTACTGTATCATAGTTTCCTTGTGCTCCTTTGTCTGTCTGTCTGTAGCTACCTGTTACCTCTTGTCTTGTCTTAGATTGTAAGCTCTTTGGGGTGGGCCCATCTTTCTGTTCTGTTTGTACAGCGCCTAGCACAAGGTGGCATTGGACCATAACTGTGGATATTGGCCACTTCTGGAATACTATTATTAATAATATTGAAAACGTTTGGGGTTTTGGTTTCAAATCATGAAGAAAGAGGGCTGTTTTCAGTTTAAAGAGTGGCTGGAGGGTCTTTTCTGATGTGTCTTGGTGCTCAGATACAATGATAATGAACAACCATATAAAACCCTAGCTGGACTGATTTTGCACATCCCTGGTATGTAGGTTTGTTTAATCAAGGGTGGAAATTTGTCCATCTGACATGGCTTGGACGGTTGGTAATGGGTTATGGGCCCTTTCACCTACAGTACCCAGCTTAGCTGGTGAGATTGAAATCCTTAGCTATTTGAGAGCTGTTTGGTGACCTGTGCAATGAGTTGGTAAGTTTCAGTTTGGTTCCTAGCAGACAGATGTCCACGTTATAAAAAGCATCATTCCAGCTGGCTCCAACAGGCCAAGGTTTTAATGGGTAGAGAGTCTAAATCACTCTGTAAAACCCTAACAGCTTGTGCATCCCAGCTCCAAGTCTGAGACACAGTGGTTATGCTGCATGGGGGAAGCTTGCACACCTGCCTCCTATGATGCAACCCTATAAAAGCTCAACAAAGAATTTGAGTCTACAGGGCTGTTAATCTGGTACCATCTTCTGTCATTAAGTAATCTTCTCCATTGCACCACATTTATGCTGGTGGAACTCCATTGACTTCAAAAAGGAGAGCATTTTGCTTTAGGTCATTGTAGAATGTTGCTCAGGGAGGACTTACTGAGATGCCTGTAATAATGAGATCACCTCCTGCAGGTCCAGTGGAACATGTCCATCTGAACGTACCCTTCGTTGCCATTAGGAATAAGGAAGTCAACCTTACTGCGGTGGTATGGCCGAGTCAATCGGGCACCCTTACCTACTTCTGGTGGTTTGGTAACAGCACCAAGGTACTGTCCCTTTTTATCATATTGTACTTACTTCAGTGGCTTGGCAGGGCAGAATATTGTTTGAGCAGCAATGAAAACATGCTGCTCTTGCTGGGTTTTTTCCCCTATATCTAAAAAAGTTTGTTCGGTATCTGAACTTTGCCCATTGTGATTTATTTTCCCCCTTGTGGGGGTGTTGCAGGAGTCATTACATTTTTGCCGCTGCTTATTATTGTGCTTGGCAGACCATTGTTATTACTAGAGTTTGCTTGCAACTTAACAAAATTATACACCACTATATACTGGATAATGCTGGGTTTCAACACAGCATTTAACAGCTGCTGGTGTTCAAGTAACCATCGGTGTTTCCATTATATACCAGTATACAGTGTATAATGCTGGATTCCAACACAGTACTTTAAAGCCGCTGGTATTCAAATAACTATCGCTGTCTAGAAAGTCAAGCTAGGCTCCCAGTGAACTGTTCCTGCCTGACCATGCCTATTATTCAGAGCCATGAGCACAATTAAAGATAAAAGCGAAACCTCTCTTAAGCAAAGGGATTGGCAAAAATCAGTTGTCTGCTACAAAGGATCTCTTTTTGAAAAGTTGGAATGAATTCTACAGGAGATTTTGGAGATGTTTCTAAAGGAATAAGTCAGGAGACTGCTGACTGGAGATGCTCTTTAATGCAGGTTCCATTGTTTGAGAGACCTGTGGGCTACCGTTTCAGACACTGCCCTCCTTTTATGCAGGTGTAAACTGCAAAAAGAAATAATGTGGTTGCAATTTTGTGTCCACCAGTATATATGAAGGTGTTTTTGGTCACTTCAGTGTCTGCATCCCTGATTCACAAGTGCAGTCAGGAACTAAGCCTATGTTTTCACGGCAAAGAAAGTGTGGTTTTTACTTTGAGATAGCTATACTCCCCAACTGGGATTGATCTTGACTAGCTACATCAAGGCAAGTGCTCAAGTTAGCTATCTTGATGTAAAAATACACCTATTTTTGCTGGGAAGACATAACCTTAGACATCAAAGCAGTATAAATTGCAGGTGGAAAATTGTGCCTGCAGTCATTTGTGCCTGCAAAACTGGAGGGCATGTTAAGAATGGGGTATGAACATTTGAGCCTTTAAAAATAAGATAAGGATGGGAAAGTGGAGTTAAGTGGCTGAAGATCTCTTCCCAGCTCTAACAGTTCTGCAATTTGTTTGCAGTGTCTCAGATCTGTAAGCGACTGGTTTCCAGTGGAATCCTGTGCCGTTCGGTGTAACCTCGAACCCATGGACAGTATAGGCCGATATAGATGCCATGGCGAGGGATACTTTAGAAATGCACGGAGTAAAAATAGTTAATACTAGTAATATAGCAAGATGATCAGTCATCTCTCTAGTCTCATCAGATTCTGTTAAGGAAATTGGGGTTGCCTTTCTGAAGAAGGTGTCATTTTGTGTCACTTTCACCTGTGGCAACCCAGGGATCCAGAATTGGCTGTAGACTTTAATCCATGGCCAGCTGTTGCCTACATCCTCGCCCTGAAAGTAGGGTATGGTACAAATATACCCATGCCCCAGAATCGTGCCCTGTTGCTTCACAGCACTCAGCTTACGGATGGCAACGGGAATACAGAGATGTGGCACTGGCACCCCCCCTCTCTCTCTCCCCAACTCTGATGTGTGATAGTAAATGAGCAGGGCACTCTGAATGCAGAGGGGTGACTCGGATAATTGCAGCCTTAGCACACACCCCTGTGTGTTTGTTTAGGTCTTGCGCGACAACAGCTACAGGGGTAATAATAGGGTGTTACCGGGGAGAATGCAAATAACTGATCATGGTTGCACAATGGATTTTCGCACTCAGGGATCATGCATTTGCTGACTCTTCCTGACAGAAATGGTGAATGTTTTACGAGGATGACTCATCTTTTTATTCTTCTCTATGTCCTTGTACCAGGGTGGCTCGGCCATTAGGGGCTGGAGCTCGCCAATCCTGATGACAGAATGGGGCACACCTGGCAGAGATCAGGGCGATGGCCCTACAAAGAGCCCCAGGAGGATGTGATGGAGAGGGGAAGCTCAGGAGATTGTAGAGAGACTGCAGAGGGCGTGCAAGACTCCTGCAGGGCCAGAGTCAGCAGGGGGGAAGCCACCAGGCCTATGCAGAAGGACAGACTCCTGGCAGGAGGGTCTGGATGGTGGCGGGGCAGCTGACCCTATTACCATCCATTTCTTCCTGGGATCAAAGCTTGGAGCCCCTCTCTTCAGAAGGGGGAATCTGCCTCTCTGCAGCATTATCCCCCCCTCTTTAGCAACCTTTGCATGGGAAGGGGCTCTCGGAGGGGTGGGGGCAGAAGGGAGAGGAGCATGGGGTTTAGCTCCTCTCTGCAGCACCAATCCCTTCTAGCTCCATGGATATTCAAGCTTGAGCAGCATTATCTGGATCTTCTCGTGAATGCTAGCAAGAGGGAGGCAGCCAATGGCAGCACGAGCCATTTTGCATTGCTGAGCCCATTTGGCTCCCAGATATGCAAATCCCGGCACGCTCCAGAACTGCCCTCTGCCCTCCAGCGCAGCCCTTCGGCTCTGCTGCAACACCACGGCCGTGCTGGCTTCGAGCTCCTGCTGCACTCTCTGGGTAAAACACCTCCTGCCTACAGGCTTTCCAGCCTCCGTCTCATTAGTGCCTGCGACTGCAGGGTTATGCTAATGTAATGCCGACAGACCCCGGTCATCGGCAGGCGGGATCGAACCTGGGACCTGGGGAGCTTCGTGCATGAGCCTCTACCACGTGAGCCAAAAGCCAACTGGCTGTTAGCTAAGGCTATAAAGCAGACTCATTTTAGATCTCTCTCTAAGTGGTCTCGGTGCCACTAGATGGGACAGGACACCACACCCAGGAGGTGTGTGGGTTACACCAAGTCATATCACGGGGCATGTGAGATCCTGCTCCAATCCTTGCTTAATGTGCACAGCTGTGGGTCAGGGATCTGCAACTAATTCAAGGCAAAAGGGCTGCTTTTCTTAGGAACAAATCGGCTCAAAGTACAGCTGCAGGCTGCACCTGGGATACACGCCTGCTGTCTTAGAGTTGGGGGTAATTTATACGTCCTTGTACCAGCTGCTCCCTGTTGGGGCTGGAGGCGAAAGCCAAGGAAGGACAGGCTGCGCTACCCAGGGATTCTGCTGGGAGTTCCAGAGACACCCCTGTGTGCGCAAACTCGCACATCCCTTCCCTGCTCGGGCCACCTGCCATTTCAAGAAGGTCTAAGGGTGAATCTAGGCCCCAAGGTGTCACAGCACCTAACACCTCTTATGCAGCTTTGCAATCCCATCAGTGCACGGCAAATTTTGCCCCACACGCAAACCGTTCTTTAAAGAGCCCCACTGCAGAGCAACTTCCATATTAAGCACACCCTGGACAAGGCTCATTCTCCCCGCCACCCCCCAACACCAGACAGAGCCACTGTAGTGAATTGCTGGTCTGTTGCTTTTGCAATATAACCAAAGGCCAGTTTGCTTGGATTAACACAGGTTCGGTTTAATAAATGTGTCCGGCTGTCTAATAATATGTTTGTGCAAATGAACCTTAAACGACTTGATTTAATTTAGAGTTAGTTCCCAGGCCTTGACGCTTGAATTAAATTGAAGGAATTGGCTGAATGTTAAAACACCATGATGCAGGTGAAATCAGCCTTAATAATACAACATCCAGTGCAGGCACACACACGAAAAAGGCAGTTTTGAAGACAACATTAGCTGCTGTTATTTTGGAATGGAATCATGGCTGGTAACCTGTCGGACAATTGCTAATGTTCCCCGCGGTTTAGACCCTGTTCTTCTGCTCCCATGTAGTGAGTGTATAGCTCACTAGGCATAAACACTATAGGGCTAGAGTGACCAGACAAGTTCACTCACTCGGTCTCTGAGTCCCGTATGACCAGAACATCTGGGCTAAGGGGATCTGCCTGCCGTTGCTTGGTGATGCCAAAGCGTCTTAAGCAAAGGAAGGTTGCGTTCCCCGAGGAGAGCAAACACTGCTAGCCTGAGCCATGCCAAGTAAAACTCAGATTTGACTAGTCAAATGGCATGACTCATCCACTGCTGTGAAATAAAGGATTAACCTCATCCCACGCAGGCAAACTGACCCTCTGATGGGAATAAAATGTGAGAGATGTGAAGGAAAGGGGTAAGGGTCTGGGTGGATTTATTTACGAGGAAGGGGCTGGTTTTGTGGCCAAGGCACTGGAGTGGGACAAAGGGGTCAGATTCCTGGCTTTGCCACAGATTCCCCGTGTGACTTTGGCTGTCACTTAACCTCTCTGTGGTTCAGCTCTCATCTCTATTTAGGATAATAATAATGCCTCGCACTTTTCATCAGTAGATCTCAAAGCACTTCACAAAGGAGATCAGTGTCATTAATCCCATTTTACAGTTGGGGAAACTGAGGCACAGAGGCAAAGCAGCCTGCCCAAGGTCACCCACTAGCGGAGCAGGGAGTAGAATGCAAGTCTCCTGAGGCCCACTACTGCACTCCAGCCACTGCACCACCCTGGCTCCCTCACAGGGATGCTGTGATGATCCATGTATTAATGTCAAGTCCTCGGAAATGACAGTGATGAGGGCCACAGAGCTACTGAGATAGATAGGCAGAGTTAAACATCTAGCTTGAGTTAGGCGTGACTGCCATAGCTTGGGTCTGGATATTTTGGGGGAAGTATGCGGGGGTCCGACCTGGCTCCAAACTCTCGTTCAAGGCCATCTCTGTATATCACTTGGCTAACCAAGAGCTGTGGGGCGGGAGGGAGGAATACTGCATTCTGCAAATATTGTCACTCCAACTGTGGAGTTGCTCATTGTGCTCTACTTGGGTATAACTAGGAGGAAGGGGATGCAGTTCAGCAAAAGGAAACTTTTAGGCTGAATTTCAGGAACCATTTGCAATAGTCAGAGATGTACCTGGCTGCGGGAGAGTCTCCATAAGGGAAGTTTGGGAAGGGCCATGACTTGAGACATGTATAAACGCAGAAAGCCCTGAGGAGCAATGCTGTATTAGCTGGTGGTGGGATGGATAAAATGGCTCCACAGGGCAGTTCCATGTGTCATTTCTGCGAGTCCAAGAAGATACTGTAACCCCAGTCCTAGAATGCGGTTCTGTCATTATTGCTTGTGTTTGGCTTTTGCAGCCCCTCATCACCCTAGAAAGCAGCGTCTCCTACACCTTTGCCACCGAGGGGACGAACACCATCACGGTGCAAGTCTCTGCTGGGAGTGCCCTCCTCCAGGACACCAAGGACATCGCAGTGCATGGTATGCTCCACCAGTTGCAAGCAAAGCTCAAGCAGGGGGCAGGCAGAACCCAAGGGTCTTCCAGAGTCCAGCGGAAGACAGCGGGCAGTGGCTTCCCTATTGAATCTCAGTACAGGACAAGCCTGATTACCCCAGGGACAGGGTCCTGGATTATCAGGGCTTGACATGTTTGGAGGATCCTCTACTCCGGGGCCTGTTGGCCAGCTTCCCCAATTGTAAACGAGACCAGAGAGCAGGTTTGATTGAGCGAGGATCCCAAGAGGGAGCGATTTGGTTAAAGCACATTAACAAAATCCATCTAGCAAAGCTCTTTAGTTAAATTGCTATACTGCTTCCTCTGTGTCTGGGACTCCGCCCTGGCCTCTGTTATTTCCCAGGTTACTGGGAACTTCAAAAAAAACAAGGCACTGAGCTCCAGATCCTCTAATTCCCATTGTAATCAAGGGGGTGTTTGAAATCAATGGGAGTTAGGTACCTTACTACCTTTGAAATGACCACCAAATGAAATTAATAGGTAGCAGGTTTAAAACAAACACAAGAAAGTATTTTTTCAGGCAATGCACTGTCAACCTCTGGAACTCCTTGCCAGAGGGTATTGTGAGGGCCAATACTATAACGGGGTTCAAAAGGGAGCTAGATAGATTCATGGAAGATAGGTCCATCAATGGCAGGAATGGTGTCCCTAGCCTCTGTTTGCCAGAAGCTGGGATTGAGTGACAGGGCGTGGATCACTTCATGATAACGTGTCTGTTCATTCCCTTTGGGGCACCTGCCATGGGCCACTGTCAGAGGACAGGATAGTGGGCTTGATGGACCTTTGGTCTGACCCAGTATGGCTGTTCTTATGTTCTTATGAGGATCTGGGCCTAGGACTTCACAGTAAGATACATAACTCTGAGCTTTATAGCTCATATCTGCACTGTGTGGGAATCCACACAGCACTTACTGGACCTCGGCAGTTCCTGCTTGCACTGGGCACAATACAAATCCTGGACTGGATTCACAGCGGGGCCATTCCAGAGTCCTGGTCAGGCATATGGAGGGGATACCCCCAGAACATCATAGACTTCTCTCCCTGTGCCGCCCTCTGCTTCCACTATCCAGTTCTCACCAGCTAATGTGAGGAACATGGCCCTGCTCGGACAGCAAGGTGTTGCTATATGTGCGCGTCAGATGATGGAGGTTGCACTGAATGTTTGTCTCGTTCCAACGAGTACCTGTTGAATAAATGCTCATGTGGCTACTAGAAAGCTAGCTGTTGAGATTTAACAACCAGATAAATATGTATTTATCAACTGTGTAGCTGGGGAAATGCAGTGGATTTTAATAATCTGCTAACATGATTTAATAGCACACAGTTACTATTAGCCTATGTAAGTAAATCTGTATTTAATCAGCCTCATTTCAAGTGTGGTCAGAGGCATTGTAAATTTCTGGGAAATCGTTGTCTTTGGAACTGGGAAATAAGTTTCTTCAGGAAACGAATCCAACAGAGCTTGAACACGTGCTGAGTATCTGCAACCCACTGGGGAGACTATGTTAGAGGTGCCCCTCTGTGCCCAGTACACAAAGGATATGAGTCTCGAAGAGCAGTATCTAGCGAAGTGGAGCTCCTAAAGTCAAGCTGTAGTAGCCCATACGTTTAGTGCTGGCAATCACCAGTTTGATCCCTTGTCTGTGAGCCACGGTGGAAGATGTCATATATGAACCTGCTGTCTGGTTTCGGATGGATGGTTGGAAACACTACACTGTGCACGTTGGTGAAGGGTGAAGCACAGAAGACTTGGAGGCTGGGTTGAGTTCACCATACAAAAGTCGGTTTCACTTTGGGCAGGTCTGCACTTAAAAAGCTGCAGCAGCCCAGCTGCACCACTATAGCATGCTAGTGAAGATGCTGCTATGTCAGCAGGAGAAGCCCTCCCGTCAGCAGAGTGCTGTCTACACCAGGGCTAAGGTTGGTATAACTGCATCTCTCAGGGGTGTAGATTTTTCACGCCCTTGAGCGATGTAGTCATACCGAGGTTTGTAGTGCAGGCCTAGCCTTTGTTTGCCTTTTGTTTTTCTATCACGTGTGTTTTATTTAATAATGCTATGGCACCTAAAAAGAAAGGACAGCCCTTGCCATTAAAAGCATGACAAGACCTGTGGTTTTTATGGCAACATTTGTGGCATTCCTCATTGATGCTATTGTCAAGTTAATTTTACCTGCGTCTTATAATACCTAGCTCTTTTATAGGCTTTGCATCTGTACATCTCAAAGCATTTTACAGAGGAGGTCAATATAATTGTCCCCATTTTACCAAGGGGGAAACTGAGGCACAGAACAGGGATGTGACTTGCCCAAGGTCACCCAAGAGTCCAGTGGCAGAGCAAGGAATAGAATGCATGTCTTCCAAGTCCCAGTCCATGTCCAAGCCCCGAGGCCACCCTGGGAAATTATTATTGGCATTCTTTTATTTGTATTGTGGCAGTGCCTAGAATTGCTGACCAGAGCTCAGGACTCCATGATGCTCTCTCAATACACACGTGAATCACAAAATGCCCCAGAAGTCCTTGCTCCAGAAAGAGTTTATGTTTAATGTTGGCCGCTTCACGTGGGTTCTGTATGCTAATTATTGAAATCTCCAGACATCATAATGGCTCAAAACCATCCCACCCTCCATAAGAACGCTGGTCTGAAATGCCCAGAGTCAACAAGCCAACCTGGAAACCAAAACCTCAAAAGAAAACAAAATAGCCCCCTAAAAATTCACACTGAGGAATGCCTTGCAGCATGGCTAACGGTTCCTCCAACGCTGGCCTCAGGGGCACAAGCTCTAGGTGTGGTGGAAACCTGACTCCCTAACGTACTGGAAGAGCTTGTGTTGTGTCCTCCGGCAGTGGCTGGTCCTCTAGAGGATAACAACCTACTGCTGCTACCACCCAGTGGAGTTATCCCTTTAGCTCAAGTGGTAGACATCTAGGCTGTGATGGAGAAGGCCCCAAGTCCAAACACATCCAGGGAGTCATTACATCTGCAACTGAGGGAGCTCTGCTGTTGACTGTGGAAAGCCAAATTCAGGGCATCAGAGGCTGAGACATCCCAGTGCAACCTGTTAGACTTTGTGGTGCTGCATTAGAATTACAGAGCCACGTGATAGCATAGTGAGGGAGGCATTAGGGGGTTGTGGGCCAGGAAGGAGCAATACACCTTAGATGAGACTTGAAAAGAGAGGATGAGTCAGAGAGATACAGGGAGGCAGGTCCAGAGGCAGGCGATTGTGCCAACAGTGGGGAGATTACAGTGCAGGCCAGAGGACCGGTCTGGGCTTGGGTACTTTAAAAAAAAATTGTCACTGAAACCAGCCTGGGATGCCCCCACTTTAGCTATCAATTAATTAGGAGGTAATTTTGCAGCGTCTTGTGAATAGCCTTCCCTGGATGTGTGTGTCATTAGCACTATTGGTGTCTGATTTACTGGGGTATTAACCACTCCTGGCAAGGTTCCAGGAGACCAAACAGCTCATGCCTGCGTTTGGAAAAAAGCGTTCCTGACAGTCAGTGTTTGCTCTGCAGAGCACACTGCATGACAAGTGCAAGCGAACAAACCCATTTTGAGGCACTGGCTCCAAATTTCATCCTGACCCTGCTTTATTTACCGGGCGGCAGCTTTGCAAGCGGCAGGCCACAGGGTTAGATGTTCAAACTGCAAACCCAAAGCACGATGAAGGGAGCATGGACCCCCCTCTCTTAGCGCTTTCTTTTCTCCTTTCTTTCCTTTTCCCTTTCCTCTGTAAAGTGCCATGGGATGCTACTGGGATGAAAGGTCCTCTATAAGTGCAGTGTGTTCTTCTGTCTGTGTATCTCTGTCCTGCAGTGTGTTGGTCTGTCTCTTTGGCTTTAAGATCCTTTGACTAAAGGAACTGTGGTCCTAATCCAAAGCCATTGATGACAATGGGAGTCTTTTACTGACTTCCCTGGGCATTGGATCAGGCCCTATGTACTGTCCAAATATTATTATTATTTTCTCTATATCCACAGAGTATTTCCAGTCTCAGCTCTTGTCATTTTCCCCCAATCTGGATTACCACAATCCTGACATCCCTGAGTGGAGACAAGACATTAGCAAAGTGGTCAAGCGAGCTCTAGTGCAGGTGAGTGCCTGGTTCCCATTCTCCTTCCCAAACTATGGAAAGGCAATTAAAATGCAGAGAGTTTCATAGCAGAATAGCTAAAAAAAACAAAGGATGGGAAAGAACAGACATAATGAAGCCATCGTTCTGGAGTTGTCACCAGCAGGCTGTTAATACGCTGAGCAATTGTAAAACAAATTCATTAGGGGATTTGTACTCAGCATTTTTCAACCTTAAGTATCCCAAAGCACTTTACAAACCCAATGTATTTGTAAAGTGGCTAATAGAATAAGATATTCCTTATTTCCTGTCTGTTGTATTAATTTAGGTGGGATATATGGGCCCAAAGAATCAAAGATGTTAACATGACCCAGACCCTGTCCAACATAAAATCATTTTAAACAAGGTTCGGGGACTGGCATACAGAGACCTCAAGCTGCTTAGCAAACACACCATTAAAAAGCCCTTTCACCTTTTATTGAAGACACAGAAAAGAAGGAAAAACACTTAAAAGCATTGGAAATGTGAAGTATTAAATAAGGCTGTTATTTTAACAATGTCCCTGGCTGTACTTCCCTTTAGTTGGAGAAAATCTTTAGAAGGAAAAAAAAAAACCATGTCTGACAGTCTCTTAGATGGTATTAAAGAGGGTAGTAGCTGTCCTGTGGAGGAAAAAGGAAGATAGTTGAGATGTGCTGAAGCTGTTGTTGTTAAAGTCCGATCCCGTTTCCTAGAAGATAAAACAAGACAAACACGCGCAAAAGTGGGAGAGCAAAGAACACCAAAGATAGCAAAAGCAGCTTCTGTCTCTGGTGTTGACTCTGACTTGCAAGCTCACTGCTGGAAAAACACAAGCCCAGCACATGGTCTTGTCAGCCGCTCTGAGACCTGACAAACTTGTACCAGCATCAGGCTGCGTAGGACATTACTTTTAGCTGCCTCTTTCTGGTCACAAGCTTACAGCAGCGTTGCAAAATATGCACGCTTGGTGGGTTAAACCAGACTCTTATTAGCGAGAAGGAAGAGGGAAAGACAGAGGAAAGGGAAGAAATAAGGTAGGCAAAGAAAAGGACACATGGGGAGGTAGGGGCACAAAAGCTCATATTTTAGGTGGAGGTGATCATCTGGGTCTCTCTCTGGCCTGGTCTGGTTAAGACGGCTCTCAGGATGATGAAGGCCAAAGGCCCCAGGGGACGGTGGGGGTGGCAGCCGCGATGGCAAAGCTTGCTCCAGTAGCCAATCTTTGAGGACGCCAAGGGGAAGTGGTGGGTGGACTAGTCCCATCCCCTCATAATTTTTTCCACTTATTAGGCCTACTTTCCGACAGACCAGTGTTGGTTCATCGATTCCTGGCTCAACACTTTTCCTGTTTACCAAGCATGATCTTAGCACAATCCTTGGGTTACAAGAGTAGGCCTTTTAGTTCGGACTAATTCAGCCTGCCTTGCCTTTGCACCTGTTCCCCTCAACGTTTGTTGTTATAGGTTCTTGTGACACTTTATGAACTTACACTCACTTTTACAGCTGAGCTCATACTAAGGGTAAATTGGTAGGCCCGGCTATCACAGCAAGTCCCATACAGTTGTGTAATGTTGCTATGTGCTGTTGTGTTCCACTCCACAGGAAGCTGCGTATCAGTGCTAGGTCAAAAGACCTATCTTATCCAGTGATGAGCTGCCAAAATCTTAACAACGGGTTCCCTCCTCACCCGACGAGGGGGTCGTTGCTCACTCCCACCCCCTGGGACTCCTGCCCCATCCAACCACCTGCATTCCTTGATGCCCCGCCCCCCCGGGACCCCTGCCCCATCTACCCCCCCCCCTCCGTCCCCTGACTGCCCCTGGAACCGGGCAGGAGGGTCTCGTGGGCCACCGTAGTGGGTGCCCACCCCACCCCTAAGAGCCAGAGGGACCTGCCTGGGGGGCGAGGTGGGGAGTCCCAGTGGTGCTTACCTGGGGCAGCTCCCAGGAAGCATCCGGCAGGTCCCTCTGGCTCCTAGGGGCGGGGGAGCGTAGCTAGGGGGGAGCAGGGGGAGTGGCTGCTCCCACCACTGATCACATCAAAAGTGGCACCTTAGGCGCCGACTCCCTGGGTGGTCTGGGGCTGGAGCCCCCACGGGGAGAATTTGGTGGGTGCAGAGCCCCACCGGCAGCTCCCCACCCTGCGCCCGGCCCCAGCTCACCTCCACTCCGCCTCCGCCTCCTCCCCTGAACATGCCACCCCGTCCTGCTTCTCCACGCCCCACCCCCTGGCTTCCCGCGAATCAGCTGTTCAGCGGGAAGCCGGGGAGGGCTGAGAAGCAGGCGGTGGCTTCGCGCTCAGGCCCAGGGAGGCGGAGGTGAGCTGGGGCAGGGAACGGTTCCCCTGCGCGCCCCCTACCTCAGGGTTACCTGCTGCGGTGCAGGTGGCCCTCCTTTCGCCCCCCCCCCCCCGGGAAGCCGGGGGGTGGGGGCGGAGAAGCAGAGCAGGGCAGCGCGTTCAGGGGAGGAGGCGGAGGTGGGGCGGAGGTGAGCTGGGGCCGGGCGCGGGGCGAGGAGCTGCCGGTGGGGGCTCTGCACCCACCAAATTCTCCCCGTGGGGGCTTCAGCCCCGGAGCACCCAGGGAGTCAGCGTCTAAGGCGCCACTTTTGGCCGGTTGTTAAATTTGAAGCCCTTTTAGAACCGGTTGTCCCTTGCGGAACAACCGGTTCTAAAAGGGCTTCTAAATTTAACAACCGGTTCCAGCTCACCACTGATCTTATCTATCTTATATCTGTACTGGAATGAGAGAGATATCTTTTCAACTGATATTTAGCCTCCTGTGGAGTGGAGCACATATCAACCCTACATAACTGGTTGAGACAGGAAGTGAAAAATATCTCATCCTATTAAAACAGCAGGAGGTGGAGGGACTTCATTGAGACAGCATGTAACTAACCCTCATTTGGATTTTACCAGGACATTCTGAGCTAACACTCATGAATTCTTGCAAAAACAATAAAAGTGGCATGGAATAATTAATGCTATCAAGCTGCCAGGGACTCTGTTTTTATGTCTCATCAGGTGATAGATCAAAGCAAAAATTCCTGATTGTAATGGGCTCGAAACAAGAGAAACGTCGTGTACTTTTCCTTCACATTTATTTTCTGCTGTTCTTGGAAACAGAATGTGATTTTTTTTACATTTTAACATTCCTATTTGCTGGTTCTCACAGGCAGCAAAACTCCATGGAAAATTGGCCATTGGTGGAATTTCAGCAATTTAATTTTCACACTGTCAGAAAACGTGGTTCATCTGAGGAAACAGGAACATTTTACCCCTTTACCAAATTCAGAGTCACTTTGCAAAAAAAAAAAAAAGACCGCCTGACTGTTTTCTGGTATCGCAAGCACCGGAAGGCGCAAAGTAAAATAGAAATAATCTATGCATCCGATGAAGTGAGCTGTAGCTCACGAAAGCTCATGCTCAAATAAACTGGTTAGTCTCTAAGGTGCCACAAGTACTCCTTTTCTTTCTAAGAATACTTGTTTCTGTGTCCTCTTGGGACCAAATATTCAGCTACAACCTCTGAGCTACACTCATGCAACTGGTGGTGCCTACAAAAGTGAGGGCGCACCCAGCTGACACAGCCAGACAGCCATCTATGCATGAAAAGTAGGCATCGGGGTGGCCAGAAACCTGATCCGTAAGTGCATGATGGGTTCATACCCTCCTTTTCAGGTACCATCAATTGTGTGTGCAGCAGTGGGTGTGCTGAAACAGGCTGCTGGGATCTGGGGTTTTGAGTCAGCTTTTTATAAAGATAGGAGATGTACAAAAATCTGGCTCTGCTGTAGGTCTGTATTTAACCCTCGCAGAGGTTGGGTTCTTTGGATCCATGGGTATGGTCAGGCCCCTCCTTTGCTCTACAGGTTAAGGAGGAGGAGTGGTTCTATACAAGAGCTTCCGTCACAGGTCGTACTGAGTGGACATCGCAGCTCACTAGAGCTATGTCACCTATAACAGAACCTGAGCTCCCCAGACAATGGGTGGCAGCTCGCTGTCCCCCACTTAATTAGCTCTTCGGAAGGAAACAGGTTGAAAGAACAGAGGGCAGGACCAAAAGGCACTGAGTGACCTTCGAATGCCGCTGCTGGCTCTTCTTCCTAGGTGACTGGTATCCCCGACGAGCAGATTTTGGTGGCGGTATTTCCTGGCCTGCCCACCTCCGCTGAGCTCTTCATCCTACCCTGCAAAAACACGACGGAGAGGAGGAAAGGCCACGAAGGCGATCTGGAGCAGGTAAGCAGCGGGGGTCGCAGCACAGAATGCAGCTAAGCTCAGAGAACACCTTGCGTGGACACACACTGCACGCAGAATCCTCCTGGGGCTTTTACGTTTCTCTAAAAGAAGTGCTCCTGTTCAGCTGCAGCTATTGACTTGAAGCCTATCCCACGGTGAGATAGACCCTAGCCCAGATGTGGAGTCTGGGCAGCATTGGAAGCCACTTCGAGCGAGCTTGGGGAACTGGGCACGTTTCAGGGCTGGAGACCCAGACATTTCTCATTAAGCAAGGCCATTTTAAAAAGAAAAATAGCCTTTCCCAATGGCTTATTGAGGGATTCTAAGGAAGCTGAGCTGCGTAACCTTTCTCATGCCATGGTCCATAGCGCCCCCAGTGGCGAGACCCTGTTACAGTAGTGCCTGCCGCCGGGTCGTACCCTCTCCATTGTGGCCTGAGGACAATACCCTACACGCCTGACAGTAATGGAAGGAGAGAGGACAGAGCAATGAGATAACGAACTGAGGCTCACTACAAATAAATCAGGCTCTTCTGCTTGTGTATGACTGGTAGGAGACCTCTTTATTCTGAAATAGCAATCAGCGCATGCAAACTATATTTGGAAGTTACAATATCCATCCATTTAGATAAATAGGTAATTACGGTGATGAATAGGGACTGCAATGTTCAGGCAAGACGAGAGTTAGAAACAGCAGCACCAGGCTGCTACAATGTTCACACCAGGATTTCTAAGTGATTAAATCAGCTCTACAAAAGCACACGGAGTGAAATGCTGCAGGAGAAAGCAGCTTAGCTCTGGCTAGTGTTCTCCGGTGCACCACTGGTGTACGAGATACACAGCACAAGCTTCGTGGGAGGCATCCCACAGCTTTCTCTCTCTGGTGCAACTAGGCATTAAGAAACTTGGAGGACCACAGAGAATCTTTAGAAGCTCTTGTTACCTGCTAAGCAAAGTCATCCCCTTGAGATGACACTAGCTGATTGAAAGCCAGCAAGGTCGGTCTCTTAAGTGTGTAGCTCAGTGTCCCTAAGGGATCCACGAAGGCGGGTTTGGAAAGCCGTGTGTGGGGATCCTTCTGACTTCGGTTGAATTTTATCATAGAGGGTAGGGACAAGTGCAATGCTGCAGCGATCCCAGGTTTCTGTGAGTTCTGCTTCCATTGCAACACAGTGATCCGTGCACTGTGACACCGCCATGGAAAGGTCACTGTGCAGCATGCTGGACTGCCAGCCCACAAGGAGCCTGCCCTCCAGGTCCCCCATCATTTGAGCAGAGGGAGTGGGCTGGGAGTTAAACAGCCTTCAGGACTAGATCCCACCCCTACTTTAACAGGAGCTGCAGGCCTGGAAACAGGGGGGGAAGGAGAGTCTCCAGGCTGGCCCACTGGTCTATTGACCCATGGTCTGATCCAACCTCCATTGAGCTCAATGGGAAGGTTCCCAATGACTCCATCGGGCACTGGATCAGGCCCCAAGAGTGTTGATTGGGAGAAAATGAGGGGGATCCCAAAGGATCTTCTTCCTACCCAAGTCTAGCTTTCTTGTGATACATAGGAGAGCAGATCAGATGATCTGGAGTTCCCTTCTGCTCTTAAACTCTGGGACTCTACAGGTCTTGGTTTCCCTTCCAGTAAAAACATCATAGCACACTCCTGGGGTCTTAAAATTTCACCTTTTGTGTCAGGAGAATCACATGGAACAACACTGAGTTCCTGCAAATGCCTCCCACCGCTCTTACACTCACTCCCCCTGCTGCGGGACGGGTTAGGTTTTAGCTTTCAGAGACTGCATGCGTCCCAAGAGGTTCTGTGGTGCTGGTACTATTGTCCATTTTGACCCCACGTATCTCTGATTGGTTCACCAGGTTGTTGAAATCCTCTTTAATGCTCTCAACCAGAACCTGGTCCAGTTTGAGCTGAAGCCCGGCGTCGAAGTCATCGTGTACGTCACTCAGCTGACGTTAGGTAAGTGTGGAGTCCCACGTAAGTTGTGCTTCCCCCGTTACTTCTCACAGGAGCAGGGACACACCCCAGCATGCTACTGGCATATAGATAGATGGACCCTGGGGAAAGAAGAGAGTCTCTTAGTCATTCAAGCTGTGGCAAAGGGAGAACAGAGGCTGGCAATTGCATCCTAGCTCCATCCCAGAATTTAAGGAGGAGCCCACACTGTGAGCAAAAGAACCCAATCGAAATTGGGTGGCATTGGGTTCTCTGTTTCCTAATGCAAAGGTATGCTCCCCATTACCCGGCATTCTCCCTCCCTGCACGGGACCCTCCACTAGCCAGTCAGCCCTGGAGAAGGGCCAGATCCACACCATTTGGCTCCAGACTGGGACTCGAATTGTCGGAGAGTTTGGGGTGCTGCAATGTGGGGATCATGGGTTCAGGCCCACATCTAATCAGAACCTCCAAAAACATCCCCTTCATAAAGTTTATCCCCCCCCTTTTAAATTGGTTCCTTTCTCAAAGCTTCCCACGATAAGCTAATACCGTCCCAGCCAAGGAGGGGCTAGATCAGCGAAGTTCTCGCTCCTTGGCCGGAAGTGTGTTCGCTTACGCTTTGAGGGGGGAGATGGTTTAAAGGAGAGGCATTCAACGTTGGAAGGGGGATGTTCTTCAGAGGTGCCTGACCAGCTTCAGAGCTTGCTTCCACCAGCCCAACCCTCTCCCATGTCTCTAGGTAGCTCAGCTGAAGAAGAGAAAGGGCTGATTAAACCTCGCTTTAGGCAGATGGCTTGGTTAGGTGAAGAAACCCCACACTGTGACAAGAAGCTGCTGGGGCTCAAGGAATGGTTCCCTAGTCTTCGTGGTTAGATCCTGAATTTAACCTTCTGCAGATGGTTCACTGGCCCTTGTTCTGTTGTCAGATTGGAAGGTATTTGCTCACTCTCCGTTCTTGAAGCATCTGCACCACTTATTGACATCGGTCAGGGAAACAGTGTAGTCCGGTGGATGGAACAGAGGCCTGGGTTCCTCCTGGGCTGTAATCTTAGCTCTGTCACTGACTCTCTGCATGACCATGGGCGGGTCACCTTGGCCAAAACTTTTGCACCCCTAACTGGACACCTTTTGGGTCTGATTTCCAGAAGCGCTGAACACCAACAACTTCAATCATAGCCAATAGGAGCTGGGGTGTTCTGTTCTTCTGAAAATCAGCCCCAAGGTATCTTCAGTTGGGTGCCCAAAATCTGAGACACACGAAGTCTGCTGCCGCTTTTGAAAATGTGAGACGTAGCTGCTCTGTGCCTCAGTTTACCCACTTATAAAAATACCATCATTGTAAGGCTTAGTTAATGCATTAATATCTGTAAAGTTTTTTGAGACACTCAGATGAAAGATCTTTTATAAGGCCCTGATCCAGTGCCCAGGGAAATCAGTGGGAGCATTTACATTGACTTCCATGGGCATTGAATCAAACCCTTATTGCTAATTAGAGCTGGGTGAGGATCAAGCCCTTATTGCTAATTAGAAGTGGGGGCACTGGGGAGGGGGAGAGAGACCAAGCCACCCAAGAATAGCCCATAGACTCTGTGGTTCGGGGCACTTGCGTAGGGTGTGAGAGATTCAGGTTCTAGTCCCTGCTCTGCTTGATTCAGACCAGGGACTTCAACATGGGGCTCCCATGCCCCAGACGAGTGCTCTAACAATTGGAGTCTCACTTTTTGGCTTTGTCCAGAAATTCCAACCTGGACCTGAGAAACCTTCCCAATGGAAGTTCCATGGAGGCTGATACATTCGCGTGAAAAGTTGAGATTGCGATGAATCCTTATTTTCCAACAAGAAAACATTTGCCCCCAAAATTCCCAGCCGTCTCCATTGTCGCTATAACAGTCCTATACAGGCAGCTGCTGCTCTTTCGGTGAGCATGGAACTTATGAGAGGGAAATTTAGGCATCTGCCGGAGGAACACTTGCCCTGAGAGGGACCCATCTCTACAAATGAGCCCTGATTAAGATTAAGCACCGGCTCTCCATCTCCATCTTCACTCATCACAATACATCCCCTCCAACCTTTGGCAGCCCTGCAGCCCACCCTGACGTGGCGATCTTAGCGAGAGATGAGAGGCCGGAGAGCTTTTAGCTTTTGCTCTTGCTGACCACCCCTTGCAAGTACCTGGCCAGGTCCGCCGTGCAATATTTCAGTGATCCCATTAAAGGAAATGGGGGTTCTGGTTCCCGTTGAGTTTATCTCATAGAATAATGGGATTCACATTCCTCATTCGTGAAACAGTCAGAGCCAAGAACTAGCTTAGACCATGGCTCCTGACCTCTCTCCCAGCTACTGCCTTTGCTCAGGCCATAGGTGGCAGGGGGCAGCCTGACGCTAGTTAATTTAAGTCATTGAGATTGCTTTTATTAGGAAGCAAATTCCTTTCCGGTGGTATGAACATCAGGCTCCACAACAACAAAAAGCCCCTCCCGGACTGTTACCTCTGGGGGAGAATGATAGACCCTGATGGTCAGGGGTGGACAGCCGGTTAGAATTAAAGTGTCAAATCTGTACCCAGATCCCCAAGTTCAGGACTCAGTATTTGTTATAAATACTGCAACTGCCAAAATTCAGATCCAGGTGAAGATTCTGGACAGCCTTCCGGCCTCCCACAGTCTAGGGCTGTTTGGGTCTGAGCTTTTGCTTCAGGTCCTTCCCTCTACAGTGTTTAGATTCAGGAGGTCCAGCCCTTTCCAGGAATGAGAGTCTGAGCCAAGCTTTCCGCAGGCTGGGTGCTTCCGTGGGAGTTCTGAGAACAGGGTGCCGGCAGTATCCGCCTCTTGGATTGTAAGAATCAGGGCAGGGACCAGGAGTGACTTGGTTGGTGTAGACTCCTCCATGTCTACTGTGCTATATAAGCAATGGAGAGTTGTAATAATGAAACTGGATCAAATGTTCTCTGCAGGTTCAGGAAAGTTCAGCTGCTACTTAAAATCATTTGCAAGAAGCTAGAGGGTCAGTGCTGGGATTAAACTCAGGAGTTCTGAGTTCTCAGTCCCAGTCTTGCACACTGACCACTAGGCCATGAGAATTCTGCCCCAGACCAGCGGTGGGAGCAGCTACCCACACAAGGCACTACATACACTCTATTATAAACCACCCAAACCATATCAATAGAGGTGGGTCAGCGCTGCAAACTGCTGTGGAATTTGGGAAGCAGCAGGGGGCTGTTTGGTTGGAGGGTTTTGCTTTGGGCTCATCTCCAGCATAAGCTAACAAAATAAAAACATCTCGGCACCAGTCTTATCGAATCACCCTTCAAATCCTTTATGCTTCTGCTCCAGCTCCAATGAAAGCATCAAACGAGACAGCCCGAAGAGTTAACACGGGAACAGTGAGTTTGTCTCAGCACAGCCTGATTCTGCGTTTTTATCAGGAGCTGTTACAGGGCATCGCCAACTCAAATAGGAGCTTCTCTTTCGAAGGCAGGGGAATTGATTTGTCTCATACCAGCTGGCTCTGCTCAAACAGCATGTCCCACACAGCGATGATAGGAAAGCAGATGCTGCAAAGAGAGAACCAGGTTCGGCTGTCTGGTGCCCAGACCCCCCTGGTTAATGGCTTCCCAATATAACTGTCTGCCCTTTCTCTTTGCAGCGCCTCTCGTGGACTCCAGCACCGGACACAGCAGTTCGGCAATGCTGATGTTGTTGTCTGTGGTCTTTGTCGGCTTGGCTGTTTTTTTAATCTACAAATTTAAAAGGTATGTTGAGAAGCTAGCCGGGGAGTTGGCTGTTTCCAAGGAAGCCTGGCAAAGGGATGCTGAAAATCCGGAGTTTAGAGCAGGAGAGCCGTGCTCCCTGATATGGGGGGTCTAGGATTGAATGACATAGGGGATTGCGGCCAGAACCTCCCTTGACTCATATAGTTCCCTTGTCTTCCGTGGAGCTGTGCCAGTTTCCATCAGCTGCAAATCCAGCCTCTTGGCTTCAATACAGCTATCCTGATTTACATCAACCGAGTATGTGATCCACTACGTTCAGTGGCGCTCCACCTCTTATCCCAGCTGAGAAGCTAGTCCTTGCTTTAGACTGATTTAGGATGTCAGTAATGTAATTACTCTCCCCTAGCCAAAAAGATGAAATGTGCTTGCCTGTAAGGGCTGTGACAGACACTGGACTGGCTGCCATGTTTCCAGGCGGCCAGGCAGTCGAAGATACTGCCAAGCGGACAGTGTGTTACATGGGTACAAGGTGCACGTATAGTACATCCAAAATATGGCTGCCCATTAGGGTTACGGACCTGCAGTATTCTGCTGTGTTTGGACAGCTGGGACCTAGTGGCGTTTTCTTACCTTAACTACGATGGACAATGATTTACATAATGGGGGAAGGGGGGGGCCAAAGGATCACCTGAGGTTTTGCCAGCTCAGTTCTGCACTGCTTTGCACTTTGCATTGTCGTTTACACTTACAAAAAGCAAGGGTAAAGCAAGCATCTCCCAAGGGGGTAGCATTTTACAGCCGCTTTGCACAGGTGGGGCACAGGAGAATCAGGCCCTCGATATTTGATTCCTGTTGCTGCCTGGTCCCAGGAGATGAGTTTTGTCTCCACGTGTTGCTCACCACAGGTAAACCCTGTACTCAGACTGCTGAGTGCTAGCATCAGAATGCAGAAGCCCTCCATTGAGCAGTGTACACATGATCTCGTAGGAGCCAGTGTTAATCACTCTCCGTTACTTCCCCATCACGTCTGCCCTGCTCTCAAATCAACAGACGGTTTTTTTCCCCATGTAACTCGCTGCGAATGCTCCCTGGGACCTGAAAAATCAAGCTGTGTCTTGCAACAGCGCTAGAGATGGGATTGAACCAGGACCTGAGTCAAAGTGTAGAGGGGGCTGTTCAAAATCCAAATTCAGCAGATCGTTCGGTATCCGTACATATCATGAAACCTGCAGCTGTTGTGACCCGACAGGGAGCTTGTCTGTGTCTGACATGCAGAGAACAGATACTTCCACGTTAAGTGCGAAGGTGCCATTACCAGACTTTAATATAAACACCCCGTTCCCGAGCAGCGGTCAGGACGTGCATTGTGTCCATTATACTCTGCTGCCTCAAGTTGTCAAAGAAAACTATGGGACAAGTGTGCTTTGTTTGCTGAATGGCTGCCTAATGGGCATGCTTCTTAGGCAGACAGAATTCTTCTTAGTGTAATCTTTGCATCCAGTAAGGTTCCTGCCGTGTTAAATGGGCTGCATGCCCAGATCCAGCCCCGCAGCTGTATTGTACCGTACTGGAACTACAGATTGGATCTGATTTTTGATTCTAGGCATGAATACGTTTTAAGTTTCTAACTCCCAAACCAGAGCCTTTCCCCGACAGGTCCCAGCCCTATGCATCTCTCTCTGACTCTTCTTCAGGAGGATGTAAGGCTGTGCCTCCTAAGGGATTCTTGGGTTGCAGACAGCCTGGGGTCTCGAGAGTGGAAGGCAGTCACTCAGAGGGGCCTGGGCTCTACGCTCCAAATTGAAATCAATATCATTGTACTTATAAAAAGGAAAGGCTGCTCATTTCTGAGCTTTTTAAATTGAAATTGGCTGGTACCATTGCCTACGGGCTTGATCCGAAGCCCACTGAAGTCAATGGGAATCGAGTGCTCTGATCCTACGGCCACTGAAGTGAGTGGGAAAGCTTCCATTGGTTTCAGGAGAATAGGATCAAGCCCTTAGTGCCCAGGATTTTCATCGGCTCAGATGCAGGGTTTCAGCCTCCTACGCTTGTCAGGTCGACAGAACAAAGCCACTTCACTGTTGCTCTCTGCTCCCACGCTGTGATGAAATGCAGCTTGCCAAAGGAGTGCCGGCCCTGCTCCTGAGCATGGGATGCTATTCCAGGGACAGGAGGCCCAGTGAGATGGAGAATGACACCTCTGCCCTAGAATGTGGGGACCAGAGGCTGGACTTCTATCGGAACCTTCCTCTTGGAGTGATGCAAAATCCCAAATCTTTCCTCCCTTGCCTGTGGCCCCACATGAGGCTTTCTAATGGAGTTGTGTCTGGGGCTTGGTACAAGGGGAGTGGGCTAGTAAAGAGGAGTCAGTGCTTCAGGGCTGGAGCACCCCTGGAAAAAAAGAGTGGGTACTCAGCACCCACCAGCCACCTGCCGATCAGCTGTTTGGTGGGTCCCACTGATCAGCTGTTCAGCGGTGGGTGGGAGGCACTGGGAGGAGGGGGCGGATCAGGGGTGGAAGAGGTGGGCGGGGCCTTGGGGAAAAGGAGTGGAGTGGGGCTGGGGCCTCGAAGCAGAGCAGGTGTGGAGTACCCACCTAGAAAGAGGAAAGTCGGTACCAGGCAGCTTGGCAAACCAGTGTGTGCAGCCCCTTGAAAGATAGCCCCTATGCTGCAGCATCGACGGCATCCTAAATGCAGCCTCTCTGAACCTCGCCACCCCCCTGAAAAGTGCTCCCCGCCTTATGAACCCCTCCCACCTCCCCAGGCGGGATCATTACAGGTGCCTGGTATGACTTTGCTGTGCCCCAGGGATGGGGAGCCCAGACCCTACACTGTCTCCAAAGATGTGGGGCAGGACAGCTCTGGGCTGTAGAGGACTACATTCTTAGCTGCTTTGTCCAAACCAACACACGCCACTGCAAATGACAAAGGCTGGGAAATCCGGAACCCCGAGTGCCTAACGGCAGGGTCATGGAGCAGAAAACATGCTTAAACCCCAAGCCCGCTGCCTCTTTGGATTAGAAATTATAGCATGCAACAGCTCTCAATAGAGAAATGGGCATAAAGTAAACCGCTCGTCTCCCACTTCCTCCGAGCTGTCGGTCCACTGGCCGTGTGTACTTTTATGATTAGCTAGAATCACTGTCTGAATACCAAGTTTCTGTTTAGAGAAAGGGGGAGCATGTGGCTGCATAAATGTTTAATTCTGCAAATTTATAGAATTGGCACGCTGCTGGCTTCCACACAGCCTCCTTATTATGAGTCTGTATGTGAGAGACTCAGCCGATGCGTTAGAGATCCCTGCTGCAACCTGTTCTCCCAGCTTGGAACCCTGGCAGTGAAAGAAGTGTGTGTATGTGGAGGTCACTCATTACAGGGATCAGAGAATCATAGGACTGGAAGGGACCTCAAGAGGTCGTCTAGTCCAGTCCCCTGCACTCAAGGCAGGACTACATATTATCAGACCATCCCTGACAGGCGTTTGTCTAACCTGCTCTTAAAAATCTCCAATGATGGAGATTCCACAACCTCTCTGGGCAATTTATTCCAGTGCTTAACCACTCTGACAGTTAGGAACTTTTTCCTAATATCCAACCTAAACTGCCCTTGCTGCAATTTAAGCCCCTTGGTTCTTGTCCTATCCTCAGAGGTTAAGGAGAACAATTTTTCCCCTCCTCCTTGTAACCATCTTTTATGGAGGTAAAAACTGTTATCATGGCCCCTCTCAGTCTGCTCTTCTCCAGACTAAACAAACCCAATTTTTTCAGTCTTCCCTCATAGGTCATGTTTTCTAGACCTTTAATCATTTTTGTTGCTCTTCTGTTCTCCACTTTGTCCACATCTTTCCTGAAATGTGGCTAACAGAACTGGACACAATACTCCAGTCGAGGCCATATCAGCGCAGAAGAATTACTTCTTGTGTCTTGCTTAGAATACTCCTGCTAATACATCCCAGAATGATGTTCACTTTTTTTTGCAATAGTGTTACACTGTTGACTCATATTTAGCTTGTGATCCACTGTGACCCCCAGATCCCTTTTTGCGCTGTTCCTTCCTAGACAGTCATTTCCCATTCTGTATGTGTGCAACTGATTGTTCCTTCCTAAGTGCAGTACTTCGCATTAGTCCTTATTGAATTTCATCCTGTTTACTTCAGACTATTTCTCCAGTTTGTCCAGATCATTTTGAATTTTAATCCTGTCCTCCAAAGCGCTTGCAACCCCTCCCAGCTTGGTATCGTCAGCAAACTTTATAAGTGTACTCTGTATGCCGTTATCTACATCATTGATGAAGATATTGAACAGAACCAGAACTGATCCCTGCTGGACCCCACTCGTTATGTCCTTCCAGCACGACTGTGAACCACTGATTATTACTCTCTGGGAACGGTTTTCCAACCAGTTATGCACCCACTGTATAGTAGATCCATCTAGGTTGTATTTCCCTATTTTATTTATGAGAAGGTTAAGCGAGACTGTATCCACAAGGCTTGTTACCCTGTCAAAGAAAGCTATCAGGTTGGTTTGATATCATTTTGTTCTTGACAAATCCATGCCGACTCTTATTTATCACCTTATTATCTTCTAAGGTGTTTGCAAATGTATTGCTTCATTATTTGATCCATTATCTTTCTGGGTACTGAAGTTAAGCTGACTGGTCTGTGATTCCCTGGGTTGTCCTTTTCTTATAGATTGGCACTATATTTGCACCTTTGGGGGACTCCGAGGACAGATGTGTGATGGGATAATGCAGGGGGTGTGTGTGTTTGTGTGTGTGGATTTGTTTTCTCCCTGGTTCCCAGAGACAGCTGGAGGCTCTGTTCCACACAGCATCAGAGAACTCTTTTTCATTCCCCCCCTCCCCCCCCCCCACCGCTCACAGCTAAAGACAGTAACTTTCCTACTGCTGCTTCTTCTGAAAACAGAGCTGAGATTCCCTTGATCTGCAGGCTCATCTGGAGAGTTCTGGGCCCTTTGATCCTAACTGGAGTTTTCCTGTTCACTCTCAAACCTTGATTGGACTGTTCAGGCCCCTTTTAGGGTCTGGTTCCCTTCACCTGGTGGATAGAGCCTTCTCCTACCCCTTATCCATTGCTGGAGAGTTTTGCACTATCTTCCTGGTGTACTCTTCCCCTTCATCTTTTGCTGGACTTCCTTGCACCCCATACACCTGGTTGGGTCTGTTCGATTCTTCCCCTGCCCTGCCTGTTTACCCTGCTTGGTACATTCTCTGTCCATTACTATTGGCAAAAATTCTTGGTTATAGTTGGTGGCTGTTGTTTCATTCTCCAGACCCTAAGCTGTCACTGGTGGTGGTGGTGGAGACTCTGGCCTGTATTGGTTGGGAAAGCAGCCTCCAGACCCAATATGGCCATTCTTATGTTCTTATGGTTTAATTGCTCTAATGAGCTCAGTTCTGCAATGCCAAAGGCCAGTGCCTGAAAAAGGCCTCTTGCTTTCCTTCCTTGGGCAGGAAAATCCCGTGGGTTAACATCTACGCTCAAGTCCAACACGACAAGGAACAGGAGATGATTGGTTCTGTGAGCCAAAGCGAAAGTGCCCCCAAGATCACGCTGAGCGAGTTCACTGACCCTGAGGAGCTAATGGAGAAAGAACTGGATACTCGGGTTATAGGTAAGGCATGACTCCCTCTTGGCGAGCAGTCATCAACCCGGAGAGCACGCTGGCCCTGGAGATACTGGCAGAGTCCATGTTACCAGGGTTCAGGAAAGCAAATGGACACTGGCCTGGGTAACAAAGACATCTCAGGGTGTGAATGGGATGGGACACCTCACTGCGGAGGGGTTGTATTCACATGCACAGAGTTGAACTGATAGCCACATCTTGGGTCAGGAAGAATTTCCCCTCCAGAGTGGGGAGCTTGGGTTACGTTGCACTTTCCTCTGTTCTTGGCCTTTTCCATACTGGGATTCCCCCTTCCCAGCTAGCTGGGACCCCACTGCCATTTATCAATGTGTGATGGCTCTGTGTGTGTGTGTGTGTGTGTGGTGTTAGCCTTCCACATGTGTGTGATCTTGACTCCCATGATGTTTGGGTGGGGGATGCAGCCCAAGCTTGGGAACCCTAGAGCAAGGCCCAGGTAGGTTCAGGCGGGCTTATCCCATGTGATCCGTTTCCTGCTATTGCAAGAAGTGTGGGGTACGTCCCCCCACCACCACCCGACTTCTCTCCCTAGACTCGGCCTGTGTCCTGCTGCACTGTGGCTCATCTGTACCCATTGCCCGTGGGCGAGAGGCGACAGGCTGGGCTGTTTCATGAGCTTCCCTGACCCTTTTCTCCCTCTTATCTTCTGCAGGAAGCATCTCGACAATTGCTAACAGCGAAAGCACAAAGGAAATCCCCAACTGCACTAGTGTTTAATAGCAAGAATCCACTTGGTCTACAGCATTTCTGGCTTTTTATTTGTAATTATTATTATTATTGTTATTATTATTATTATTATTATTAAAAAAAGAAAATGATACGTCATTATCATCATTTCTGGTGGGCTGGGGAGAGGTGTTTTGTTTACCAGGGCCACATTCATAAACGGCAGGTAGATGCTCAGCATTTGGAAAATTCCCATTGGTTACAAATAACGATTGTAGGCGCCGAGACTACAGGGCTAAGCGATTTGAGTGCCCGGTTTGCATTAAAATGACTGGGAACCATGTGTCTAAATCTCCTAGGTGGATCTGAACGTCTCAGCGGAACTGTTGCAGGCAAATGATCCACTTCCCGTCTCCACACCCCGCAGCAAATCAACAGCCTAAGACACTGGAGTTGACTCTGCAATGTGCTGAGTGCCCTCAGCTCCCAATGACTTGCAGGTCTTAGCCGGATCGTGCCCACTCAATTGATTCTCCTTGTCCTTTGATGGGGAAACAAACCGAGTGGCGTTAACCGTTTGGGCTCCAAAGCTGGCGGGCGGGATGCACAAGTAGCTACCAAGAAGCGTGCACAAGTTTATGAATGAGGCTCCAACCTGTGCATCTGACTAGCAAGGATACCGATGGCATACTGTAGATAATTCCAGTGTAAATAGCTTTTTATTTCTTGGGAAATAATTTAATGTTTAGTAAAAGAAAAGTTTAAAAAAACCCAACCCCACACAAACACACCAACCAGGCCACCAAGGATCCCATGTGAGTTCTTGTGCAACACATGGGTTCTCAATATATTCCAGTTGTCTGTCGTATTTAACTCTTTCAGCTCTGTCTGTGTTACATGGTGGTTTTTCTTTTTGCATAACAGGAAGGATTTTTTTTAGCGGGGGGAGTGATTTTAAGAGGCAGGAGTGAGGATTTCATAACACACTTTAACAATGCGCATTGGTTTTTCACCCCAGTTCTAGAGCTAAGCCAATGCTCGTAGACTTCCAGTGCAGAATCTGGTGACACTGGGTAGAGAACATGATGGAAGCGAGGAGAAAGGATCTTGTTCTCAATGACGGGCAAACCTCAAAGTAGTTGGCTTTGAACAGGCTTCCGAAAGCCGGTCCTGATCCCTACAACCCCTGCTCGTAATGGGCCAGATTCTGATATCCTTATCCGCACTGCGGAGTACCTTTGAGTAGTCTCTCTGAAGTCATGCTCCAGAGTAAAGGGCACTTCTGTGTGAGTAAAGGTATCGGAATGGGGCCTGACGCATGTATTTAGGGACTGTGTGGGGGAATAAGGGTTGCAGTCTCAAGCCTGGTGCAAAGCTGAATCGGCATTTTCTCCAAACCTCTTGAGTCTACAAAACTGAGCTGGGGTTCTCCAAGGCTTCCTTACCAGCCTTGCAGGGCAACTGCTTGTAGGCCTGGCTGGAAGTGCTGCAAGAATACCTTTTGATGGTTGGTGCTGCCTGGTCAAAACATGGCCTCAGGAAAGGCAGCATGAAAACAGGATCAGAGGATGCGAAGTTCTCTGAAGGTTTTAGAGCCTTCTGACTTCTTCCGTTCCGGTTCTGAACTGGGGGAGTGTTCCGAGCAGGAGGAAATGGGGAAGATGCTAAAAATGGGCCCAGTCCTGCAAGGGTCCAAAGGGAGCAGAGAGTGCCTGGCTGGGGCACCTTTAGGAGCTGCTCAGCCTCTTGCAGGATTATAGAAAGCGGAGATGGGTTCTAAGATGACGCCAGCTCCAAGACTCCCCGAAGTTTGGGGTGTTTGGATTCAGTGTTCCAGGTCATCTGCCCGCAGAGCTGAGCAGGAGGCTAGGCTTTAAAGCTCCCTGGAAGTGTTACTAGTATCACATGCCTGGGGCTCTGTTCATCAGATGGAAGGTGGTTCAAAGATCTTTACGGGGAGAAAGGCTGGGAAGATCCTTGTGCAAAGAAAAAAGCAGCCCCTATGTCAAGATTCAATCAAACCAGGCAAATTTAGGGAAATGGCATTGTGTGAAACATTAAAGCAAAACAACCTCAAACCACTGCTGCTCCCAGTCTAATCTGCCACTTAACATGCTTGAGGTCCTTTCAATCGGTTTAAAAATAATTTCCCTCACCCTGTCACTTCTGCTCTAGTTCCTGATACAAACAGGAGACTGATGGCTATGCTTTCCTCTCTGACCTTGTGCTTCCATCCATCACATGTGCATACCCTCGTTCTGTTACGCTATCCTTGCTACTGAAACCCCAAAGTGTTCTACAGTAATGGGCCAATCTGCTGATAATACTGTCACAGCAGGGCCATTATTTTCAAATAGTATCCCATTTATATGCGTGCGTGTATGTGATTTGCCCTACTCAGACTTTAGGCGAAGGTTTTGTGAGCTGCTGAGCAGAGAAATGGCACTTGGTTCCTACCAAAACATTGTACCAAATGTTTCAGAGTAACAGCCGTGTTAGTCTGTATTCGCAAAAAGAAAAGGAGGACTTGTGGCACCTTAGAGACTAACCAATTTATTTGAGCATGAGCTTTCGTGAGCTACAGCTCACTTCATCGGTGATTTTCACTTTGAACATTTTCAGAGAATTTTACAGGGATTTTTTTCCCAGTGAAATGAAATTTGGAATTGATTCAGTACAAAAAAAAAAATCTCATGGGGTTCCTCCCCCCTTTGCCTTTTTCTGCCTTTTTCCCATGCACATTGGGGGTGGGGGGGGATCATGAGAAGGGAGGGGAACCCACAAAACATGAGTAGTTTTGCTGTTGGGGAGAGCTGGAAAATAGGACCATTTTTGAACGATGCAAAGATTTGGCACCAAAAATGCTGTATCAGTCACAAAGCCATGTTTGTGTTGAGGGAACGTTTCAACCATCTCTAATCCTGAGCAAACCTCAGCTTCCATGGGACTCAGTAGGAACCGCGGGTTTGATCCGGAGCCTGCTGAAACCAATGGGAGTTTCGCCACTGTCTTCCGTGAGCTTTGGATCAGTCCCTGAGACTGCATGCTTGCACTCTCCCTCTCTTAGAGTCCATCGCCCAGGCTCTGGGAGGTGTAACTCTCCACTTGGGTAGACATACACACTCTAGCTCTGCTCAGGCAAGCTCCTAAATATAGCAGCGTGGGTGGGATTGGGCTCTCAGTTCAGCCTGTCCCAAGTGCTTTTTATTAAAATAATAGAACAATGGAGAAAGAACACCAAGAAATTTGAAGTCCTGTGGCCCATCTGGGCCATAATGCTGGCTGAAACTAGCAGCTCCATACTACCCTTCCTCACAGCTGCTGCGGAAGGGGGTGTGGCTGTGTTAAGGGGCGTGGCCAGAGCACACTTGTACTCCGCTAATCCCTGGTTGCAGCCACCATCAGTTAAGCAGCCCTGAGGCCGCTCTAAATTGCTCCAGGAGCCCCACCAGCCCCTGCTTAGTCCTGGGGATGGGGTGGGGGAGGGAGTGCAAAGGTAGCACAAATCCTCATGCTTCCCTTTGGCGCCTGCCTGTATCACACTTGAGGAGCAAGGTCAGAAACTCTGGTTTCTTTTGAAGAGTTAAAAAAAAATCCCTCCTTTTATATTGTAAGGATTAAATGGGGCAGACAATTGCAATACTTCTATTAAACACGGTAATACAAATGCATGTCATATATATATACATATATATAAATACTGTTCTTGGTTTTCTTGTTCCATTTGAATATTTCTACTGTAAAAAAGGCAGTGGTTTTGAAATTGTTGAAAATAAATGTATTTTTGTACATCAGATCTACCCATGGCTGCTCTTTCACTGCTCGTCCTTGTCGTTCACTCTTCCAGTGCAGCCCTGGCTGCTGCTGCTCTTCTCCCTCTGCTGAGCCTCTGGAGTGTTTGCTTGCCCTAGGACAGTGTTTCTAAATGGGTCGGTCGTCACCCCTGCACGGGGGCGAGTTATGAGGCATTGAAAATGTTGTTGCACTCTAAAGCAAAGAAAAAAAAAATCTAGCCCTTAGCCGCACCTTATCAGTTTGGCTGCAATTCTTAGTTTTTGGTTGAATGGCACCATATTGGAATGAGGCCCCTTTCTATGTATCTGACTTGTTAACCATAACATCAGCAGTGTACTAGCGTGGCATGTAAAGCCACATGGGGGAAGTGCTGTGTGTGTCCATTGGGAGAGGAGGCCTTTAAATCAGTTAGGGTGGAAAAATATGAATTAAACAAAAAAGGTATCCTTCCCACAGTGGGGCAAGGGACCAGTTCAGAACGTCACCAAAAAACAGCCCTCCTCGCCAATTACTGATCTGCTTAATAGCCCACTCAGGGGGCCAGGCAGCTAGCTTTTGTTCCCAGTAGTGCTGAATCTTGGCTCTTGCTATTTGCCTTGCCTATCTGCTGCTGCTATACCGTTAGCTGTGCTTTATTAAGCTAACTCTCCATAAAGCCACATGCTGCCCTGACAAAGGCTCTTTGTAGTATTCTGTCTGTGCCGTTGGTAAAGCTGATTAAAATTTGAAATGACACATTTGCCCTTTGGAAAATGGCGTCGTGTTACCATCAACATTTGCTATGAGGAAAGATTTATTTCTAATGGTAATACTCAGTGCAGGGCGCTGGACTAGATGACCTATCGTGTGCCCTTAGAGGCCTACATTTCTGTGATTCTACGATTCATCTACTTGTCCATTGGGAAAAAGCAAAATGAAATGTTTTGTTTGGGGGGTGACCCAAATCAAATTAATGTTAATCTCAGTCTTATGAGTACCTCCTGGGAGTCGTGGTTTCCACTCCCATGAGCCATTACAGTAGCTCAGCCACAAACTGAGACCACAGTGCATCATGGGAGATAGTCAGGCTAGAAAACAGGACCCATAGCGGGGAGGGTGGGGAAAGAGACCCAGAAATACAACTCTCATAAGGTACCCCGGCTGCTCAAAGAGAGCCATTAATGTTGACCATAAATGAAATCTTTTGAAAGTCCCAAACTGAAATTGTTGAGAACTTTTATTTTTGTGTTTGGATAGTTCAAATTTCATCCCAATTTGGGACAAAACCAAATATCCAAATAGTTCCTGTGTAATAGAAATGCCGTGTGTTGGTCAGTTCCAGGCTCCTCGTTTATTTTGAGAAGGCAGAACCCGCAGACCCGCCATCCAGTTCACCATCTGCCTTTCAAACCAGCTTTCCTGCCACATTGTTGTCCTAGTGAGGTGCTGTGGAATTTACACGTCACACGCACATAGCACCAATGCAGACAGGAATCTTCCTGGGACCTGCGAGCTGGCGATGGAAAGAATGAGCGTCGGGACTTCTGTTGGGTTTCCCTCATGCTCTCTCTTCTTTTTCCCTCTCCCCAGCGAAGTACTATGGTTATTAAGCCCTATCAAAGGCCCATTCCACCGCTGACATATTATTGTAATACAGCATCTGAGTGCTATTCTCCTGTCATGTATCATGGTACTCTACATCAGCAGACTGGCAGCTGACAAGCACCCACGTTCTAGTGACGGATCGCAGCTGGGACGTTTTCCAGCGCTGCTTTGTCTTTAAGGAGAGGGGTTAGTTTGGCAGGTGGAAAGTAAAGAACACAAGGAGGGCAGTGCTGGAGAGCTGCCATTGAGCTTTCAAAGCCTTTAAATCTAGATTATGTATGAGGTTGGCTCTGGTGTTATAATTAACAGGGCTGCCGATGTTTCCATCAGAAACCCGTGGGTAGGGGTGGAAGGGGAGTTAGCCCTTCATTCAAGCTTATTCAGCTGCTATTTGGCACACAACTATCGGTGCAGTGTTTATGTGAGAGAGAGGCAGAAAAAGTGCTCCCCAGATTTGCCAGTGTCAATTACAATCTTGCCCAATTTCAGATGCTTCATTGTGTGTTGGGCCAGCTACATTTTGCAAATGAGTGTGTAGGAACCTATCAGGGAGGGGAAGGGGCAGGGGCAGGGGCAGGGAGATGGCGGGGGGTGGGGTTGCCCTTAATAAATACAAAAGGGTCTGATTCACTGCTTGCTTATGCCAGTTGCACTTGTGCATCTTCAGTGAAGTTACTCCTGATTTACACGCGCATGAGCACCATGTGAGTGCCCACTTCAAGGCAAGACTCAATCCCCTTTAGAGCTAGTTGGGCATCGCAAGGCATTGTAGGGTCAACATTTGGAGCAGTTTGTAACCAAACAAATTAAATTCAATAAAAACCAGGGTGAAGGGAAAAGACGGAGGTGGCTGGTTATGAACCAGGCTAGAAGCATTTTCATGTCACATGCTTTTTAAACTGTCATGATAAATCTGTGTTGGTCACGAAAACCACAACGGCAACTTGTTCAGGTACTCCTGGAACCAGAAAGCAAAACTGATTTGCAACCAAAATGTGAAACGGATGCCGGTGGCCCCATTTTACTGGCAACTGGCAACTTCACCCACAGCATGGAAAGCCTTTCCCAGCCCCCGAGAGCTCCCTGTCTCACTACTATTCCCTTCCCTTGCAATGAGCCTGCGTAGTGCTAGGAATACAGGTGAGGCCACTTTTAACCACCTGATTCTTTACCTTGACAGTGGCTCTATAACTGACAGTCTACTGGTTCCAACAGCTCTGAACCCTATTAAAAGATGTTGTGGGACTTTCATCATCTTCGCTTCCCTTCCTTGACTATGGGCCAAATTCCTGCTCTGACCATCACTTCTCTCTGCCCACCACTTGGGGTGTAATGCAGGATTGGTCCCGATATTTTAAAAAAAATAATGAAAAGGATGCAACCTCCCTCCGCCCCGAGATATTCACTGGACTCCATGAATGCAAAGCTAGCCAGGGTTAAATCTGCTGGCCTCCTTCACGGTCCCTAGGCATTGCAGCACATTCGGCATGGGGGCTCACCGTCACCCAGCACGACTGCAGGGTGAGTTCAGGGGCACTGGGCGTGACCGCCAGTCTGGGCATTTATGTCAGGCTCTGAGTGTTAATAGATTGTGGGGATGGAGCAGAGAATGTAGTTCTTTCAGTGAGGAACACGTTGAATAACCACAGGGACTAAACCAATTAGGGCTGAGTGAACTGGTTTGGATGAAATAGGAACTGCAGTTTCGCCCAGAATCCACGCTGACCCTGGGACTTGGGGATGTTCACTCATGGCTGGTGCTGCGTGTGTCTTTAAGCACAGGGGTTGTTTAATTACATGTGAGCAGAGACGTGTATGGGGCGTTACCCGATCAGTTGTTATAATCCATGTAGTCTCACCCGTGAGGTCCTCCTTTTTCTCTCATAGTATGGCCTCGTGGATATAGGACTGGATTGGGACGGGGGGTGTGTGTCCTGTTCCTAGCTCTGCTACTGTGCTGCTCGGTGACCTTGGGCAAGTCACTGAACTACCCTGCGCCTCAGTGTCCCCATCTGTAAAATGGGGATTAATGTTACTCACAGGCTTTGTGCTCTACTGCTGACGCATGCTGGGTAAAGAGAAGGAGAGCATTAGTATTATAATACCACTGAATATCAGGCATGGGGAGAGTCTCAATGTCTGCACACATACAAATTGTGAGTTAAAAGATAAAAAGCCAGTTGATGGCACTCATGAATACACAGCTCAAGTAGCCTGTGGGTGCCATACCCTGCAAATGGCTGCCTCCATACAGTCCATCCCAGTCTTGAGCAAGGGCGTGGGGCCAAGCCAGACGAGACACTGATGCATAGACCAGGGGTGTGCGCGTGGAGCGAGATGCCCGGCTCAGAACGCCTTGTAGGGCAGGACTAACGTAACTGTGCAGCGGCAGCTGGAGTCGTGATGATGGCAAGGGTACATGCTACCCTTGGTGCGTGAGGCGGATTTCCCTTGTTTTCTGGTTCTTACATAGGGGCTGGGCTTTCCCCTCGGGCAGCAGACTGGGGTCATATGGCCGACTCCCTAGGACATAGGTGTCACCGAGCCAGCCCTGCAGTTCATGTAAATCAGGCCAGCTCCATTGACGTCGATGGCCCTATGCCTCTTGACACCAGCTGAGAAGCGGAGGTCTGGAATATGCCATCGTTATCAAAATGGGTCTATTTCTTGGGGAGGGGGAGCCGCTTCTCCCTCCACCTTCCGAGTCATTAAAGTGCCGCTTGCATTTTTGTAGCCTGTTACACAATTATATGCATGCAGGGGGATGTGGCTAACTGGGCCCCACTGCTGGCTGGCGTGACACAAACCTTGCAGCAAATCACTGCATTTGGGACCGCAACATGCTGCTCTGCCGGCGGGAGCTAACACAGCACATGGAGCCAAACTGTTCAGTGCCGGGCATCTCATTAGTGCCATCTTACAGCCAGCCCTGGCCCTACTCACCCACTGGGTTCCTGAGACACGGGGTTGGGTGCCATGTTTATTTAAATGCTCAGAGCCAGGATCAGTGGAGGTTGCTTTTGTAACTTAGGCTCAAATCCTTAAAGGTATTTAGCCAGCTAAGTCCTGGTGATTTCAGTGGCAGTTAGGCACCAAAATCCCTTTAAGGGGCTGGGCCTCTGGGCTTCTTTATCCCGTATCTTTTTTCAGCACATATTGCACACAACAAATTAACCCTTCGTGCACCCTCCAGGATGCAAGTTAAACTCCCTTGGGAATAATACACCCAATCCTACATTTGATCCGTCCCAGTTTTGATGGTAGGGATTCTGACACACAGCGTTACATTCTGTATAGCAACAGCTTAACTCCTCCAGTGCAGATTTTTAATTGCAGTCAGAATCAGCCATTAAAGCCTAGGTCCTCGCAGGTATATAGGTGCTAAACTCCGACTGAAATCAATGGGCATTAGGAGCCTAAACACCTCTGAGGAGCTGGGCCTAAATGATTTGCCCACGGTCCCAGCACTAGAATTTAGGGGCGCAGCTTGTCAGTTGCTAACTCTGGCTTCTGGGTGCAGCTCATTGGATTGCCACCTCCCTCCCGGTCATCACCCGTTTAACGTCCAGCCTCGCATGCTGGAGCCTAAGATAACACTGAAGTCTGCATGAGGCCAGGGTCTGTGGGCTGGGATCCAGATTTTAGGTAGGCTGGGATTTGGAACTGAGGCCAAGCCAGGGCTCAGTAGTTCTGGTATTATCCTGTCTCTCGTTTTTAATCAGAATTAATGACTGTTCAGGAACAGCAGCTATAACAGTTATTAAGGCTTCACAGCTGTTCAGCCAGTCAGATCACTTGATTGGTTTCTTGCTCCCTCACCTTCCAAAGCTGGGCAGAGTCGTGACATGCAAAGAAGCCCAAAAGGTGCAGAGGTTTGGGTCAAACCACCAGCAAGGAGTTTAGGTAGTTATTTGAACGGCTCCATCTGGGCCAGAACACAGGTTGTCTTGGAAGGTTTCCGGTACTGCAGGATGGGCTAGTGGCCAGGACACTTGCAATAGAACCCAGCTTTGCCACTGGGGCAAGTCATCGCTCTGTGCCTCAGTTTCTCCTCCTAGCCTGTTTATATAGAGCATCAGCTGTTCGGGGCGGGGATGAGTGGCTCCCAGAAGCAGCGGCATGGCCCTTCTCCAGCTCCTACACGTAGGGGCAGCCAGGGGGTCTGCTCTGCACACTGCCCCCGCCCCAAGTGCTGCCCCCACAGCTCCCATTAGCCGGGAACCGCAGTCATGGGAGCTGCAGGGGCGGTGCCTGCGGACAGGGCAGTGTGCCTGGGCGCCTCCGCGTAGAAGTCAGAGACGGGACATGCCACTGTTTCCGGAGCCACTTGAGATAAGCGCCGCTTGGAGCCTGCACTCCTGAGCCTCCCCACAAACCCCTGCCCCCGCTGTGATCCCCCCCAACCCCTCAGTCCCAGCCCGGAGCGCCCTCCTACACCCCAAACTCTTCATCCCCAGCCCCACCCCAGAGCCTGCACTCCCAGACGGAGCCCTCACCCCCTCCCACACCCCAACCCCAATTTTGTGAGCATTCATGGCCAACCGTACAAGTTCTATTCCCCGGTGTGGCTCTCAGGCCAAAAAGTTGGCTTTTAGCTCATGTGATAGAGGCTCCTGCACTAAGCTCCAGAGGCCCCAGGTTTGATCCCATGGCCAGGGTCTGTTGGTGTTACACTGGGGCCCCCATCCTTGCTCTGAGCCTGCATGCACGACACTAACATTACTCACTGCAAATTCACAATTACCCTAGCCCAGCATATTGCCATTTCGGACCTTGCAATGGCTCGCTTGTTTTGGTGGCAAAGAGGAAAAACATTGTTCTAGCTGCTGAAACTCCTTATTTTGACCCCCTCTCCCCCACCAGTTACAAAGCCCTGGGAGACGGCTGTATTTTTCGCAGAGGTGTGAATGTGTGGCCTGCCCGTAACCCTACAAGTTTTTTCATGCCCCGTTCAGATGCTTGGAACAGCCATTCACAGCTGTATGAGCCCTTCATCTACGCTCAGGGACCCATAGTCTTGGGGAGAGAGGCAATATCAGGGTCTCATATAGATTTATACATGCAAGATGCTCAGCAGTGTAGACAGAGGTGGGAGTCGATGCGGCTTTGAAGTATTCAGCACAGCTGGCCCAGAAGCCCCGCCCCCCACACGCCTCTCTAACATGTAATGCGACTTTACTGACGTGTTAGGATGCAACCAAAGAATTCTTGCATTTCAATTTTTTTCAGCAGCTGCCTGTGACTTGCCTGGGCCTGGATTGCTTGTTTATGTTTATTCCTTCTGTTGCCCTGCCACCGCCTCACTTCTTCTTTCAGTCTCGATTAAGGGGAACATGACCGTTGTGGACTAGTAAATGAGCCAATTAAAACCCCTGTCCTCTTTGCTTCGCTTTTTCAGGCAGCTAGAAGGCTTAGCAATCACCCTCTTCTCATCTTGCGCTTTGTTATCTGGTGCGTAGCATGAAACAGAGCTCAAGGGAACGGCCATGTCATTGTGGCTGGCTTGTTCTGTCTCGCTTTTAAACCGACACACAAAATGATGCTGTGTGGGAGCCGGCTTGTTCAGTCACTGCTCACCTGACGACCTGGATAGGGTTTGCCAACCCTCCAGGCTTGTCCTGGAGTCTCCAGGAATTAAAGATGAATTAAAGATTATGTCATGGGATGACCCCTCCAGGAATGCATCCAGCCAAAATGGGCAACCCTAGACCTGAACGGGATGGAGGTAGGAGGACTCAGACAGTTGAACTGTCATCCTCAAGCACTGATCTTCCTGGGTACATGTCCCACCAGGATTTTGCTTCAGCCTTTGTGCTGATGGGGTAGAGCAGATAGAAAAGACCTCAATGGATGTGCCATCCCCTGGTGCAAATGAAAGCAAAATATGGCCCGGAGAGCTTAAGGTACAAAGTTGCAAGCGTGGCCATTGCGTTTGGTGCCCAACTTGAGAGACAACCCTTGGCCTGAGTTTCAGGGGTGCTGGAGATCCATCGTTCCCACTGAGAACCTCAAAACTCTGACTTTTCTCCCTCTCTGTCTTTCTAAAGCAGCCACCCCCAAGGCTCTAAGGCGGTCACCAGCTAGGTGCTAATCGCTACGCCCCCAGCACCAGTGGAATGCCGCTATCTCTGGCGTCCCCGCTCCCAACCGACGCTTGCTCTGCTGCTACTTCTCTGGTGCTGGCCTGCAACCACCTTTCAGTTGTGCAATCCCATGTCCAGAGCGATCCCACCCCGCTGAATAGTACCACAGACAGAGACCGGTGGAGCCTGACCCTATCCGGCTAGCGCGCACGTTCCAAGGGGCTATTTTCAGACCCAAACTTGTTGTCAAACTTTATGCAGCAAGTAGCCTGTGCTCTTCACACCCGCGTGCGGCTGTAGGCGGGGGTTGTTTGGGGCCAGGTAGAGCTGTTGAGTGGGTGTAGCCTGCTCGTGAGAGGCTCACTGAGCGTTGGGCCAGTTTTCCTTGCTAATTCTCCTATCTTGCAGCTGCCTCGGCTGGACAGCCAGTGAATTCCCCAGCCAACACCACCCGCTCCTTTCACGGAAGCACTAACTCGCGGTGCCCTTCCTAAGGCTCAGCGCTCTATTATGGATGGGTTGGGTTCTCCCCTGCTGTGCCTGCACCGGTCCTTAAAAGGGCGGATGGGATGGGGGATAAATTGGTCTCTGTCAGTGGCACGGTTCTGCTTGACACGTTGCTCATTTTTGATGGCCAATGTCAGCTCCCGCACGGTTTAGGAGAACACATCACCAGGCCTCCCGTGACAGTAACAGAGAGACGCCAGCCAGCGTGTGCATCACACGATAAGCTCCCTCTGCTATGTCTTGTGCTGCTACGTTGGAAACCTCCCAGGGAGATTGGATGGCTTAATCGGTTGGCAATGAGGCATAATATTTAGTCCTGCCATGAGTGCAGGGGACTGGACTAGATGACCTCCTGAGGTCCCTTCCAGTCCTATGATTCTATGGTCTTCACCTTTTACCTCTGGACCAGCGAGTGTGTCCCAGATCATTTGAGACCGAATGTCCTCACTCTCTGAAACCTTTTGCGATGTCTGTGTGAACTATGTTGCTTGTCTCTCTCCAGTTCATTTTGGACATGCATGTCCACCCTGCTTCTCCATTGCCCTGCATCGTGTGGAAGGGACCACAAGAGGTCATCTAATGCCAGAGCAGAATGGTAACCTCTTCTACCCTCTTTACATTTACTTTAGGATTCAAAGGCTCCCGTGCCCCAGTCTATCCTTACAAGGCCTGAAAGTGTGATGTCACCTCTTTGGATCCTCCTATGCAAAATGCATTTCCCCAGCATTGGGTTGGAGTCCTTCGATTTTAATGAGTGACTTTCACCCCCAGGGGCTAACTTCAACCACTGGAATGTTTGGAGAAAACCATACCGTACTCAGCCAGTGTTTATGTGTGTTCCCAGTGGGTCACTTCAGGCCATTTCTACTGGTGGTCATTTTCCGCTTAATCGATCAGCCCCCATAATCCCGCTGCCCTCCCAAGCCACCCAAGTCAGAGAAAGAGGAGATTTATCAGGGCGAGAAGGGACTGGATTCAACACACCTGAGAGTTCGGACAGTGCAGAGCCTGAACGGTGTGGCCCGGATGTTACAGGATTTGTTTTGACCAGGAAAAGTGCTGGCCTCTAGATGGCACTGAGCTAATGTGCTAGTTAAACTCAACCTTTTCCCAGTGTAGCTGTAGGGTGACAGCTCACGGCTGGTGGGTTTGTGCCTCGGATGCGGTGAGCTCAACCCTGAGATACCTGCTGTGACCCTGCATCTCCACTGGGAACAGGGCTGAGTGTCGATCCAGCCGAACGAGCATATGCCATCTCCGCCAGCACTTCATTCCACCACTTTTCCTAAGCACAGATCCTCAGGGGAGTTCTCTAGGACAGTATTTTAGCAATTTTTTTTTTTAAATGGCTTATGCTACCGAGCTTCCGCCGCATTCCTGGCAACACGTTGCCATAGTAACAGAGCTCAGCTTTTCCTGATTTTCAGCCTAAAAAAAAAAATCCCTTTGCTCCACCTCACCCTATTCTCCCTTGCGCCACCCGAAGCCATGGCTCTGCCTTCTACCTGTTGTATTTATTCCAACGTACCTTGAAAATGCAGCCCCTTCCCTTGGTTGTACTTTTAGATTGAAATTCACATCTTATATTCCATCTCAGGAATATGTTTGCTTTTGGCTGCGGCCTAGAGATAAAATCCTCCCTTGTTGATTTGACAGGACGGGAGGGGAGACACTATATGTTACTGGAACACAGAGAACGGTCATATTTTGTTACCCAGCAGCACTAAATCGGAGTATTCAGAGATTTTATGGCCAGAAGGGACCATTAGATCCCCCCCTCCCCAGTCTGACCTCCTGTGTAACACAGGCTAGAGAATTTAATGTAGTTGCCCCTTCATTGAGCCCAACAACTTGTGTTTTGGCTAAAGCTTTTCTTCTAGAAAGGCATCCAGCCTTGAGCTGAAGCCAGATCACCACATGGAGAACCCACCACTTCCTGTCGTAGCGTGTTCCAATGTGTAATCGCCCTCACTGTTTAAAAAAAACCAGTGTGCCTTATTTCGTATTTGAATGTGTCTGGCTTTAACATTATCCATGATACCAGTATCTACCAATGTGCTCTTAAGGTGAATCTCCCCATATTAAGTGGGCTGATAAACATGTCTCCACATCATTTAATCAGGCATGTCAATTTCAGCCTCCTGCCTATGCTTCTGCAACACCTCTCCCCACCCTCCCTGCATTTTAATATCTCAGGGCTCTCATTTAATTCAGTCTCTCTCCCTCCCTTGGGAAACAAACAAAACCTGATGTTTACACCTGTTTCTTTTGTTGCCTCTCTTTAGCAAGCACCCATACCAATCACTTTTACAAGGACAGAATTAGGAATGAAATTGCAATTGAGAGAGACGCTCCCCATACAGATCCATTTTTTCTTTAGTGAGGAATGCCTGGCAGCTAAATGTAACAATTCTTCTCGGATGAATCCCTCATTTTCTTTATAACAACAAGTTACACAGACAGGCTGAGGGTTTTGTGAGATAGCCCCTCATTATCACACCAGTCTTTGAGTGTGGAGGAGTTCTGGGGGAAGGTTTTTTTTAAATAGGTTTCTTGTATTTGGACTGCAACACGCTTCACACACAAAAAAATATTTCCCCTCCTTTCTTTAAGGAAAAAAAATTAAGAATATGACAGGGCTTAGAATGAGAAAGGATCTGAAATCATTTTGACTGAGAGGAAAGGAATATGTGTACATTATTCATCGGACTCTGGGTTATTCATCAAAAGTTTCATTCTTCAGTTAAAGTCTTTTCCTTATCTTAAAGCCACTGACATGAATATATATCACCAAGTTAAAAAGATTGAATTACACTTCTCCCACTGCTGCTAAGATTCATGGATGCTCAAAGCCCCGTCTTGTCCCTAGGTGTACTGAACCAGTGCATTTTATGATTTTCGGAGAACAGCCCTAACAGGGTTTGTCTCTTCATTGTGATATGGAGATGATTGAAAATGTGCTCCTGTATCACTTGATAAAAGACCTTTGCCAAAAAGAGAGAGCAGCTTTGTCATTTGAGAACGTTACCCTTGGGGATTAAGAGACCTACTTGAGAGTAAAAGTTCCAGCAGCCCTTTTTTCCTCCCTAAAAAAACAGAACATTCTCCAGCGCCTGTGACTGAGTGCCTTGCGTGTGAGAAGAGAATTGCACATGATAGACATAGACTGAAGGTTAGAGGCATAATGTCCGCACTGTGTAAGGGGCAGGTTGGTGGTGTGCTGCTCCTGGGCACCGTGGGAATGTAGCTCCTCCCGCCTGCAAGGTGTGGCATATGCCTCCTTCCTGGTGCTTCCTACTTGGAGCAGCTTCTCCCCGCTCCTGTCATGAATTGGGCCCAAGGTTATTTTTCTGATGGGTGGTGCCTCCACCCAAAGTGACCCCTCACTGTGCCCGAGCCAGAAGGGTGTAGTGCTACCACAGGTGAGGAGTATAAAACCCAGGGCACAAGAAACAAAGTCAATCAGCACAAATCCTAGCAGTGGACTGACACACCCGAGAACAACAATATAACGGGGCTGCAGGGGGAGGATCTGAGGAAGGAAAGGGTTAACTAATAAATACTAAACAGTAAGAAATCAACCAATTCTCCACTCACAACTCTTCCCAACCCCCAGCTCCTTCTCAGGCAGGCGGTACGTGGAGAATGAATCCTGCAGCACTGAGAATGTTGGCCACCTGACTGTGCTTTCGCCCCTGGGTGGGGCAGGGTCCTCTCCTGGCTCCTACCAGGCTTGCTAGCTCCCTGGTCTGCAGTTCTGCTGTGGTCTTGGCTGGCTCTTGGTAGCCAGCACTGGGTGGCGTCTCCGCAACTCTGGAGGCCGTTCTCTGAAGGGCAGGAACTGTCTGACCCAGGCACTAGACCCCCCCCCCACAGCAGTTCAAAGGCTCAATTGTGGGGAGGGGGGCATTAATCAGAGACTCCCTGAGCCGCTCAGCTTCTCTCTCAGCTCCCAGACTCAACCCTGAAACAAAACCTTGTCTCTGGCCGGCTGTGCTCTCCCATGGCGGGGCTGAGCAGGGCATTCCACGCAGAAGCCTCCATACTGGCCTCAGCAGGCATTTCTCGTCCAGTCTGTCCTCTTGCCTAACTCCAGCCATGCTGGTGGCAGGGGGCTCTGACAGTCATTACAATTGTAGTCCCTTGTGTAGGACCCCCTAGGCTCAGCCTGGCATGCCAGGGCCAGGTAAACGCCAAGAGGTGTGTGTGTGTGTATGTGTGTGTGTGTGTGTGGACACTGCCCAGTGCGCTGGTGCTGCTGTGGAACTGAGCATGTGAGGAGGTGCAGAACGACACGATTAGTAGTGTAATATAATGGTGCTGCAGCGCCTTTAGTCCACCCTGCTCTGCCAACTGTCATGCATTTAGCTGATGCTGGGCAAAAGGGATGCCTTGGGCCCCTGCAATGCCACACTAGTGGGGCCATGATTCAACCCACGGCTATAAACGTCGTTGATGCAAAGGATAAAGACACCAGAAAACAGAAGCCAGGTGTCCTCAGTGCCACAGGGCCGGGTATGGACTGAGTCAGTTATTGGGTGTCAGGACAATTGGCTGCTCTTGCTAGAGCTCTAAAGACAGAGACCTGGCCTTTTTCAGAGCTCTCTGTAAATCCTGGCTCTGCTGGGATGCTCACAAACTATCATGATTTATTATGTGTACCACCTCAGCACCTGGGGACCCCAGTCATGGCCCGGGGCTCCCTTGCGCTAGGTGCTGTACAAATTAAAAAGGTGGCTCCCTGCCCCATAGAGCTTACCATCTAAGTAAAGCTACACATCACCCCCATTTGGCATTGGTTAGGCAAGTGGGGAATGGAGACTTTTGCTCTTTTCCAAACTGTTTGTTTGTTACCTCTTTCCCCCCAAGTGCTTCCCAATCCCTCTTTAGTTGTGACCTGCACCTGTCACCTGCTGCCTGACGCCTACAGCAGAAATTCACTGATATTGCTCTGTACAGCTTCTCACACCGTGATGCCCTGATCTGTAACTGGGGTGCCTTCCTGACTCTTCCATTGGCATGCTGGGTGAACTTGGATTGGGCCACTCAATCACACTGCATCTCAGTTGCCCCAATCAAACTGGGTTTTAGACTTGGTGCAGAAACCAGTAGGTGGAATTCTCCAGCCTGAGATATGCAGGAGGCCAGAGAAGATGATCATAATGGTCCCTTCTGACCTTAAAATCCATGGATGAGATCTTCATGCCCACTTCAACCCCTCTAAGGTGTGTAAGAGGACCAGACTGGTATAAACAGGCCCTAAAAGCCCCAGAACAACTGGGGGAGAATTTTTCCTGTGCAGGCATGTTCGGAGACTGTTTTAAGGCTACCTTCCAACAACCCTTTTGCCAGCCGTGTCCTATCGGGATGCTGGGAATGGCAGCATGTGGCACTGCAGAGATTCCAGGAAGTGCTGACGGCCACAAGGCAACTCTGGGGAGCCTGGCTGAATGTCAACAGGGCCTCAGGGATAAATTATGCTGAGGGATCTGGAGCAGCACCTTAGACCTTGCTGCCAGGAGCTGAGTTCAAGTCCTGCACCTTCTAAAGGCCCAGCATAGCATCTCAGCCCAAGATTCGGGGCGGCGGGGGGAGGTTGTTTTGTTTTTTCTAAACAAGAGGGATACCTTTCCTCCAGCTGCGTAAAGTACTTTCAGCTCCATGGATACAGACTGCTTTGTGAGTGAAAAGGGATTAACAGAGATTATTTCATCATCACTTAAACTAAGCGCTATAATGTACCCATTTTTCAAGCGGACTTCCTCATATATTGCACCCAGTTGTCACAGCAGCATCATTAATAATACTCCACAAGTGCATTGCTCTTTGCAGCATTACAGCAGGCGTTTGGGGCACCCGTCAGCCCGGTTTCCACACCGGGAGAGGGGACATGTTAGATAGTCAGCCCTGAGCTGCCCATCACTCTGCAGCAACATGGGTTTGATGGGAAAACGGAAAGGTAAACATTTGAGCAGGGCTAAGCAATGACTTGCCAAGGCCATGTGGCATGAATCTGAAATGAGGCGAGCTAAGACTAAAACCGTAATTAGTTAGACTCATTCATGCTGGTTAACCAAATGTGTTAGCACTGGCTGACCAACAAAATTTGAAGTTGTTTTCATTTCAAATGGTATGAACTGGACTCTATTTTGGAGGCCTTTTTTTAAAGGGGCCTTAACCCAGACGTCCTTTACATGTTTGCAAATGCAAATGAGGAATGACAGGATGGGGCCCACAATCAACAGTGCCTGCAACTTTGCCCCAGTGTTTATTTTTAAGTCCAAAAAGGGAAACTGGGCTTTAAAATCCAGACCTCCAAGCTCTCATTGTACTCTCTAAGCGAGTAAGAGGGAAATCAATGGAGATACACCAGTTCAGATGAACTGATGATCTTACCCTGATGGCTCATTGTCCTGTGCAGACCCATTTGGGGAGCAATATTCTTCTTCCCCTTTTCTCCAGCTAGCTGGAGTTGGGTCACTGGAGCAGTCTTTTCCAGGCTTTCCAGTCCAATGTTCACTCCTTATCCCCTCTGTCGTCCCATAAGCAGTCTATCTGCCATTTTCTTGCCCATCTTCTTGTCCTCCATGCACAAACTCTCGTCTCAAATGCCTCCCTCAAACCATCCTTTGTACGTGCCCATACCACCGCAGCCTCCTCTCTTGCAGCTTTTCTCTGATGCCACAGACTTTGTCTCACTTCTGATGAAATCATTCCACACGTGGTCTGACAATGTCTCCCCTCTCACTGTCCTCAAACATCTCCTATCAATGGCTTCAGGTCTTCTCAAGTGCCTCTCTTTGGGCTCCCATGTCTCCGCTCCATGCAGAAGAGCTGGTCTTCCCATGGTTTTATCGAGTTGTCCCTTAAGTAGTCTGGGAAGCCATAAATTACTCCACGTGCCTTGCGCCAGACACCCCACGGCTCAGCGGCCTTGCTTGCTGTCGCTTTTTCTATTTGCTGCTAACCATCCCTTCAGTGCAGAAACCTGTTTTGTGCACCGGCTCTTCCTGGTCGTCATCTGTTTTGGTTCCATGCGCGTCACCCACATAACTTCAGTCTTTTCTTTACTCATGCTGAGGCTGTAGTCTGTAATCGTTTGGTAGTCATATTCTGCCGAATTAAATCGCCCCTGTAGTTTTAAATGGGGCTGCTGTCTTTTTTGCACTTTCAGCTCACTGTTGTATGGTGCTGTTACCGTCTTTTTGCACCTTCTGTTTGAAGGCATCAAAATTGTTAATGGCTTACATCTTACAGCAAAGGCAGGTAGTATTATCCCTGCTTCACCAATGGACCAAGTGACCAATGAAGAGCTATGCCTACCTATCTATTACTTATATGGCCCACCATTTCTATACCACATGAGCACCTCATGATCTTCTAATGCATTTATCCTCAACGTCCCCAGAAGATGGGCCAATGTTAGTATCCCCTTGTTACCAAAGGAGACCTGAGGAACAGAGTGACTCAATAAAAAAAATGTGTTCTTCACCCTGAGGTGCTATAAACCTATGGCATATGGTACCAATGCCTTTCTTTTCATTTATATTAAAGTAAGTTTGCCACCATGGTGTCGTGGATTAAGATTTGCAGCAGGATTTGCAACAGTCTGACCCAGCCCAGGTGTGATGCCCAGGGCTCAGTGTAAGGGTCGTTGATATACTCAAGCTTTTGAGATTGAGACTTGGCTCTGTGGAGTTACACCCTAACAGAAAGCCATATTCATCTGTGGTGTAACTCCACTGAGATCATAGAACCATAGGGTTAGGAGGGACTGCAACAGTCATCTAGTCTAACCCACTGCCCAGAGGCAGGATTTGTACCAGTGATTAATTTTTTCTAATGTGTTTTCAATTTTTTTCATAGCTTCATAGAGTTTAAGGGCAGCTAGTTCAGCTGGTCTGACCTGTACAACACAAGCCATTTTATTTCACTCAGTTATGCCTAGATGGAGCCCAGTAACTTTTGTGTGGCTAATGCATCTCTTCCAGAAAGGCATCCAGCTTTGATCTGAAGTCAAGAAGAGAGGGAGAATACACCACTCCCTTTGGTAACTTGCTCCACTGATTAATCACCCTCGCTGTTAAAAGCACGCAAGCCTTATTCTCCATTTGCATTTGCCTGGCTTCAGCTCCCAGCTATTGGTAGTTGTTTTGGTGCATAACCACACATCAGGAAGGAAAGAAGGTAGCTTTCCCATACACCAGATTGATCCGAGATCTTTTGCCCAGTGCACAGGATACTTAATATGATCACTTTGTAGAGGCTACATTACAATACAAATCCAGTGCCTTACACTCAGAAACATCCCGTCCATGGTGAGAACAGGGACCTGGTTTGTTTGGTGAAAGCTGAAGGCTGAAGAACAGAGTGAGTTTCATCCCCACTAATGCATCTCTACTCTGACCCCAAGGGGCCACTTGCAAGGATACAAAGAGAATTCAGTCTACATGGCCTATCCAGTCCTTGGCTTAGCCATCCTCTTTGTGTGTTTCAGCAGATAACTGGAGACAACTGTGATGATGGTTCCTGTGATGGCAACACTCTACCCACTGGGTGACCCCAACTCCATTCATAAAAGGCAGCTTTCTGGTGAGAATCATGGGGGCAGGGGAAAATGGGTCTCTCTGTGGTTGATTTTGCAGTGGGTCTAAACCTGACAGATGACTACTTAATAAGGGAAAAATGGTAGAATCCTGCAAGCAGACCGACTTCCGAACTGTCAGGATGGTTAAGCACTGGAATCAGTTGCCTAGGGAGGTTGTGGAATCTCCATCATTGAAGGTTTTTAAGAGTGGGTTAGACAAACACCTGTCAGGGATGGTCTAGATAATATTTAGTCCTGCCATGAGTGCAGGGGACAGGAGCAGATGACCTTCAAGGTCCCTTCCACTCCTATGATTCTATGATTATCAGACCTGGGCTCCAATGTAAATAAGGTCGAGGTCCATCTAATTTCTGAACCACTGTCCTCAACAATGGGGTCGAGGCACAATACAGGTGTGTTAGTGGGACCGTAAAAAGTATGGTAAATGCCCAGAAAATTCAGAGTGTAAGCCACTTAACTTATAGAAGATATGGAAGGCCCTAAGGGCTCAGGGGGCATGTATCTTGGAAGGTCACTGGCAGCAACAAAGGGTGGCAAAAGTCATCTGCTGAGTTACAAGCAAAGTGGGGCCAGATCTACAGCAGGTGTAAGTCAGGAGCTCCTTTGACTTCAATGGAGCTGCACAGATTTACTCCAGCTAGGGATCTGGCCCCTGGAGTCTCAAAGCAACTTATCCCAGGCCAACAGCGAGCAAGTCCTTTAGCAGCTGCCCTTGTTTTACAAGTTGACTTGTGTTCTCATTCCCCTCTGAATGCAGAGACTCTTGTTCCGCATGAGCAGCATGTTCTTGGGAATGGCTGTTTAATGGGAAGATCTGCAGCGGGAATGGAATCCCTGTTTCTCCTTTTCCCTCTGGTGCATTCTCATTGTATATTTGAAGATCACTACCTGATAGTACAAACTGCGCTCTTCGGAGCGAGCAAGGATTTAACCTACAAACCATTCCATGAGAGCCTTTCCTGTAATGACAAGTGTATGTCACCTAGTGGATAAAGGCCCTGGCCAGTGACTTAGGAGGCCTGGGTTTTATTCCCACCTCTACCACTGACCTGCTGGTGAACGTGGCCAAGTCACTGTCTCTTTATGCCTCAGTTTCCCCATCTGTAAAATGGGAATAATGATATTAACCTCCTTTGTAAAGAGCTTTGAAATTAACCGATGAAAAGTGCTCTGGGTGTCTAGACTCCTGTTCACCTACTTAAAATGCAACATTGTTCAGCTAGTGTTAATTAGATGGTACTTGCACACAGCATCCCATGCAATTAAATAGCAATGTGGCTCCTTTTAATAAGGACAAAAATATTGACTTCGCTTGCTACTGTAGCTAATAGCTGGGTGTTAAACACATGTTAAAATTAAAGAATAGATTGAAGCAGTCTATGGAGCTAGGTATTATCGACCACATTTTCATCCCATTAGCCTGCTATTTTTTTGTTCTGTGAAGCTTTTTTGTTTTCCTTTGCGTGCTTTCGCTCTCTCCGTTACGTTTTATCTATTGACCTGTTCTTATTCATTCTGGGAATGCAATGGGAAAAAACACACACCTGTACAGGTAGCTAGATAATAGCAAGACCACATTGTCCAATAAAGTTGTTATGTGCTGTGCATGGCTTCCTGGCTAAGCATCTCCTAACAGTACTCAGTGTTAATAGGAGAGATAGTTTCAAGTGAAATACCAGAGGAGCTGGCTTTTAACAAGAGATGTTAGTGATGTGACAGGGTCAGGCCAGATGGCTACAGGAGAATGACAGGAGGCAGATATATTAGCCCCAGATTAAGCAGGTCCCTTTCCCCTGGGTAAAGTAACAGGGGTGGTTCCAGAACAATCAGGAACTTGCTGGAACCAATTAAGGCAGGCAGGCTAATTAGGACACCTGGAGCCAGTTAAGAAGCTGCTAGAATCCATCAAGTCAGGCAGGCTAATCAGGGCACCTGGTTTAAAAAGGACCTCACTTCAGTCAGTGAGGGGCGTGCAAGGAGTGGAAAGTGAGAGGGTGTGCTGCTGGAGGACTGAGGAGTACAAACGCTATCTGGCATCAGGAGGAAGGTCCTGTGGTGAGGATACAGAAGGTGTTGGGAGGAGGACATGGGGAAGTAGCCCAGGGAGTTGTAGTTGTCACGCAGCTGTTATAGGAGCCACTGTAGACAGCTGCAATCTGCAAGGCCCTGGGCTGGAACCCGGAGTAGAGGGCGAGCCCAGGTTCCCCCCATCCCCCTGTAACGATGCTGATTCTGGCGGGACTCAACTGAGAGTGCCAATTCTGGACAAATTGCTTAAAGCAGGGCAGTTACAGCCCAAGGCTGGTGTTTCTATGAACACCAAGGCAAACCAAACCAGCCAAACAGAGAAGACTTTGTTTTTTCCCCACTGGCTAACCACAAGTCACACAAGCAATTCCCTTAGCCACTCCAGTTTCCCAGTATCACCACCAGTGCCACTCGTTATCGGGACAAGTGGTTATGAAAACCATACCCCAGTAAAAGAAAAAAGGTTCTCTCGATCCCAAAGGACCAAGCCCCAGACCCAGGTCAATATACAAATCAGATCTTACTCACAAATCAGGCTGTTGCCAATCCTCTAGAATCTAAAAGCTAAAGGTTTATTCATAAAAGGAAAGAAATACAGATGAGAGCTAGAATTGGTTAAGTGGAATCAATTACATACAGTAATGGCAAAGTTCTTGGTTCAGACTTGCAGCAGTGACAGAATAAACTGCTGGTTCAAATCAAGTCTCTGGAGAACATCCACAGCTGGGACGGGTCTTTCAGTCCTTTGTTCAAAGCTTCAGGGTAGCAAAGTCCCTCCAGAGATAAGAAGCAGGATTGAAGACATGATGGAGGAGCTGCAGCAGCTTTTTATATTCTCTTGCCGTGTGGTCGGTCTGTCTTTGTCCCAAGGACACGCTGTCCACCACATGGTCTGGAAAAACTTCAGAGTTCTGTCCATAGGCTGGTCCCTGCATACCTTGCTGAGTCACGAGGCATGTCTGCCTTCTCTCAGTGGGTCAATTGTAGAGCTGATGGTCCTTAATGGGCCATCAAGCAGGCTAGGCAGAGCTGCCACCAACTTGTCTGGGGTGTCACCCAGAAGCATAGCATAAGTTTGGAATACAGATAGTATAGAGCCAATACTTATATCTTTGAATATAAAAATGATACATGCAAACAGATAGCATAATCCTAAGCAGCAAACCATAACCTCGCCTTAGACACCTTATTTGACCCCCTTTATACAAGATTTGGTGCCACTACAGGACCTTGGTTGCAACAATGTTTTATACAGTCCCAGTTCAAGTAAATAACGTCACACACCCCCAACTCCCTATTGGATACAGGAGGAGTTGACCTGGACTGTGGGTCCCACCAGAGGGGAAGGTCCCTGGCCTGTCCCCCGACGCACTAGGTGGGACACAGAGACTGCAGGGATTGTTCTCCATTCCCCCCATGCTGGCCAGTGATGAGGTTAGCTGAGTGAACAGCAGGTTTGAGCCACTAGCAAAAGTGGCCCAACTGAGGACTGCCGTGAACCTCTGAGGTGAGCAAATCTGCCAGTAAGCGCAGGACCCACCAAGGCAGAGGAGGAACTTTGTCACACTGGGCAGCGGGTCCTTAGGCATACGCAGCTGTGTAGGGCACCCGAAAATTTGGGGCACCCCTGGGTCTTAGTGTCCACCCTCCCGCCTCTTCCTATCCCTGTTCTGGCCCTTCCTGCAGGCTCCCACCATGGCTGGCTGCTGCAGCCTGGTGAGTCTTCCTCCTGCGGCGATCTAGTACTTAAAAGTGAAAAAGCCTTCCAGCCTGCCAGACCTATTAGCACAACACTGAAACTGTTAAACAGCCATTCAAGTGGTAATGGAGCCATTTAACAGGCATTTGCCAACCCTCAGGTATATACTGTCAGTTTCTGAATTTACTGACAAAACCACTTGTGCATTACTGTAATATTTTCTCCGAACATGTTAGTCTATAGGACCTTAGTTTAAAATTTTCTTTAAAAATATTTCATTAGTGTGTTGCTGAAGATTATAAAATCACATCTCTAAAAAATCCTTGCATGGATGTTTAGATGCACAAAGAAAAGGAGGACTTGTGGCACCTTAGAGACTAACCAATTTATTTGAGCATAAGCTTTCGTGAGCTACAGCTCACTTCATCGGATGCATACTGTGGAAAATACAGAAGACGTTTTTATACACACAAACCATGAAAAAATGGGTGATTATCATTACAAAAGGTTTTCTCTCCCCCCACCCCACTCTCCTGCTGGTAATAGCTTATGTAAAGTGATCACTCTCCTTACAATATGTATGATAATCAAGGTGGGCCATTTCCAGCACAAATCCAGGTTTTCTCGGCTGTTACTCTGAAACCTGTTTAGATGCACAAACTGGCTCTCCACTTGGGAGGTAACTCCATTCTCTTCACATGTCGGTATAATAATGCCTGCATCTGAAGAAGTGGGTTTTTTAAATAAATCCTTATCTAAAATACACATGAGAGCCGTCGGGCATAGGGGCACCAATTTAATAATACTGCACAGGGCTCCATAAATACTCAGGTTGGCCCTGTTACTGGGGTTTGGAAGGAGAAGCGGAGACTGATGCTGACAATCTAGCCATGCTTTATTTTGCACCTTCCATATACAAGCATACCCAGATGTATGCTAAGGATTATGGGAAATTTAGTCCAACGGTCGCACTCTAGGTACCATGTTTAAGGGCATTCATATCATCATGTGCACATCAGGACTGAGAGAATAATGGATTTTTCAGTTAAAATAAAGAAAAAATATTCCAGTTTGATTAGAACCAACCCCACCAAAAAAAGTTTTTTGTCAAAATGGAAAAAAAAAATCGATCACGTGAACTCTAAATGAATTTCTTCTGGGTTTTCATTTTAAGCGGCCATTAAAAAGGGGAGCAATGAGGACCCAAGAAAGTAGAGACCAGTCAGCCTAACTTTGGTACCAGGAAAGATACTGGAACAAATTACTAAACAATGAACTTGTAAGCATCTGGAGGACAATAGGGTTATAAAGAATAGCCAGCATGGATTTGTCAAGAACAAATCAAGCCAAACCATCCTAACTTCCTTCCTTGACAGGGTCACTGGCCTAATGGATGGGGAAAAGGAGTAGTAAAAGCCGTTTTATGCGGCATTTCATCAACTGGAAAGGTCTATAAACCGGCATTTCTGATCCTCATTGAAATGCCAGTTTATAGTCTGGTTGGCATGGGGCCAGGAGGGGGTGTGGAGCGCAGGCTCTAGGAGGGAGTTTGGGTGCTGGAGGGGACTTGGGGTGTGGGAAGTGGTGCGGGGTGCTGGATCTGGGAGCCACTCATCTTGGGCGGCTCCCTGCAAGTGGTGACCTGTCCCCACTGCTCCTAGGCGGAGGCGTAGCAGGCGTCTCTGCATGCTGCCCCCGCACCCCACCCCGGGCATTAACAGCGCAGCTTCCATTGGCTGGGAACTGCGGCCAATGGGAGCTGCGGAGGCGGCGCCTGCAGGCAGAAGCAGTGCGCAGAGCCACCTGCCACACGTCTACCTAGAAGCAGACGGGACAGGTCGCCACTTGTGGGGAGCACCCCAAGGTGAGCGCCTCCCAGATCCAGACCCCTGCACCTCCTCCTGTGCCCCAACCCGCTGCCCCAAGCCACCTCCCACACCCAAACTCCTTCCCAGCGCCCGCGCCCTGCACCCCAGCCCCCTCCCTCTTAGTTAACTGGCATGTTTCACTTACTGGCACCTCCCTATTCCCCCAACATGCCGGATAAAACAGCTTTTACTGTAGGTGGGCTATAACTTGATTTGAGTCATGCTTCTAACACAGTCCCACGTGACATTCTCATAAGCCAACTAGGGAAGTATGCTCTACATGACATGACTGTGAAAGGTGGGTGCACAACTGGCTGAAAGACCATACTCAAAGCGTAGTTACCAATGGTTCACTGTCGAGTAGGCAGGGTCCTGCAGGGTTCAGTCCTGGGTCTGGTACCATTCAATATTTTCATTAAGGAGTTGGATAATGGAGTGGAGTGTATGGTTATAAAATGTGCAGATGACAGAGGGATCGCAAGCGCTTTGGAGGTCGGGATCAGCACGCAAAGGGACCTTGACAAATTTTGGAGAACTGGTCTGAATTCAACAAGATGAAATTCAAGTGCAAAGTGCTTCATTTGGGAAGAAAAAAAAATCGAATGTGCAAACTATACCATGGGGAAACCTGGCTGGGTGGTAAAACTGCTGAAAAGGATCTCTGGCTTATATGGGTCAACAATGATGCAGCTGCCACAGAGGCTAATATCATTCTGGGGTGTGTCAACAGAAGTGTTGTACTGAAGCCATGGGCGGTAATTGTCCTGCTCTACTCAGCACTGATAAGGCCTCAGCTGGACTACTGTGTGCAGTTCTGGGCGACACACTTTAGAAAAGCTGTGGACAAACTGGAGAGAGTCCAGAGAAGAGCAACAGAAATGATAAAAGGTTTAGAAAACCTCACCTATAAGGAAAGGTTAAAAAAAAAACACCCAGGTATGTTCAACCTTGAGGGAAGAAGACTGAGGGGGGACCTGATAACAGTCTCGAAATATGTTAAGGGCTGTTATAAAGAAGGTGGTGATCAATTGTTCTCCATGTCCACTGATGGTAGAACAAGAAGGCATGGGCTTAATCTGCAGCAAGGGAGATGTTGGTTAGACAGTTTTTCCTCATAGCTATTTATGAGTAATTAAGCTCTGGAATACGCTTCCAAGGAAGGTTGTGGAATCTCCATTACTGGAAGCTTTTAAGAACAGGTTGGGTAAACACCTGCCAGGAATGGTCTTGGTTTACTAGGCCCTGTGACAGTTTAGGGGCTGAACATGATGACTGAGAATGGTAGGACTAGAAGGGACATCAAGGTTTGTGGGTGTTTCCCCCCCTTTTGGGGCATTTCCTTCTTCCCCACCCAAATGTCAATTTGAAACCCTGTTTTGAATCAAAACATTGAAGTGTTTCAGAGTTGTTGAAATTCGACATAGTTTTGGGGACCCCCAAAGTGCTTTTTTGATGAAAAATCTTCACCCAGCTCTAGTACACATATTGCGACACATTAAAATATGTGTGTAGGAATGGCCAGAATTAGGGCATCGCCCAGAGCCCCAACCCACGATTAGGGTCTCATTGTGCCAGATGCTGCACATACATACAGCAGGACTAAGCCCCTGCATGGCAGAGATTACAGTCTCACTAGACAAGGGCCGAGAAGAGGAAACAGAAGTGAACAGACTTGCTCAAGGTCACAGAGCAGGCAAAACTGGGACACAACCTAGACCTCCTGCTGCCCACACCAGTGCTCTATCTATTGGTCCATGCTGCCGCTGAGCACTTACATATTATATATCATTCTGGCCTTTCAACTTGCTTATGCGCATGCGAGGCTCCAAATAGGGTAGGCACATGCTTATCCCCAGCCACACCGCTGACCCTCCAAGGAGAGCCTGAGATGGACAGTGGTAGCATAGAGTCAGCTACACCAGCTTTATACTATGCAGGGGATGACCAGACATCCCCGCTGTCCTGACAGAGCAACTCTCCCTCTTGCTTGCACCACCAAGGGGGCAGAGGAGTGGTGAGCATCTAGCCCCGTTTTTAATCGCAGAATATGCAGGGCCCACACTCTGTTCTCACTCAATCCAGGGACTCCACTGGAGTAGCACTGCTGTAACATCCCCGAAAGCAAGAGCTGAATCAGGCCCTGCCCCAAAGAGCAAGTGGCTTTCATTGTAAAGTGTAACCAGCGGTTCCTGGCTTGTGGAATCGAATGTGTAAATGAACCAGCGGTAAAGGAAAATTGGTAGCGTGTTCCGCCCCACAGCTAGGGTGACCAGATAGCAAATGTGAAAACATGGGGGTGTGGGGAGGGGAATCACAGGGTCCTATATAAGACAAAGCCTCTAATATTGGGATGGTCCCGATAATATCAGGATATCTGGTCACCCTACCCCACGCCAGAATGCTAGCTGTGACTCAAAAGGAAAGTTATGACAGTGGTTGCGGAACTCGAACTCCCATGGCCAGTAAGAGTGTCACTTCCTTCTAACCTCGACGAAGGTTCAAACCAGCAGCCTGCAGCTGTTCAGTCGGCCGATCCAACCAGGTCCGTCTCTGAATGCTTTCCAAGCAGTACAGCCCCAGCCAAGCCAAGCCCCAGCCCCAGCCAAGCCAAGCCAAGCCGGCTCCCTTGAACTCCATCTTCTGAGTCAGTATTTGACACGTGGAGGAAAAAACCAAATCAGAACAGAAACCAAATGTACGTCGCCACTCTTAATTACTCCGTCAGGACACACACATGTTAATGAACTAATTGTGTTGATACTCAACTACTGCAGTTACTGTAAGTGCCTCCCGTCCCCGTCCCCCTGTCTACACAGCTGTTCTGAGCACGGTAGCACACACGCACTATGAGCCCAAGTCTGTAGACCTGGGCTCAGACTTGCTGCTGTGGGTTATCAAATGCAGCAAAGACATGCCCGAGATGTTCCACCGCGCTCTTCGGCGTACTCCCATTTCAAAGGGCAGCAGATCAATGGGCTCTATGGAACATTTACTGCGCAGGAGCAGGGTCCACGCGGCGACTTCATGTGCAGAAATCCAGGCACAGTGCACAAACATGCTGCACACAAAGTCTCCAGGCAGACAAGCACACGCACTGACGTGCGTTTTTGCGGGTGGGTGCTTTCTGGCTTCCGCTTTCACTGTGCACCATGTACATACTCCTGCCACCTACTGGTGGCTTGTGGATGCTCAGCACCCCCGATTTCTTTTAGGTGGTTGCTTGAGTCCCGGAGCACCCACGGAGCCGGCACCTATGCAGACAAGACCTTTAGTCTGGGTGTCCAAACAGCTTAGCTCTCTTGAAAATCTGTCCAATAGCCCAGCTCATCCCTTGCCTACATCTCTGCGCTAGTTTCCTGAGAATATATCAACATCCTTCCTCTAAGCTGCGTGATCTCCAATTTTCCCCCCCTGCCTTACCCCCAGAAGCAATAAACCTCCGCTGTTCATCTGAAGCCTGATGGTTTCCCAGCCGTTTTTCTAAAAGCCTCGTTTACTCTGGCAATTCGAATCAGTTTCCTATAAACATATTTTTATTGCACTGCAGGACAATTATAGCGTCAGTATTGTGTCAGGTGTCCAATCGAAATGGCAGCTTGAATGCCTGTGTTGGTGGGTTTTATGGGTTTTTCTTTTAAGAAAACAAGCTTCTGCTGCAGAAATTACAAATCTCCCATTATACTGCTGTTAACACTGACATAGTAGATATAGGAAACCGCAAGTGTGTTTTTGTTACACTTATTCTGTCACTACCATAAATCCTCCATTGGAGTTAGACAGCCCATGGAAATTTGCTCGCTGATTAATTACCCGTAGAGGAAGATAAAGAGCTGCTAGGCTGCCATTGGCGACAGCAGAATAAAAGTGATCACTCACATTTGAAATGATCCTGCAACATTCTATACACCTTACCCGTGCTGAATAATCAGGGTCCTCACATGAGGAGGAGCTGTTTAGGGTTACAGAATAGGCACTGGAAAGTGTTCAGATGGGCACCACGGTTATTGTTTATTTGTATCACAGCTGAGATCGGATCCCATTGTGCTAGGCACTTTATACCCACAGTGAAGCACAGTGCTTAGGCCAAAGAGTTTAGCGTCTAAATAGCAGAAGCTCTAGGCACAGAGATTAAGTGATTTGCCTGGACTCACATAGGAAGGTTGTCGTCAAACGGGGAAGTAAACCCCAGTCTCCTGAGTCCCAGCCCAGAGCCTTTTCCACACGTCCATGGTTGTTTTCCTAAGACAGAGGAGGCTGTTCCCCTTTGGAAGGAGAAAGGTTTGGATTTCTGATGCTGGGCTGTGCTGGCATTCGCGAAGGTTGCATAACTCATGTGCAGTGAAATAATGAGTGACTTATGCGGCTCATCCCAAACGCCTGCCAATAAAATCTTTATGCCACAGCATCATGTATTTTCCTGATGCCATATTATAGAGCAAAGTTATTTCCAATCATTTTTCAAAAACGTTTTATTGTGACCATTTCTCATAGTCCTTCTCACTCTGCCTTTATAACCTTTCGCACTACACACAGGCCTCAGAGGACAGAACTACTGGAATAATTTAAAAATCCTCTTAAAATAGATATCTACAAGTTATTGCTTTACATCGGGGTAACCTGATATTGCATGTCTCCCCAGCGCGAGAAACAAATACCTGTTATTACTTTTGTACCTATGCCTAGAAGACCCATTCAGGGATGAGGAGGACCCTGTTGTGGTAAGTGTTATACACACATATAAAGAAATGATGGCCCTAAGCATATGAGAAGAGGTAAGAGGTGAAGAACAGTAACAAACAGGAGAGCACAAGGAAATAGTGATATGCCTGAGTGTGGTATAATGAGTATGAATCAAAGCACATCATCTCCCTTTATAAACGTGGGCCATCGACTCCTTGATCATATCCGAACACAAGCCAGAGATGTACTAGTATGTGCTTTTAAATTTGAAGCCAACCTTTTGCTTGTGTGGGGGATGCTCAAATCCTTAATTAGCAAAGTATCTATTTCCAGTCCTGGTGGGTCTAGTCCTGGTGAGATGTTTGACTTTAGTGACTTCTAGATATTAGATCAGGATTAATTTTCTGGGCGGAAAGGATACAGTTTTGTGGTAGTTAAATTACAAATCCAACAACTGGAACCAAGAGGAGCCATAAGGTCTTCAGCAAAGGATGATGCCTGGACTGGTGTCTTATTAGATATTCACTCAAGACAGGAGCTGGTCAGGAGTTTTCCATTAGAAACAACGAAAAGTGAAGTTTCCACAAAACTAAAATTTTCTGTGGGAAAATTCCAATTTTGTTGCCAATGTTGATTTGCCATCAGGCAATGGAAGATCCCATGTTCCCTGGGTGGCTCAACTCTTCTCCAACCTGTGATGAGATTTTTTTTGAAGAATCCAAAATTTCAAAGTAGGGAAATTCAATTTTTTCCCCTACCCCACAAGATCTTATGGATCGCAGAAGTGTGAAAAGCCATCAGTAGTACGGTACCGCTTCTTCATATTGAATTACACCGAGCCTTGGGACCAGCAGGCGTTGCTTTCTTTTCTTTTACACTAGGACAATGCTTCAAATTTTAACGGCAGCCACAATAAAAAAAACACTTTTTAAAAATGATGCAAAACAAAAAAACCCAACCCTAGGCATGCCCTAACTCAATCACATATGGATAGTGACCGCAACGTATTTGAATGATCCATTCATTTTCGCCAGTGACATTGCCAAGCGCTGTCAGCTTATTCCATAGAATTGATTTAAAATGAGCCATTCTTACTTTCCCTATCGGCATCAGATAAACAGAATCCACATTGGAAACCACTGTCCTTGTACTGATGTGGAGAGACAACCATGCAATGCAGGAAGCTCTGGAGAGACAGAATGCCACTCTGAGCGTAGGCAAAATCCAAATGATTTCGAATATAAAGTTGGAGGTGCCACTTCCACAGGACCTTCTCCATCTAGGGCAGTATGACTCCAGTGACAACGGTTCGACAACATTTATCCACTGCGGGTCATGCTTAGATCTGGTTGGATATTTTTTGATAAAATATTTTTTCCACTGAAAAAAACATTTGTCAAACCCAAAAGAGTTTGCAAACCAGGGGTGCTTTGCGGAATCTCAAAGCAGTACTGAAAAAAGTTTCAAAATTATAAGACGTTTAGTTTTTGACATTGGAAAAACATTTTAAAAAAAGCGGAAACTGCATGAAACAACTTGGTCTAGAAATTTAAGCTCATTAGACTAAAAAAAAGTTAAAAGAGTCAAAAATCAAACCAGAAGGTTTCAATTGACCTGAACTAGGGCTGGGGGTGTTGGGGGTAAGGAGAAAATTCTTCAGTTTGTGAAGTTTGATCAAGATTTCAATTTTTCACCTCAGGAAAAATGTTCAAACCTTTGAAAATTTTCACAGGAAGGGGAAAAGACTTTATTATTGAGCTGGAATCATTATCTCATCCCATTTCATGAGCTAAATTAGAGTAGGGCTTAGTACACACTTGTATGAGTAGAACCCACACACTTCAGGAGGTGGTGTGTGTTGCACACACTGCTCGCTGAGGCTTTTGTTGTCCAGACAACATATAAAACCCAGGTTCTGACCAACAACTGTGAATACTAAAGACAGATGGCATTATTCCCAGTATCCCAGCAAGATTCCTGTTTGCGTAATTAGAGGAGTTTGAACCGTCCAGTGCAAATCACGGGCAAGGTCCTCAGCTGGTGTGAATTGGCATAGTGCTACTGAAGAGAAGGGAGCTGTGGCATAGCAGCCCCAGTGGTGGGTAAGGTACCGATCTGGACTGTTGGCTTTGGCAGTTTCCAATTCTCGATTTACCATGGATGGTGTGTGGTCAGTCACAGGACTTTGTGCTCCTCAGTTGGGCAACACAGGAGAACGAGAAGGAACAAATGGCACCTTTATGGGATGAATTATCCACCAAGACAGCATGCCTTTCAGTTGGTGAAACCTGTGACTTGCAAATGTTTTCGTGAATCTCTGATTACAAATCCCGGAATACTCGTGAACATGATCAAAGAAAAACAAACCTGGTGCTGTCATTTATTAAACCATTTTGCTTTTCAACAAGCTGCAGTAACAATATTCTGCCTGGAGACAGTTTCACTTGGCGATGCTAATCTTCACCTTACCCTAAATTGTTTTGTAATGTTACTGTTCTAAGACAAACATCTGCCTTAATCCACCCCAGAACTGGTTGCAGTACAGTGGCAGGTGACATAGCTCCTCTGTTTTCAGTTTATAAAGCATTTGGGGATCACTTGAGAGGACCAGCTAAAGACACTGTATTATTAGAAGCACTACTTTGGGCTAAGCAGCTTCATTCTGTCCCAGCCCAAGGGCTAGATTGTGACATTAGGCCCAGCCCTGATCATACGGCATTGAGTAACACTGGCCCAGGAGACACTGTAATCCAGAGACACTCTGCTGAGTCAGAATACCTGCACTGCTTCTTCCTTATTGCTGGAGATCTATACCAGTGATAAATTATTGACCCATCCCTTGACCATGCTGTATCAGCTATATTGGCTAGCATGCAGGGAGATGGAGCCCATCTACCTGCTCTGGGCAACAAGCAAGCAGGCAAGGAGTCTGAGTAGCCCATGCAGGCATGTCAGGGGACAGGGGAGGAGTTTTGCTTCCTTGCACAGACAGGTGGTCCAAGCTCTCCATTAATAACCAAACCCATCAGCAGAAACAAGAGAAAAGATTTCCAAAGTTAAAAGAAAAGCCCTGATCTGAAATTAAAGTGAACCCTGCAAAGAGGGCCTTAATCTTATTTTCGGTAAGTGAAACTTTAAGGTTCTTTTAAACAAGTGATATGTCTCTCTGAAGGACAATTGCTTCTGGCACGAAGCAATGCTTTTATTCCGTTTTTAAACTTTAATGGTGGTTAAAAAGTAATAATGCGTCATTATGGCATGGATTATGGTGATTAAATATTTAAAGGCGTTGCATACATCTACCCTGTAACAGAGGCAGGAGTTGGTGAAGGCTGATGTCTGTCATGGGAATGAAACATTTTCCTTTGGAAACAGACCAAACATAAAAGCATCCTCCCCCACCATCGCCCCTGCCTATCACTGCCTAGGTACTCAATGGAGTATGTGAGCACCTCCTTTGCCATAAAATAGTATCAGACCCAGCAGTAGCATTTGATTTATGATCTATGTGTGTCTAGTAGATTACCCTACTCTGGTAGGAAATAGAGCGGCTGTAGCATGCACCAGGAGTCAAGTGTGGTGCCTATAAAGCCAAGCATTGCTAAAGTACTGGCAACGTATGTCTGCTCTCAGTTCTAGCTTAAGCTCAACAGTGATGTGATTTCTTCTGAAGCAGTGATCCACCAGGGCCAATGGTCTGGTCTCCTTTCTCAGATAGTGACCGATCCTTGACGGTCATTATACACCCTGGAGCCCCCAGGTGGCACTGTGGGAGAAGTCTTCCTAAGCCAATTGGCTATCACCTCTAAAGCACGAGGAACAATGCCCTTTGTAATTTTATCCTAACTGATGTAACTACAAGAACCGGCAGGTTTTCAAGAGCGAAAAGGAAAAGGAAGCGAAGTCCATCTGAGAGGCTGGACAGTCAACAGCTGATTTAGGACGTTGCAGTGGGGCTGGGACCACAAAGGGCTAAGGATGTGAGTCACCCCACTCCCATGGGTGGGGGGGAGGGAGGATTTTACATTTCTTCACTTATTTCAGCCTCTGTCTGCAGCAGACTGTGGCCAAGCATGGGGTTGTTATTTATTTGTATTACCAGAGCACCTATGGGCCCCATTCCTGGGACCCACTCTGCTAGGTACTCTCCAAACACAGAACAGAGACAATCCCTTCTCTAGAATGCTTCCTACCTTGGTTCACTTTTGCAAGTGTCTCTATACAACCATGAGGACTAAGAAGTTCCCATTATAATTGAGAGGTCGGCATCCACACGGTATAGGCAGCTTTGAAAATCTTCACCGCATTTTTTTTTTATTATTTAAATTAGAGCTTAGATTTGGCAGATGCTAATGAAGGCCCTGGAGAGTGGGGAGGAAAGGATTCTGTAGCTGGATACTTTCTGCATGGAGAGTATCTGTGAAATATCCAGGGCGCTGTCCATGTGTGAAATATACTGCGTTGGATTAAACAGCTCCATGTACACAGAGCCCTGTGTCTATCCGCATCCGATCCACGATCCGCAAAAATTGCCTGGTGCCCTTGGCAGTGATGCAGGGTTGTGCCAAGCCCCCAACCGCCCCATACTTCTCCCCAGAGAGCTCCTAGCCCACCGCCTGCTCCGCCCCCACCATACCTGGTTCCCCCCTCCGGGAAGGAAGGCTACGCTCCTGGGCCCTGATGTGCAGTGTTGCACCACCTTCCTGGGTGGGTGGGGCAGGCGCTCAGACACCCCTAGGCAGCTGCGGGGACAGTAATGCCTGCAGACCCAGCCCAGGCAGAGAGCAGCAATAACTACTCTCCCTCATAGCACGGGCCCTTGCTGCCGGCTATTTTAAATGACACACCACCTCTTTTAAAATGATGCTCCAGCCAAGCAAGCTGGGGACTACAACTCCCAGAACGCCCAGCAGGCTATCCCCACTGCCGGTCACTTCTGAGAGCTGAGTTGGGTGGAGCCTGGGGGCAGCCGCTCCCTTCTGGTAAGTCTGTTATGGTCAGGGCCCTGTCCAGGTACAAAATTTGTATCCACATCTGAGCTACTATCTGTAAAAATGGTCCACGGATATAAAGCAGATACCCGTGGATTTGCAGAGTGCTACCTATACAAGCCTGGCACACGACCTGATTTAGCAGGTAGGGCTGTCAGAAGTTCTGGCAATGTTTCAAGCACATCCTGACCTTCCATCCATTCCTATGGAACATCGGCGCAATGAGTGACCACAGCAGAATGAGCCAGAGCTGGCTGAAGAGTGAATTGTCCCATCCCTTGTGAAAAAAATTCTAGACTAAAAAGAAAAGAAGAAAAGTGCAATCTGAGACAAAGCCAAAATTTTTAAAATGTTTGTGAAATGAAATTCTGCAAATAAAATATTTTGGGTGAGTCCAAACATTGATAAGCCTGAAACATTTTGTTTCAGTTTCAACCTACCTTATATATAAAATGAAGTCCGTTTCAAGATGAAAAGCTACTTTTAAAATGGAAAGTTTTGAATTTCCTTTTAAAATTCTGAAGTTATCAAAACGGGATGTTCCTTAAAGGCAATTTTGTCAACGTGATAAAATTTTTGCGAAAACAGTTTTGAGCTTGTGGAAGTGACATTTTCCAGCAAAAACAGTTTCAATGCAAATTTTTCAACCAGCAGAAAAGGGAATTTAAAAAAGGTGATAACTTTGGTATTGGGTTCTCTGTGGTCTCCTTCCAATTGTATGGCCAGGTTATAATGGAACCTGCTATCAGCCTTTCTGCAGTAGCACTGTGGCATACCCATGGCACAGGGAATAAACAGAGGCAATGCGTGTGGGATCACGTGCCCCCCCAGATTTGCTGCTTGGCTTGTACTGAGCATGCTCAGTAACACTTCTGAAGCCGGCTGCCCTTACTTTGCCACCCTCCCCCCTCATTCCTCAGGCATGGGTTGTCTCAGAAGTCCAATTACATTGTATAATCTTGTACACTGGTTTGCCCTGACACTTCATCCGATGAAGTGAGCTGTAGCTCACGAAAGCTTATGCTCAAATAAATTTGTTAGTCTCTAAGGTGCCACAAGTCCTCCTTTTCTTTCAGCCAGAGAACGAGTCTCATCAATTTTCATGCGATTTTCTCCTCACTACTAACAAGACAGTCCCAGCTGACTAAGACATGAGAGAGTGTTTTGCTATTAAAAAGTGGGATATGACTTGTTTTATATTTTGTGACTTTAGTGTTCCTTTTACATTCATGGCTTTTCATGCGAAACTCCAGAAAATGCACCGCATCACCAAACAAACTTTATAACCTTCAATTCAAAGCTGTTTCTGGACCAGCACCGGGCAGGCTTTGAAACCCATTTCTTCCCCTTCATGCTAATCAGCTCCCTAGTTTCCATTCTTGCTCATTTTACAGAGCTTTGCCTGCAATAAATGAGAGCAAATCACTCATTAATGTTTGAGTAACCAAATGTCTTTTTGGGTAAGGCCAGGAACTTTTCAGGAAACCAGCACAACACAGTTAAAAGATTAATCTGGGAATTTAAATTCAGAACTCTGCTGGACACTAAAAACAATGGATTTAACAGAGACACTGGTTTTATGCCCTTTACAACAATTTGTAACACACCCTGCCGCTTACTAACCTTTATCATGGTACAACTTGCAGAGGTGTTAATTGCCCACTTCATTTTAAATGGTGACCTACAACCTGTTAACCCTTTATGCTTAACAATCTGCCCCCCTCTAGCTGCATATAGCTTGGATGCTCTGGTTACCTCCTCTGGACTTGAGGGAACAGCTCTGCGAAGCTTGAAATCTTGTCCCGTCCACCAATAGAAATTGGTCCAATAATCGATACTACCTCACCCACCTCGTGTCTCTCATGTCCTGGGACAAACATCGCTACATTTCAGATGATCTTAGACAAAACAAAAACCACCAACCAAAAGCTGCAGCGCTCAAACTGGTGTTTTGTAAAAGCAGCTGTGTAGGGGTCTCACAGACAGACCCACACGCCTTTGTCAGCACTAGGATCCTTGGACAAGAGTGTCCCACCGATCAGTGCAGATCTGCTGACAGTGACAACGTGGAATGCCAGTGCAGGAGTCTTGGCTACATTAATGTTCCCCCCATTGCTGCCACCCATGTGCTAAAAATAGTTCCCCCTAACATAGGCAAAGCTAGAGGGACAAGTTCAACTTTGGTGTAAATCCGTTGATTTCAACTGAATTCAATGCCACCAATCAATGTGGCCTTTGCACTTATGTTTAAATGCCTGATGCTGAAACCATGGCCGCTCTGAACGTAAGCTACTTGACCTTGAAACTGGTACACCCGATATTGCACACGCAGGCCCAGGGCTCCATATGCAGCACAAACAGTTTCCAGATAGAGGGACACAAAATTATTACAGCTCTGTTGAAACCTTAGCTTACAAGTTCCTGCAGTCCTTGGACCTGAGAGTGGTCAGGACCTTGAGGGTTGCAAGCACAGACCCATTGGCTGGCGTGCTCATTCGCAGGTGATTCTTGCGCCTAACTTTGTCTTCACTGAAGTTGTTTTAGGCTAACACAGAGACAAGATCATGAATGGGGGAAGTGTTACTGGGCTTTTTATTTTATAACCACAAGCAAACAGAAGCATGAGGAAAAGAAAAAGAATGTAAAGTAACCAGTGCTGGGATGGGGAACACGGGGCATCTGTTGTATGTCTAAGAACATCCTGCCAGCCTGATGGAGCGTACACACTATCCTTATAACTGGACTAGTCAGTTTGTGATTAAAGTTGGGCAATTTTTTTTCCAGACAAAATAGTGGGGTTTTTTTTTCTTTTCCAACAAATAAAAGTTTCGGGTTGCCCAAAACTATTTGTGAATTGGACACTGATTCCCTGATTAGTTTTGGCCATGAGGTATTTTTTTGAGGCTAGATTCCCAAAGGGACCTAGGCACCATTTACAAAGCCAGAGGAGCCGACGGTGATACCTCCCCTCTCATACGTGACAGCCCCAAGTTCAGTGCACTGTCCCAGGATGTGGGAGAACCACGGTCAAGTCCCCACTCTGACTTGAGAAGGGATTTAACCTGGGGTGGGCTAGAAGGGATTCTAGTGTGGAAGCATCTCCTGCTGAAGTTGTTCAACTTTGTATAGTTACATTTTCATTGGAAGCTGAGCGGCCCAGTTCCCAGGTGAGTCCCCTAACCACTAGGCTATCGTGTCATTCTCTGGGGTCCAATGAAAGGTTAAGTATATATACACAATGGAACAACTTTAATAGGAGAGGTTATCCAAAAAAATAAACAGAGGTGGGGGAGGCGGGAACTTGCCTGCCCTGAAGCAGCAGCTGGAAAGACCAAGCTTCTTCACCCTGCCCCTGCAGGGGGGAGCGGAGAAGAGCGGGCCGGGGTGGGCAGGATTTTTAATGGCACACTGCGGCCTGCCGGGGTCCCGGCCTGGGTTTGGCAGCGGGCTGAGCGGAGCCAGCGGCTGGGACCCGGCAGGCCACAGCGTGCCATTAAAAATCAGCTCGTGGGCCGTCTTTGGCACGCGTGCCATAGGTTGCCGACTCCTGGTCTAGGGCATCAATCCCATTTGTTAAAATGTCAACACAATAACACATGAAGCACGGCCCATGCCTAACATATCCATCAAGCCCTCCAGCCCTTGGTCTACCCTCTCCTCAGAAGCTGGAGAAGAAGAGAGAGACTCTTCCAGGCATACTGCAAAGGTTAATGAATCCTGGTGGAGAGAAGGATAAGTGTATTGTGTAGTCATGAAAGAAACATGCTGCCAGCAACTCATTCTTGTTGACATAGAGGATACTCCAGTTCTTGTATACATGTGGCTTTCCACGTGTCTTCCCATGATCCTTAGTGAAACGAACAACATGTTTTAGCACCGTGAATTGGTCGTGATCACCAACAATGCTGGCTCAGATAGAACCCAGTGCACCTGCATGATTCTCCTCCCACGGATAATAAACAGCAACTCTCCCAAGGGCCACATGACAACTCAGGACGGTGGAGTGTTTTTATCATGGCTAGTTCCATGGTACTGAATTGTACTAATGAAGGAGGAAGGTTGGAAAAAGGAAGAACAAACGCTCCCCCACTTGCACACAGATTCCACGTTAAAATCACTAATGAAAGGCCAAGGAAGTGACTGTGAACCGCTGGTGGGCCGAGCCCATGCCTGCCATGCTGACCAATATTGTCTCATTGTTTCCTTTTACTCCTCTGTCTGTATCCATGTGTGGCCCCTTATACGAAGATTGCTTACTCTTTGGGGCAGAGCTTGTCTTTTTGGTCTGAGTTCACACAGCGCCTAGCACCATGGGGTCCAGGTCCATGACTAGGCTTCGTAGGCATTGTGGCAATACAAATAAGTAAGTACAAGAAGAAGATTTGAATGACCTATTGGTAAAATATTCAGAAAGTTGGCCTGTGTGTGCAGTTGGTTTTTTTTTTTTTTTAAAAAAAAGGCAACAGTCTACAGTCAAAAGGCCAAAAAAAAAGGGCTACCCTAGATCTCAGACCAAAGTGGAACCAGCAGAAGATGCTAGTTAGAGCTTTTGTGGACTCCAAGCCACCTAATGAAATGTGGTATTAACACAGGGGACAAATGCTGGTGCTGTAGAAAGGAAGGAGGTAGAATTTATAGCCCTACGTATACTCACACCAAGGAGGAAGGATTAGAAGAACAGACAGGATATTCAGTGCACTCTTGCTTTTAGAACCAGAGATCGGTATCTGCAAGGATTTAAGTCCTGTAATAGTAAAGAACAAGGGAAATTTTGAACTGAGGCAAATCTAATTACAAAAATGGAACAGTTCTGCTCAGAAAGGAAAACTAGCTAAAGAAATTAAGACTGTGGATTGTTGCAGTATATGGGGTACCTGGGCCTAAGTTATCTTGTTAGTCCAGGACATATAGGCTAAATTTTGCTTTCACTGAAGGCCCAATCCTGTACACACTGAAGCCAGTGCCAGAACTCCTTTTTGGCTTTAATCGGTCGAGGCTTGTGCCCTTTACACTAGTGTTGTAAGAAGTGTCTCCATGGCCTTTAATGGAGCTACACAAATGCACAATGGAGGAGAAACAGGCTCAATGTTTCAAAGATAGTGAAAAAGTAAAAAACAAAACAAAACAAAAATCAAACCAAAAAACCCCCTGTCCCTCAACAATAATGAAATCTAAACTGGATGGCTAGAAACCTAAGTCAAGTGTATGGCTGAAAACAGAAGCAAAATGTCAGCTATAACAATACTCTGTGGGGACACACACACAAGACTCTCAGCTGATGTAAAGCAACATAGCTCTAATGAGGTTAATGAAGTTACGCCAATTTACACCAGCTGAGTATCATCTATATGCTGGTGGAGATCGGCACAACTTCATGATACAGCAGCCAGATGGATAGACCCATCCCCTCTGTACAGATAGAGCCAAACTCCCTATATCAGGGATGAATTTAAACACCATCATATTACTTTGTTTCCTAAACCACAGGTATGAACTACCACAGGATTAAATCCCATCACAGTCAACCCAGCTTTTCATTCTTAAAACAAGGGAAAGATTGATTACCAAGGAAGCTCTTCCTATAAGAGAGTACTTTAGCTGAGACATTAAAAACCACACCACTGAATTCAAGGGGGTGAGGTTCAAAAGTGGTTCTATGCCTCCTTTGCATTTCTTAAGGCCAACATTGGCTGTTGGTCAGAGAATAATTCATCGCTTATCAGGGCTGCTTTATACACAACTAGAAGACTCAGTTACTTTGGTGATGAGGGCAGTGTAGGGCCCTATGTAGAATACAATCTTTTGGGATGAAAGGTACAAGCGAAAGCAATATCAGTCACCCTTGGGTTATTTTTTGCCACATTAACCATCATATGAAACAGTGTTTCCTGAAACAGGAATGGTGCATATATAACTAGCAGGCATCGTGAAGAGAGGCCTGCTAAATTGTTACTCCATGAAAAAAGAGGCCAGGGTCCCACTTTCAGTCTAAGTACGCAGCCTAATACACAAGATGCTTTTTGCATTTGTGCATGGGTATATAATGCGGGGGAGGGCCTAAACCAAAACACTGTGGCCAAAACACCAAATGATATAGATCCAAATTTTGCAGTGTGGGCCTCATCTCTAATAGACTGCTTTATTTTATTGGCCATTATATCCTCTCTAGGCCCAATTCTCTTACACTGTTAGAAAACAAATAAAGTCAAATTTCACCCAGGAAGTCTTACACTGAAAGAACATTTAAAATAAAGAATAAAGACCAAGCCAATCTTCCCAAGTATTGCCAGTTACGTGCTGTGTTTTTCTGATGGAGTTTTTACACCGTGCGTGAAGTTCATCCCTAATTTCTCTTCAAGCCATTCAGTTTTCAAAGGAGATCTGAATTCCACCATTAAGCCCTGATTAATTAAGATATTGTTACACCAGCCCAACTTCAAGCACATAGTTAGTCCCGCTGAACTCAACAGGTATGCCAACTCTTGTGATTTTACTACACGTCTTGTGAATGATGGTGGGTTTTTCCATGAAATCCCACCTACTGCAGTCAACCAACTATATGAGAATCTCAGCTTTCATTAGATAAAAATGTCTAGTTCTCACGACTATGGAGAAAAGCTTGAAAATATGAACCCCTCAAATTTAAGTTTCATGATTTTTAAGCCAATCTCTTAATTTCTTGTGGCCTCACTCATGATTTTGGAAGCCTTGGAGTTGGTAATACTAGTAGACTTACGCATGTGCTTAAGCAACTTGGATGTGAAATGGTCACTCAAGGTCTGTCCTTACGACAAAGAAAAGCCTGCGGCTGACCTGTGTCAGCTGACTCAGGCTTGCAGGGCTGTTTTATTGCTGTGTAGACTTCCAGGCTCCTCCCACCTCACAATGAAACGGCCCTGCGCGCCCAAGCCAGCTGGCACGGGCCAGCCCCGGGTATTTTTTTTTAATTGTGTAGCTATGCTCTGAGTGATAATTTCACATCCAAGTTCCACAGCAATAAAACAGCCCTGTGCACAGGCCAGCAGCCACAAGATTTTCTGGCTGTGTAAACATATCTTAAGGACTTGTCTCCATGGTGCTTTAGTCCGCACCACAAGGCTGGAAGTTTTAGTCTACACTAGCGTGTGGCATACTAACTGGCCCGTGCGGCTCCTGCTGTCATGCGCTGAAAGGGTCTTAGTGCACTTTAACGCAGTACTGTCGGAAGGGGATTATGTTAATGCACAAACTAAGGCATGTTTAGTGCATGGCAGCAAACTCTGCACACACAGGACACACTGATGTGCATTAGAATTTACGCCTCCCTGGTGCCGACTAAAGCACCCCATAGACTAGCCCTTCATCAAAAAAAGAGTAGGAATAAATGGCCAGTTTTCAGAATGGAGAGAGGTAAATAGTGGTGTCCCACAGGGGTCTGTACTGGTCCCGGTCCTATTCAACATATTCATAAATGATCTGGAAAAAGGGGTAAACAGTGAGGTGGCAAAGTCTGTAGATGATACAAAACTACCCAAGATAGTTAAGTCCAAAGCACACTCTGAAGAGTTACAAAGGGATCTCACAAAACTGGGTGACTGGGCAACGAAATGGCAGATGAAATTCAGCGTTGATAAATGCAAAGTAATGCACATTGGAAAACATAATCCCAACTATACATATAAAATGAGGGGGGTCTAAATTAGCTATTACCATTCAAGCAAGAGAACTCGGAGTCACTGTGGATAGTTCTCTGAAAACATCCACTCAATGTGCAGTAGCAATCAAAAAATTGAACAGAATGTTGGGAATCATTAAGAAAGGGATAGATAAGACAGAAAATATCATATTGCCTCTATATAAATCCTTGGTACGCCACATCTTGAATACTGCGTGCAGATGTGGTTGCCCCATCTCAAAAAAGATATATCGGAATTGGAAAAGGTTCAGAAAAGGGCAACAGTAATGATTAGGGGTATGGAATGGCTGCCATATGAGGAGAGATTAAGAAGACTGGGACTCTTCAGCTTGGAAAAGAGGCAACTAAGGGGAGATAGGATAGAGGTCTATAAAATCATGACTGGTGTGGAGAAAGTAAATAAGGAAGTGTTATTTGCTTCTTCTCATAACACAAGAACTAGGGGTCACCAAATGACATTCATAGGCAGCAGGTTTAAAACAAACAAAAGGAAGTATTTCTTCACACAATGTACAGTCAACCTGTGGAACTCTTTGCCAGAGGATGTTGTGAAGGCCAAGATTAAAACAGGGTTCAAAAAAGAACTAGATAAGTTTATGGAGGATAGATCCATCCATGGCTATTAGCCAGGATGGGCAGGGATGGTGTCCCTAGCCTCTGTTTGCCAGAAGCTGGGTAATGGGTGACAGGGGATGGATCACTTGATGATTACCTGTTCTGTTAATTCCCTCTAGGGCACCTGGCATTGGGCACTGTTGGAAGACAGGGTACTGGGCTAGATGGACCATTGGTCTGACCCAGTATGGCTGTACTTATGTTCTTATGTAACCATCTGTCAATTTGAACACCTTACTGCAGATGTGAATGCATTTAGGTACCCATGTCTTTCATTGGGGTACAACATGCTATGGGACTGCACACAAAGCCCGAGGGATGCACATTTGAGGTCAATGAGCTGCATGGATTCCTCAGACGTCACATTAAACTCAGGTGCAGAGATGTCCCAACTCCACATTGAGAGATTTTTCTGGCTAAGATTTTCAAGAAGAACCTCAGCTCTTCAGTCCCTAACTTGAGAGGTCTTAAAATGATCTGATTTCCAGGGGGGTCAGAGCTTAGCACTTTCTAACATACACAGACACACACATCAGGATGCTTTAAAGATGACTCAAGTTGGGACATTTATTAAAAGTCACTTTTGAAAATCATGGCCTCAGACTTTGAATTAAAACCTTTCATAATACCCTTTGCTCTTCCCTAGCACCTGCCAGCCAGGGACCTCATAGACTCATAGACTCATAGACTTTAAGGCCAGAAGGGACCATTGGGATCATCTAGTCTGACCTCCTGCGCGTCGCAGGCCACAGAACCTCACCCACCCAGCCCTGTAATAGACCCCCTAGCCTCTGGGTGAGTTACTGAAGTCCTCAAATCATGTTTAAAGACTTCAAGTTACAAAACTCCCCCCACTATTTACACTAGTTTAAACCGGCAAGTGCCCCGCTCCCCGTGCTGTAGAGGCACGTGAAAAAGAAACCTGGGTTGCTGACCTGGGGGAAAATTCCTTCCCGACCCCAAATATGGCGATCAGTTAGACCCTGAGCGCCAGCCTGACACCTGGGAAAGAATTCGCTGTAGAGAGCCCTCCCCATGTAGGGTCCCGTCACCGGCTGTTGGGGCTATTGGTACTAGCAGCCGCAGGTGGGCCTCACGCCATGGTAGGCAGTCTCATCATACCATCCCTCGAGAAACGTATCAAACTCATTCTTGAAGCCAGTTAAGTTTTTGCCCCCACGGCTCCCCTAGGAAGGTTGTTTCACTTCACTGCTCTGATGGTTAGAAACCTTCATCTAATTTCAAGCCTAAACTTGTTGATGACCAGATTATATTCGTTTGTTCTTGTGCCAACACTGGCACTTAACTTAAATAACTCCTCTCCCTCCCTGGTATTTATCCCTCTGATGTATTTATAGAGAGCGATCAGATCTCCCCTCAGCCTTTGTTTTGTTAGGCTAAATAAGCCTTCTTAAGTCTCCTCTTGTAAGGTAGGTTCTCCATTCCTCTGGTCATCCTTCTTTGCACCTGTTCCAGTTTGAATTCAACTTTCTTAAACATGGGAGACTGGAATTGCACACAGTATTCCAGGTGAGGTCTCACCAGTGCCTTGTACAGTGGTACTAACACTTCCCTGTCCCTACTGGAAATACCTTGCCTGATGCATCCCAGGATGCCATTAGCCAAACACTAAACCCTCATGAAGGAAAAAAATACCATCCTCAATTTACAGGATGGGAAACTGAGGCAGCACCCTTCCCAAGGACACAGTGAGTCTCTGCAAAGGTGATTTATCCAAGGACAGATCTCCCAATCCCCCACTTTAACATCAACCTCCTTCCTTCCCAACTCAGAAAAAGGAATCTGGACAAATTCCACTCTTTCTAAAAAAAAGACGGGAGACAACATTTGCCAGAGTTTCCATTCAGGTATCAGGCTTCATCTTAAGAAAACAGCCCAATGCCAGACAGACCTTTTATTAGTACTTGCTTTAAAAGAAAAGAAAAAAAGTCTACATGCAATCTGACTGCCAATAGAACTGTGATTCAATTTGGCCTTTTGCTTTATCCCCCACTCCCCTCACTGCCATCCCTCGCCACAGTATCGATTCGGTATTGTTAACCTTTCTTTATTGCTTGTTTATGTTCCCCCATTACTTTAAAACATCAATAAGGAGCTTTTTAAAAAGGACAGCGGCAAGAAACGGAGAGACACTGAGGAAAGGTCAGGGATGAGGAAGGAGGTGGTGCCGGCTCTTTAGAAGCAACAAGCTGACAGCGCAGAAAGGTTAGCATTCCTGCCGCTCGAGAGATGGTGCTCACTTGTTTATCAGAATGACACGAGTATCACCAGCTCCCAAATACGTGCAGCCAGAGCCTAAGGCAAAATGTCAGGCTTTCTCCCTCGGTGTACATAATCTGTGGACAGACCTCCCTGCATCTCTCTCTGGCAGGTAGAGGATGCTCTTGAAGGTTGGCTTGGTTTTGATAGGATTCTTTATTTTAAATGTTCTTTCAATGTAAGACTTCCTGGATGAAATTGACTTCAATATTTTTTTTTTAAATGGTGTAAGAGAACTGGGCCTAGAGAGGATGCAATGGCCAATAAAATGAATCAGTCTATTAGAGATGGGGCCCAGAGTGCAAAATTCTGATCTATATCATTTGATGTTTATGTTTTGGCCATAGGATGCTGAAATAAGGACATGCTTTTCTCCTCATAAATGAAGATGCAGTGACCTGTGGGATCATTCCTTCAGCGAGCAGATTCTTAATGGAGCTGGCAGGAGGGCAAGACATACACTGTAACAGTGTTTTTGGGAGTGGACAGCTGAGCAAGGCATAGATACAAATATGTATTTCAGGTACTTACAATACCCCCACAGTATCTGAACACTGCACCATCTTTAGTTGTCAACATACTTAGCCTCTCAACACGCCCACAAGATGGGGCAGTGCTATTAAGCATGAGGAACCAAAGCACAGAGAGGCCATATAACTTAGCAAAGGTCATACACAAAGCCTGGTAGAGCTGAGATTTAAACCAGGGTCACCAGCTCCCAAGGCTACCACCTTAACCACAGAACCATCCTTCTAATGAAATACAAGTGTGTCTGAGATTATATTAGCTAGGATGTGAGTTCTAAGGGGGCCATGTGAGAGAATTCTTTTGCTCAAGCATCTCTAAATGCGACATAAGCTAGGTGAGATTCACCGCAGAGTCAAATCCTCGTCCCATTGAGGTTACTATCAAATCTCCTTTCAGTTTCAACGGGACCAGGATTTTTTACCTATTAAAGGCCATGGCAAACTTCCCATTGACCTCAATGGCAGCAGATTATGTATTTATATATTGCATTCCCCTCCCCTCGCAATATGGATAGTTGGCTGGATGCTGCTGACAGAACATCTGTATCTCATCACAGGCCTGACAGCAGCCAAGTTTCCTAACAGCCTCGTTGCAAGGGATAAGCGGCCTTAGAAGAAGGTCCCAAGTAGCAGTGGTGATGCACACTGGAAAGCAAGAGCCCTGAAATTGGCTTAAGGAAGAAGAACGGGGGCAGATGTTTAAGTGTGCGTGCTCACACACACACACACGCACACACACACACACACACACAGCTAGGCTTGCAGTTCTGCAGGCACATGACTTGAGCTACGCACACAGGAGCAGCCCGACAATGAAACAGCTCTGGCATGATGGAGGACATAAATTCAATCAGGAAACAAAATTTGCGTTTGAAGCACCCGGGGCTCGGTGTGCAAGCCGGCATTCACGGGCCCAGGCCTATTTGCACATCAAGGACTGCACGCAGAAACAGAGCAGGCACTTAGGATCTAGCCCTGTACAATCAGTGTAAGTTATCAAAGACTGAATACTATTCAGTATTAGGTGCAAGGGAACTAGCCACTGCCCTTCAACTGACAGCAGAGATGGGCCTGAACCAAGACTTCCAGACACCGCTAAACCTTTGAGAAACTCAGCTCCAAATACTGTGTAGTATGAAGCCATTTATAACTGAGATACTAGATTAATCTGGCCAAATTCTGTCTTCAATGAGACCTGTTAAACCTTTTGATTTTAAATAGGAACTCAGGCTTCCTCAAAAACTCAGCATACAGCAGACTTTCCTAGTGCTCCTCACCTGAGCAACTTTACAGTGAGGCAGTGGGCCAGATTTTCCCCTGGCGGAGAACAGAATGGCTCCATAATGGAGCCACAATGATTTACACCACCTGCAAATCTGGCCCAGCGAGCATCCCTTCAGCAAACCACTCCAGGCACAATGGAGGAAATACAATTAAGAAAGGAAACAGTTTCCATTTCAAGCATTCAGAGGGTTATGATGAACAGCAAGACACAAAAGCCACCCCACCTAAGTAAACATACAATCCCAGTGACCTTTTAAGATCAGATGTAATTGCACAAGGAATCTCTCTTTGACCCCACAAAGCTTTATAAATAATAGATCTTTATAATTCATGTTAAGAGACAGCATTGTGGTTGACGGTGCATGTTTAAGAGTCTGCTTGAAAACCCAAAGCTATTTTACTAACGTGATCACTAGCATCCCCTACCATCATCATTTTCTGGGCAGGTGAAAACCAGGAATAAACCAGGAATAAATGGATCTTTGAGAAAAGCACAGCTGGAGGGGTGGGGGCTCTCCACCGGCATGACAGAATGGGTTACTCCTGAAGTTTTTCCCTCTCAAAACCAGCTCCTCTCCCATAGTGAGGAGAGGAATTATGAATGGACACTATCATAATAATTCAAAGACCCCAGTCAGGATCAGAGCTCCAGCTTGCTGGGTGCTGCATAGACACCTGCCTGGACACTTTAACTGCCATAGAAGAAATGTATATCTGAGCTCCAATTGAAGGCGTTGGTGCCTTTCAGTTTGAGACTTGCAATGTATCTGCAGTGGAGATCATAAGAATTTCAAAGGTCACCCTCTCTGGTTCTTGCATGAAGAGAAGTGTCTGCCTATATTTGAAATAGGAGAACCCTGGAGGAGGCAAATGTTGCATTCAGTGCTGTAGATCACACTACACCACACACACAATTCTCCCCTTGGAGAAGAGATGAGAGAGAGCCAGATGTAACCAATGTTGGTCGTGTGTTTTAATGCCCTACTGGAAGGTGCTCAGATATTATAGCGTGAAGCTGGTATCAGACCTTATATAGAACAGAATAGACTCACAAGTGAAAGTTCCTGGCTTCAGTGATGTGTACACAGCGCTTCTCCTCCAGACACATTAAGCCTTTGGGAGAGTCTCTAAAACTCCATGGCTCAATTGTCACCATTGCAGAGATGACACCAGCTTGATACTAATGCAATGCAGAAAATGCTGCCATGCGGATGACTCAGCTCTTGGAAGAGATAGTCATGCAGATGAGCAAAGCCAAACCCATACAAACTGACACTAGCCTCCATCATGGGCAGCCTACCTCCCTTCACCCGTATAGTTCAGTCTAATAGTGACATTAGATTAATTACTATTCCAAGACACAGGTAACAGCAATGAGAAATGCCTGCTATCCTACTTGGCTGGGACCTACTCCTGTAGGACCATTTGACTGCCCTGGTACCACTTTCTTTTTCCATAAATGGTCAGATGACAAACACCTGTATAAGTAATGTTGCTTCTGTCTGTATTCACATAGGGACAAAGGCATTCGTGCATGGAAAGAAGTGCTCATCGGTGGCTATTCTATTCTTTGGAAATGAGTGACTTGATTCTTATTTGTCATCTATTTGGGGACATAAGACTTCAAACAAACACTCTTTCCATTCCATTAGTATCCCTGGAGCATGCTAACAGGAGCTACTGAAGTTAGACATTTTGAAAATCAGCAAGTCCAGATCACTGTGAAAAAAAAAGATTTGAGGTTTGCGATGAATAGTCAACTGAACATGAGCTCCCAGTGCGACACTGTGTCCAAGAGAGCTACTGTGATCCTGGGATGCATGAACAGGGGAATTTCGAGCAGGAATAGAGAGTTTATTTTCTCTCTGTATTTGGCACTGGTGCGACAACTGCTGGATCCCTGTGTCCAGTTCTGGTACCCAAAAATCAAGAAGGATGTTGAAAAATTGGAGAGTGTTCAGAGAAGAGCCGTGAGAACAATTAAAGAATTAGACAACATGCTGTATAGTGGCAGACACAAGGAGCTTAATCTATTTTTCTTAACAAAGAGAAGGTTCAGGGTGATTTGATCACAGTCTCAGTACCTACCCGGGGAACAAATATTTAATCATGGGATCCTCTGACAGAGAAAGGTCTAACACAGTCCCATGGCTGGAAGTTGAAGCTAGACAAATTCTGACTACAAATAAGGCATCATTTCTTAACAGTGAGAGAAATAAGCCATTGGAACAATTTATCAAGGGTTATGGTGGATTCTCCACCTCTGATGAGTTTAAAAATCAAGAATGAGTGTTTTTTCTAGAAGATCTGCTCTGGGAATTATTCTGGAGAAGTTCTTCGGCATGTGTTATGCAGGAGGACAGACTAGATAATCATAATGGTCCCTTTTGGCCTTGGAATCCATGAATCTAGAAGAACAAATGATCAGCAAATCACATGTATCACTTGTACGCAGACAGCATGTGAATCTTCCAGTCCTGTGCAGCTAGGCAGTAAAAAAAAAAAAAAAAAAACCCCCTTCATTTAAAAAAATAGTATTGTACTGCTTGACAGGTCTGAAGAACTGCTGGTGTCTAGACTCTTGGAAAATGTCCTCTCAATCCACAGCATCCAGTGGGTAGATCAAATAATTAAAACTGATTTCAGAAAACAAAGTCTGGTTGCAAACAGAAAAGAGGCATAAATTCCTCAGATCAATGATCAGTGTGTTGCCCAGCGCTAAATGTTTTCTGTTTACACCACTGCATCCTCTGCAACGTCAGTAAAGATGCAGATGTTACCCAAGGCGAATAGGCTAGATTAACAGGCAAGAGGTCGTGCTTGGACTACTAAGAAGGAAAATCCATAGCTTCAGTAAAAAGCCTCTAGCTAGGAGTGACCAGAGGTTAGTATTAATTAAGTCTTCCTTGAAGGGTGTAAAAGATGGTGCATTTAGGAAAGAAATTGTTTAAATTAAGCAAAATAGTATTCCCAGGTGAGGGTGTCTGCAAGGAAACTCTCAGGATGATAAGTGAGTATAATGAACGAACTACACTCGCGAAGGAGCTGGATGTAAAAAACCAGAGCTCCACGAGAGAAGTTTTCATCAATGATCAGCTACCTCCACCTCCCAGCCCAGGGCACAGCATTCATTGAAGACATTAGTATCATATGACAAGGTACATTAGTACCTTCATGGAGAGAAAATGCCAGGTATTACGGGTCTCTTTAAATCTAGCTGAGAAAGGCAGAAGAAGAATAATCAGTGACTGGAAGTTGAAGCCAGACAAATTCAAAATTGGAAATAAAGGTGCAAGTTTTGAAACAATAAGGGTGACTAGGCACTGGACCAAGGGAGGTGGTGGAGTCTCCATCTCTTGAAGTCTTCATATGAAGACTGGCTGCCTTTCTGGAAGAGATGCCAAACACAAGTTATTGAGCTTAATACACGGGTAACTGTGTGAAATTTAGTGACCTGTTTCAGAGTAGCAGCCGTGTTAGTCTGTATTCGCAAAAAGAAAAGTGGCACCTTAGAGACTAACAAATTTATCTGAGCATAAGCTTTCGTGAGCTACAGCTGTAGCTCAAATAAATTTGTTAGTCTCTAAGGTGCCACAAGTACTCCTTTTCATTTAGTGACCTGTGATATCGGTCAGACTAGATATCGATGGGTGCTTCTGGCCTTAAATGCTATGAAAGTGTTCTAAAACAACTCACTGAGTTGGCGTGGGTGGATTTTAACAAGGGAATTGGACAGCAGAGTCACGGGTTCTGTTCTCACCCATGAAACGAACTGGTTGTGTGACTGTGGTAACTCACTTAACGTCTCTCTCTCCATCTGTACATGTTTGTCATACTTCCATCATAATGGTGCGACAGGGTTTAGAAAAGATGCATTTGTAAAGAATTTGGAAATTTGGGAAGAAAGATGCTTCAAAGTACTAATGACCAAGATGTGACATTACACCACATATTCTTCATAGAAATATGGTTATAATATGAATAGGGCATAACTAAGATATACTTTATGCAAGATGGCTCATATAAGATATCATTGGAAAGGCTATGATTTACTGGATTGTGATTATCCAATATGTATGCATGTATCATTTCTGGTTTCAGAGTAGCAGCCGTGTTAGTCTGTATTCCCAAAAAGAAAAGGAGTACTTGTGGCACCTTAGAGACTAACAAATTTATTTGAGCATAAGCCTGTCTTTGGGGGTGATCCAGCCATCTGCCAGCCCTGGGGCCTCGCCGGTGGTGCTGGTCCCCAAAAAGGATCCGGTTCTGTGTGGACTATCGGAAGCTCAGTGCCATCACTGAATCTGATGCCTACCCCATGCCCAGGCCTGATGAGCTTCTAGACAAATTGGGAGGAGCTCGATACCTTACCACCATGGATCTTACAAAGGGATACTGGCAAGTGCCGCTGGATGCAGATGCCTGGCTGAAATCGGCCTTTATCACCCCTCCGGGGCTCTATGAGTTCCTGACCCTGCCTTTCCAGGTCCTGAGCAGTTTTCCCTGTGACTCGGAAGGGGGAGCATCTTATCGGCGGGTGCGATCCTGTCTGCACCCGGTGGACAGTCAGATTAGTGAGTCCAGCTGTCGGTACGGATGCAGCACCCCTCTGATCTTAGCTTGCTGGGCAGGAGTTATAGGAATATTGACTATGTAACAATTACAACTGTGTGTGTACTTGGGGAAACACCCACCAGACAGCAGGCAATCATCCTGAATGAGCACTTAAGGATAATAGAATTCTGAAGATACTAATCTCCTGCCTTCCTGAGGAGTTTCCTGGGATTCTGTATTGACACTGCAAGGTCATGTGATAAGATCACCTGACACAAAACATCACCTTGGACACTGCTGATACTTTTCCTCTGTAGGGAGATGGGGATCAAACAAAGGTTTGCCACCTTCGGTGAATCCTTTTTAAGGCTGGGGAGTGGGTTAATCTGTGCTCTCCTCCATTGCATACCCAAGAAGAAAGACTGCTGAAAGTACCTGGCGGGACAAAGGAACTAACCTGAAGGGAAAGGCAGGGGTGAGTTCAGACTGAGACAAGGGTCCAGGCTGTAAGAGGAAATAACTGGAACTCTAAGCTACAGAAACTCTGCAACTTGCCTAAAATAACATGTAGGGTGAGAAATTACTTCTTGAAACCAGTCTTTTTAAGAAACACTGACACTTTTTTGAACATTTCTAAATGGGCCACAATTTATTTGCCTTTGTCACTTTCCAACTGGATTATGCCTCCTTTTCACCTTTCATTTTATCACTGTCTATAATAGAGACACTCATTCATTTCAGCCATAAATACAGATATGATGGTTTTATCCCATGGCAATAAATGGTACTTTATTTAAAGGATCAAAAAGATAAACCAGTGTAGTAATTTACCATAATTATAGCAATGAACTGGTATGTAGAATTAGTCCCAGCAGAAATAAAAAGAGGATCAAGAAATTTCCATGGAAATCAGTGAAGTGGAAAGGAACAAGAAAAGATGGAAAATGTGATACTGTCAGTTGCAAGAGTTTCATTTATCTGAGCAGAGAGAACTTGTGGGTGGGAAAGGGAAGCCATGGCTAGGCACAATTCCTGTTTCTTCTCTCAAAAAGCCTACCCGGCTTAGTTGCCTCTGCTTGATGATACAGGCAGAATAAAAGGCAATTAGGAAGCAAAAAACCCACCACATTATCCCATGCTATAATCAGTGTCACTCCGGTGCTGTATGGAGGCAGATTTCAGGGCCTTGCACGTCATTTTCTGATTGAAAGAGAAAATCAATGACATGGAGTCTGGGTGTTTTCGAAGTGCAACTTGTTTATTTACAGGTTTCAGAGTAGCAGCCGGGTTAGTCTGTATCTGCAAAAAGAACAGGAGGACTTGTGGCTCCTTAGAGACTAACACATTTATTTGAGCATAAGCTTTCGTGAGCTACAGCTCACTTCATTAGATGCCACCTCCTTTGCTTTTTGCGGATACGGACTAACATGGCTGCTACTCTGAAACCGGTCCTTATGAAAAGTGTACCTCCTCCCTTCTCTCACTTTCTTGCAAACTGGCTAAAACATTTCTTTAAATTAAAAGGTGATGGAAATTATAGTGCAAATCATTAACAGCTTGCATGGAATTGTTCTCTGCTGTCGAGAGCTATGTGAAAGAGTGACACAGCATGAAACTTCCTGACATTGGTTCCCAGGTGAAAGAACCTCTGCAGCTGTTTCCTATTGATTGCAGGGTTGCTCGTCGGCATTGCTTATGGGGAATGTATGAGACCTACATTTCTTCTTTGCAAAATAACTGAAGCATATGATTTTAAACAAGTGATGAATTGGCAAATAGACTATTAAAAAAGGTCACAGTCCTGGCCTCCCATTAAAGTGCTCCTATTCAATAGTATTCTGTCGAGGATGATACATTACAAATCAGCTTTGTCAAAGTCAATACCTTCATTCTTTAAATACCCCAGGTTTCCATCTCTCTCTATTGCAGGCTTCTGGTTTTTTTTATTATTATTTTTTATTTTGCACAGCACAGCTTTAGCAAAGGTGGAGGGATCGAATGAAATTTGTTATGTAACTCATCAAAGGGCAGGTCAGCTCTGTACCCAGTTGCTTTCTCCAGCCAAGAGCTGCCAAAAAGGTCAGTTTCCTACCACAAGTGGTGGATGGGAATTGACTGACTTCTAGAAATCAAAGATGGGGAAAAAAACCAAAACCCCCCAAACCCAACTTTAGACTTTCCTGCTAGCACAGCAAGATTGCTCCCTAAGTTCTCCACTGCTATAACTTGCCCACTTATAGATGATTAATGAATTGCAACCTCCATTAGTTCCATTAGGACCCTATTATCACACTGTCCATACTATGAAATTTTTCCTTCAGTTCACCCTAATTTTCTCATCTTGTATTCACAGGTTTTAAGCGCTGAAGGAACCATTAGATCTTCTAATCTGACCTCCTGTCTAACACAGGCTGTACACTTTCATCTAGTTACTCCAGTATTGAACTCCATAACTTGTGCTTGACTACAGTATACCTTCCATAGAGGCACTCCCTTGTGATTTAGAGACACCGAGTTAAGTCTCCTTGCACCACTTTAGATAAGCACGGTGTCTTTTCGGGGGCACACAGATTAGCACTATTGTGCAGGTAGGCTACTCAGTGCATAGCATGGCAACCTCCTGGTGTGTATCTTTCGTTGCAGCTGACACACAGAGAGATGCACTGAGGCTGGTCAGAAAGAGGTGGTTATGGAGATGGGGTTGTTTCTCTCGCAAATACAATTTCAAGATTTAAGGGAACAGTTTCCATGGGAACCAGACACTTAAAAAAAAGTTTGGTGGAAAACCCAAGTTTTCCATTAAAAAAAAAAACCCAGTTGCCGCAACAACAACGAAATGTTGACAGGTCCTATTACCTGACATGGGTGACCCGTAACACAGAATGTCCGTGTGCACCCAGGTCTGCAGGAGTGTGCAGAGGGCAGAAAGGCCAGGGCCATGCATGAGGGAGGGGAAGGCACTACACCTCCTGCGGACATGCAATCTATGGATGTGCACATGCATGCATGCACACCCCTATACCTAGCACACCACCCAAGCATAGCAGCCATCCACGCAGACAGGGATTAGACCATGAACTTCAGGGACCTGGCAGCGGCACCAGGATCCCAAAGACAGGCAGCCCTGCTGGAGCTGGGGCACGTGTGAAGGCACCAGCCTATGGTGCCCCACCTCAACTAATGTGAGAGGTGAACCCTAATAATCTTCCTCCCCGTACTGTTGAAAAACCCTGTGCTGCTCGGCTACATCACTATGGGGGCCTGTCTTCTGCTGCATGGGGTGGATCCCTGTACATGGAGGGGCTTAGGATCACAGGCTGCGCTACAGGTACTGAGCATACTTCCACAGGGTTCAGCATGCCCTGAGATCCATGCAGCAGTGATTTCAAACCCTCAGCCCTCTCCCTTCTCGATGAGCATCCCCTTCAAATATTTGTAGAGGGTGAGGTCGTGACTAGACCTGGATTCCAAAGGCCTTCTCTGGAACACCTTTTCTTTGTACCCTTGAGACCTTAACTTTCAGAAGGAAGCTAACTGCCACCATTGCATCACATGGCAAACCCAGGCAGGGAGATGGAACAGGGCACAGTATTAACTGTTAGGAAAGATCATTGCTCTCAGCTTTCATGGGACTACCATGCCAATTGACATGGCAAAATACAAGTGGAACAACTCTTTGGAAAGGGAGCCTGTAAATCCACCTCCTTGAGAAGAGCCTCCAGTCAGAAGGAAGCAGATCTCCCATAAAGACTGTGCCAACAAGAGTCCAGATGCTCCAAGGGGAGAACAGAAAGTTTAAACCCCCCTCCCCTCTCAGCTAAACCACCAGCAGATTACATACTATGTTATTTTACCATAAGAATATTTCCAGCAACACATTATGAAAGCTTGTAATACACTGAACTCAGGAGTTATGATGAGATATGGATACAGGTTAAACGGATGTCTGTGTAGCTATAGAAAATTGAATTGTACTATGGTTTGACTTCAGCATCATCTCATAAAAAAGCAGTGAAGCAATCAGGCAGAGAGGGGCGACCTGCTCAATCAGAGGAGCCTGACTTCAGGCACATAGCAGTTATCCAGCCCAGGAAATCGAATCAAAGCAAATGGGAACAGCTTGAAACTGACAAGAAACCCCGTCTTTTAAAACTAAGAAAGAAGGGAGTTTTCCTCACTTGGAATATCTATGGGGACTGAAAGGGGGAATATATCCTGCAAACCCTTTTAAAATGGAAGGGGTTTGAACTGAAGATCATCCAAAACTTGGGGGACAATCTAGAGACAGGAAGCTGTCTGGGAACACTGGACCTCCCGCCCCTTAGCCGGGGCAGGAGGCTGATGGGAAGCTGTTATAAAAGACAATAGGTAACTCTTCTTAGAAAAGGAATTTTAGCTAATGTGAAAGCGTAAAGCCTGAGGTTACGTCTTCTTGGTTATTTTCTTTGCAACTTGCATATGTTTGTTTCCCCGTACTGTGGCTTTCCTATTACATAAACATTGTTTATCTTTAGCCCAAGCAAGTCTCTGATGGGCAAACTGTGTGACGTGCGTATACTGAAGTAAGGCGATAACTGGGAGGGGAGGCTGGTTTCATGCCTTCGGGCATGACAAACCAGAGAAGAACAGTCCAAGTGTCTGGTATTTCAGAAATTGGGGAAGATGTATTTGGGGAGACCTGGGAATGAAAGGGCCTTTGGCATCACCCTGCAAAGTGTAACTAGGCTGGTAAGAGCCAGGGGGAGAACTTATGCTTGTGGGCAGGCTGCTGGCATCAGGGAAATGTACCATAGCTGCACAGAACAAAGGCCCCCAATGTTAAAGAGCGGGCAAAGACAGAACCCGTTACCAGTCTGGGTGGACCCCACAGTGTCACAAGGATTCCCAGCTAGGAGCATCCCCCCTCTTCCCCACTTTTTGGAAGGAAGGGGATAGGAGTCCTGACTGTCCCATCAGACATTTTGAAAACAACCCCGCCCCCGATCCCAAGAAGCGGTTGGACTTGTGTGAAAACAGCTGTTTGGCAGGTGAAGAGAACAGCAGGAATGTGTGGGCCTTGGAAATTTTGCTTAATTCCCCTTGTGGCCAAGAAAGTAAAAAGCAGTTCTCTTTCTGACTGCAGTTCCTCTGGCCATTCGTTTCATAGCAGGGCCTCTAGGGTGGAACAGCACCACAAGAGAAATGAAGTTTTTTCAGTATGGAGAGACACTATTTTTTCCTGTTGGAAATTCATACACTTTTTGATGATGTTTGATACAGTTGCCCAGCAAATAGTTGGATTAAGCTTTCCTAGAATTCCTGTCTCCCTCCCCGCAAAAGAGTGACTGGCAAAATTTTCCCCGGAAATTAGCTACATTGCACTTGAGTGGATTTAAAAATCCTTGGTGGGGGTTGGGGAGGAGAGGACCCTCTCCACAGTTTTCACTCACTGTGGCCTCTATTCTTCCAGCCTCACACTGAGCAGTGCCCCATTCTGCAACTAGCCCTGCTGGTTTCAATGCAGCAAGGTACCGCTGAGTGTGCCTGACAGAAGCAGACACAAATATCCATTCCCACAACTCCCATACTGTCCTTCCATGCAAGTAACAGAACAATGCCAGGAAATAATGCTTTTCACAGGAGAGCGGGGGACAATTCACAGAATCATAGAATATCAGGGTTGGAAGCGTCCTCAGGAGGTCATCTAGTCCAACCTCCTGCTCAGAGCAGGACCTAGCCCCAACTAAATTGTGTTAACACTCAGACCTACCATGATGTCAAAACAAAAGCACCCCCCCCCAAAAAAAATTTGCCCTTCGTGGTGGCCAACTTTATTTTTAATTTCTCATGCCAGAGGTTGGATTGAGTTGAAATTCTCCTTGTCATTTCAGTTGAAAGAGATGTTCTTCCCATCTTAAATAGGGCCGCTAAGAATTCTTTAAATGAAGTGGTTTCTACTGAAAAGCCATCTTTTAAAAAGACACATTGTGGAACAACCCCTCCCCCCCCAACTGTTCACTTTTCCAAAATTTTGATTTTGGCATCGTTTTTATCAAAAGCAAAATGTCCCATTTACCAAAATCTCAGCTTTTGATAAATATTTTTTTATTATTATTTTCAACCACAAAATGTTTATCAAAAATAGTTTTCAAACCCCCAAACTGAAGTGGTTCTCCTTCAAACCAGGTGAACGGAAACAATTTTTAAATTTTCTCTTTTTATTACTATTTTTTGTCATGCAGGGGAGCCTAGATGCCCCAAATCATGGACCACAAGGCCATGGTGGTAGGTGCTGTACAAACGCAGGACGAAGAGCAGTGCCTGCTCCAAAGAGATTGCAATCTCTTTTGTAAGCCAGCTCTGATCTTAAACTATTCCTTAGTGTTGATATGAGCCAGTAGAAAGGGGTGAACATTCCATGCAAGTTAGCCTGCACTTCAGTGGTGGTGGTACGGAAAATAACATAGCCGTAAACCTGGAAGTGCCATATTCTATTTATACCCTTCACAATTTCAGTGAAGATCACTGTGATTGCGTGAGTTGATCTGGCTCAGAATTTGTGAAGTGCTTTGGAAAGACACCTTAGGGACTCAAGCTGCTCTATTATAAATGTATTATATGGATATATGATGTACTGGCAACATGTACTATAGGAGTGAAGGAATGGCCCCGCACAAATGAAAGACAAAAGGAGCTCCATTTGCCGTTTCTAGTGTTGCTTTATTGTTCTGTAGAAAACCTGAGGGTCTTTACTTATTAACAGTAGTCTAATGCATTTAATGCAGTGCTATAGCAACCAGTTCACAGTGTAATGAATCTTAGAGCAAAACCTCACTAAGATGATAACTTGATGCTAAATCATTTTAACCCACTTTGATGAAGCAGCTGGCCCCGCTGGTGCAGTGCTTTTGCTGGGTGGCTTCAGGAGACGGCTGGGCTAGCATCAACTCATGGTTAGAGCTCTCGCTGCAACAGAATTAAAATCCAGGCAAGCTGTCTGAAATGTTTGAGACTTCCAAGCATGCCTGGATTTTAAGAGTGTCTCAGAGCACTGGGTTTAAATCCACATCCCAAAGGCAAACAATGCGAAAAGCGGCTGAATTACCTCTGGTCCCTTTGCAGTATATGTAACACGCTGTATCTACAAGCGAATCCCTAATGCCTTTCCATTTGTGCATGGATCCAGGTGATATATTTAACCTGCATCATGCTCAAGAATGCGCTCTTCAGCAATTAATAATCCACCGCAGCGGTCAATTTAATTTGTGGGCATCATTCCCCAAGGAGAAATCTGAATCCTAGCACTTCTCTGCACTCATCCCTTCATTATAAATCTCTTTTGCACACACTCTAAACAAGTCCTTATGGGATCATCCTGTTGCTTTGATATATCAGACAATCAGCGCTGCTTCACTAGACGGCAGTTTATAGTGTGAGCTATGTAACAGATGAGGATTTTTGACAGATTAAAAGATACTTTGTAGCAAAAAAGACAAAATTTGTCTGAGGAAACAGAGAGTGTTGGAAACAGATTGGATTAATGAGCACTGCTAGGTGACTAGTGTAAGAAAAACTCAGCAAATGTTTACCTGAAGTGTTAAATGAATTCACATCCTGACCCTTTGGGACAATTTCCATGAACATTTGAGTTTCTCTGGCAGGCAAGTTTCACACAAAAACCAAACATTTGCACGAGAACCGCTTGCACACTCATCCAGGCAGCGGGCAGATGCAATACCACGTGACTTACATTGTCCGACCAATCACAACTGCTGCCTGAAGCTCAAACACTAAGATTTCTTTGCGATCCAGCCATTTAAAATGATTCCCCAAATGGTCTGAGTTTGGAATGACGCATACATCTGAGGAAATCTCCACAAACAGAAAAAGGGACTAAGTTCATCAACTTATTTTGCTCAGTTCTCATAGGTCAGTTCTAAACAGCTGCATAAATTTTATGCTGTGTTTCTCCACAGGGGTGAGTTTTACCCAAGAGTAAAACAGGCAAGATCTTTCCACCAGCACTCCGATCTTCCATCTAGAGATCTTCCACTGTTGTAACATCAAATCCTCCCACTCCACCCAGAACCAGCCTCCTGACTGCTATCCTTTACCTTTTGGATACCTTTGAGGCAGGAGACTTTGTAGGTTTGCAGATTCATCACCGGTGTGACCAGGTGCCTGGGATAGACCACAGTGATAATGCCACACTTGAGGCAGGCTGCACGAAATAGGGCAGACAATCCCCAAAGCTGGTGTTTACTCTATAATTAGATCCACCAAACCAGTAAGGAAAGAGCTTCTGCAGTATCACACTGGTTAACCGGATACCAAACACTGTCCCCGTTAGGCATCCCAGCCCTCGGCTCCCACCCAGCAACCAAGGCTAATATAGTGGGATATTACTGAAAACCCATTTCACCATATGTGAGGTTCTTTCTAATCCCAAAGGACCAGACATATATCCCCAGCTCAATATGAATCTCAGCTCTTACCCAAATATCCCACTGTTAGGCAATCCTTAGTAAACCAACTAAAGATTTATTAATGAAAGAAAAGAAGGGAGTTATAAATGATTAATAGCTCATATACATACATATGATTGCAAAGTCCTTATATCAGGTTTGCAGCTGTGATGCTACAGACGGCTGGCTTGTACTGTCTCTCTATTAACTTCCAAAAGATTGGAGGGTCCTTGATCCTTAGTTCAAGATGCAACTTGTAAACCTACAGTCCAGAGAATTAGAGCAGGAAAGAGGCAATGGGGAGTGGGAGAGAGAGAGGGACCCGTTGTGAGAGCGGAGTGCCTTTGATAGGCCATCAACCCACAGCTGTCTAGCCCTCGTGTCAATCCTATCTGAGGGGTGTCACCCAGGAATACAACACATGTTCAAGGTACAAGTACATAGCCAATATTCCTAACTTCAGATGCAAAGATGATGCATGCATATAAACATGATCATCATAGCTAGAAAATCATAACTTTTCCACTGACACCTCACACGACACGCTTTGCACAAGATTTGTTGCAATTGTATAACACTGGTAGCAACAATGACCCAAATGGTCATCTTTCTTCTACACAGCGTCACAGCAGGATCAGGGCCTTATAGTGTAAGCGCCTCAAGACAAGGAGATCCAGCATCCCAGATAGTCTGTGAAACAACCGGCCTACAAGTGGTGCCACATAAAACGCATAAGCTGCAATTTAGAGGGACACCATGAACCTGAAGACTGGTCAGTTTCAGAGTGTGAGTTTAAGAGTAGCTTCAGGTCCTACAATGGCCATCAAGACAGAAACCGAGGGCTTGTCTACACAGCATGTTGGTCTGCACTAGAGGGGGGTAAATTCTAGTGCACGCTAGTGTGTAGTGCACTAACTGGCTCACAGGGACCCTGCTGGTGCACCCTAAGAGTTACCTCGCTCATTCAAGTTGTACTGTTCGAAACGGGGCTTCATTAATGAGCTCTAAGGAACTTTTGGTGCACGCCAGCAGGGTCCCTATGGGCCAGTTAGTGCAAAGCACACTAGTGCGCACTAGAATTCACACCCTTCTAGTACAAACGCACGCACCGTGCGGACAAGCCCATGATGGCCACAGAGAGAACGGACTCCCTATGTCACCTCTGGGTTAGGGCCGATGCACTTGGCAGCAAGGAGGAAGCTTGAGCTGTCACTCCCTGTGCGGACCTTTTCTGTGGGCAAACAGAGGACTTCTGCATTCAGAGCTGTCAAGCTTTTCAGGAACCTTAACGTGCACTTACAACTGGGCACTTGGAAGCTGTGGGGTGAAAAGATGAAAACGTACGGGGCCAAATTCTATTGTCAGCGCCACGGGACTTCGCAAATAATCCCTCTACTCATGGTATGTGTGCCAAAGGTTTGAGGATACTCCTCCAAGCACCGTTTGCCGTCTTTTTGCCTGCTTAAAGAGCTAAACCTCCACCAAAAAAGTTCTACTCTCAAACCATCCATTTCCCTTCTGCACCTGGGTGAGGCAACTTTCCAGTTAGCCAGATTCCCCCTTTGTTGCTACTGTCACCTATGCATGCTGAAAAGCACTAGCGGGTGTAGCTTCTCTGTTGGTAGCAATGTCCTTATTAGCCTTGGGCTGCAACCTGTTACCCAGAATGTATGAGCACTGTGCAGAAATGCCCTATATAGGGAGAACCATAAACTCCCTAGAGAGCATCTAGGTTTTCAGCATAGGGCTGTAGGTTGATTAGCTTTCTTAGATGTTCTGTCTGCAGGGCCATGAAGTTGTATAGACAAGAATTTTTCTATCCCTGCCTCAGAATCTCCCACCTAGGGATCAGATTTCAGAGTCGCAGCCGTGTTAGTCTGTATTCGCAAAAAGAAAAGGAGGACTTGTGGCACCTTAGAGACTAACCAATTTATTTGAGCATAAGCTTTCGTGAGCTACAGCTCACTTCATCGGATGCATACTACCTAGGGATCCCACCTAGGGATCCAGGCTCTATTTTGGCCTAGCTTCCTACTTAAAGCTGAAATCAAGAGCTCTACAATCTAAACTCTTCCCACAGACAGTCCAAGATGGCAACTGCTGTACCTGACTGCCCAGCTCTGGCTACCTTTGCCACTTCTGGATGCTTCTTACTCATCAGCTCTCTTCTAACCAATACAGATTCCCCATTACCACCCTCCTCCACAGCTACTATTCTTTATCTTTGTGCAGTGGCCTCTTTTTATATTCTTCAGAGGGATCCTGATTGGCTCTCCCTACTAGCCATGTGACATTTCTCATATCGTTTAGCCTATATTTGCCTGTGTTCAGTGTACAGGATCCCAGCACCCATGGAAAATAGATTCTGCAACACAGGGGGAAATTCTGAAATACACCAAGAGACCTTTAAAAAAAAAAACTTTTGGAAGGCCAGCATGAGGGATCCAAATAGAAGCTGGAGGAGTGTTGGGTATTCACCTTTTGTGCCTCATGGCTCGATTCTCCACTGCCCTGCACCTGGAGTAATCATGAATGCAGAGAGGGTGTAGGATGCAATCAGCAGCATCCAGACCCAAATTTGGTGGCTTGAGCCAGGGAGGTCTAAAATGAAAGTTCCAAGCTCCCATTCACGGAGGGCGGCTGTGAACTGTGGTGAACTGAACTCAGGGCTGGAGATCAGGGAATCTTGTAGTGCAGTAGTGCCCAGAGACCCTGAAACAGCAGCTCACCTCTCCCTATCATGGAAAGACATCCACTGCCTTAGTTTCCCCACGGTTCGATGGGCATTTGGTCGACTTGAGGGTTAGCCCTTGGGCCAAACATCAGTAAGAGTTCTCCCTTATGGCAAACAGCCCACTAAACAACAGCCTTTCTGCTCCCTTTCTGACCTCATGCCTCCTTTCCCAGCCCTCCGCAGCTCAGTAGCCCTTGGCTACTATTGACAGGGGTGTCAGCTGACCCTCTTCTAACAGGGGCAGCTGAGGAGACAAGGAGCCTCCCTCTACCCCAGATACCCTAAAGCTGTGAGGTACCTGCCCCTTTCACTAAAATCCCCACCCTACTTCAGTCTTCCCTGGGCCACTTCCTACACAGGCCATCTCCTCCTGGACCTCTCTAGCCAGGCCCTTTTCAGGCTTCATCTCCATGGAGAAGCCTCTGGCAAGTTCCTCCAGCCGATGCCTCTGCTCAGTGGAAGAACCTGTCAAGCAGACGGCGGCCCCTCTGGCTCAGATCTGCTGCCTCTTGAGCACTAGCTGGATCATGTGATTCCCCAGTCAGGTGACTCTTCCCGTTCCCCGTCTAAAAATGGCAAATGATCACTTAACGACTCTGCTCCCTGTGTGTCTCCGAGACAGATCTTCTCACGGTCCTGAGTGAAAACATGCTACCGGTCCTGTTAGCTCTGCAGAGCCAACACAGCTCAGGGTGGGAGCTGGATTCTATCACGCCAACAATACAGTGCAGCCAAGGTTTAATTATCAAATCTATCTCGGACACTTATATGGCCCCCATTACTGTGATACCTGAGCCCCTCACAATCTTCAATGTACTCATCCTCACAACACCTCTGTGAGGCAGGGCAGTGCTGTCAACCCCATTGTACATATGGGGAAACTGAGGCACAGGATGGCGAAGTGACTTGCTCAAAGTCACACAGGGAGTTGGGCAGAGAATTCAACACGTCTCAACTGCTAAGCTAGCAAGCACCCAGCTTGATTTTCAGCTTTACAGTTAGTTAGAAACACCATCTGCTTTTAACTTGCAAAGCTGAGCCATTTTGCTCTGGGAGCCACTGATAATTGGTAAGTCTGAGACCCTGAAACTTGCCCTACAATGGTATTTTAATGGTGATGGGTCAGGTCAGGTGTTTACCTGAGACAGGACAGGTGAGATCCTCTTTTCCCCATCCCTCTTTCCTGCTACCTTGCACTGCTCAGACAGTGCAGTGCAGCCATAAAGTTGTTCTAAGGTGGCACCTGGGGATTCCCTCTCCTCCAGCCACTTCTCCTGGCCACTACCTGGCATAGGCAGCATGTTGGCGCCTCGCTGGGGACTGCACAGGCATGGCCAGAATACCTTGCAATCCAGTATTCCCTGTCTCGTATAACATTTATAGGGGACTGTTGCAGCTTACAGCAGCCTTGAGGTTGCTCTATATTGTGGCTCCCAGCTGGCTCCAGAATTGGATCCCCTCATCTTGTACCCCAAGTGCAGCTCAGTGGGATCCAAAGTTCAGCTTAGAAAGTGAATTTCCCCAAGTGTGGGGGCAGATCCATTGTTTTGGTTCAGGCCCATCAGCAAAAAGATTCATATACTCTTCCCCTTCTCTGGGCAGACTCGCCCTCTCTGCTCCTGCCTTCTGTGCACCTCCCATTTACATTGCTCATCTTTGCAATCACCTCCCTCCAGTGATTTCCTGGTGTGTGTTCTGAGCAATTTATTTGGAAGCAGGCAATGTGCTGGGAGAGACGCAAAGAGAAAGCAAAGTACTAAATTAGCGGCTGAGGGAGTGGAAGTGATGTTTGTTAAAATTCCACCGCCTCTCCCAGGCTGGTGGGTGGGAAGTCACAGTCCCTCCAGCGTGGTCCTGCCTGCTCCACTCTTTGGAGAAACAATTATAAAATGCAAATATTTGTAGAGCATGTTGGCATCTTGTAATCTTCAATATTATTTCCAAGACACGGGTTACATGGGAGAAACAAAGTCTAATAAGCCTTTTTCTTATTAGCCAGCTGCTGCGGTTCAAATAGGATGGGGTGGGAAGAGGCGGAGGAGGGGGGAGGACTGAAGTGGGAACTGCTTCCCCTGAGCCAAAGTACATTCAGCAAGAGTCGAGCTAGATGCAGTGCATGTGCTTCTTATTTGCTTTTCTTAATTGACAAACAAGGTGATGGCTCTTTTATTCTCCCACAGCCAGAGCTCCGAGGGCAACGACAGCATCCGGACTGAGGGTAGGTGTTAGGATATAGATATTCAGGCCTGTCGGTAAAGGCCTGTACTCTAAGAATTTAGGTGTATTCTTATCACTTGGCTAGTTCTAGAGGTATAAAAGAAAGAATCAAAATCACTGTCTGCCGGTGTAAGGGCCTTCTCTTACTGTGACAGTCTGAGGCCCTGTTCTTAGGCTAAGGCCTTTGGCTAAGCAACAGAGGCAGCCATAAGCTGGGAAGCGATCGGTCACATCCTCACATTCCAAACCAGCCACATTGATAGAAGGTGCTATTGGGCTGTTAGGAATACAATCCTGTCCTGATAGTGCCTATCGCCTCCAGAGAAAGGGAAGTGCCTAGAAAATGTAAAAGGAAACTGAGTTTGATAGCATCCTGTCTGGCAAGAACTCACTTATCAATAGCTGGGATGTGCAATCCTCATTTCTGTGTTGTTCTGTCACTGTAGTCCCCATTTCCCTATTGTTTGTGTGTATAATCTCTGTCTGGTTCTGTGATGGTTCCTGTCTGCTGTATAATTAATTTTGCTGGGTGTAAACTAATTCAGGTGGTGGGATATAATTGGTTACATAATCATGTTGCAATATGTTAGGATTGGTTAGTTAAATTTCAGGACAATGATTGGTTACAGTATAGCTAAGCAGAACTCAAGTTTTACTATATAGTTTGCAGTCAATCAGGAAGTGAGGGGTGGGCGTGTGGGTGGGGGAGATGGGAACAGGGAATGGGGGTAAGGAAATTGGAACCATGTTTTGCTAAAGGGGGAAATGGGAACAGGGAATGGGAGTAAGGGAATTGGAATCATGTTTTGCTAAGGGCAGGAATGGGAACAGGGACACAGGTGTAAGGCTCTGTGGTGTCAGAGCTGGGAAGGAGGATACTAAGGAAGAAACTGGAATCATGCTTGCTGGAAGTTCACCCCAATAAACATTGAATTGTTTGCATCTTTGGACTTTGGGTATTATTGCTCTCTCTTCATGTGAGAAGGACCAGGGAAGTAAGTGGGTGAAGGAATAAGCCCCCTAACATCTTGGTGCCGTGAGTGACTCGGATGTATCGCATTGGATAGGTGAGTGGCAGCCTGTAAGTCCCCCTCCCCAACAGTCCGCGCAGCTGCTTGGAGGGGGTATCGCAAACTCTCCTGATGGTAGTTGCGGGTTCTGGCAAGCCAGGGTAAAGGATTTTTTGGATAAATGGATAAGGAAGAACCAGGGCCCATACAGGTGCAGGGGTCAAGCTAGGATGAGATTAAAAAGGAAATGGAGAAAGTGTTAGGGGACCCAGAGGGATGGGGGGTGGCTGAGGAGCCCACCCTCGTTGGTATATGGGTAGTGGAAGAAGGTCCCTGCCCATGGGGACTGAATGCTTTCCAGGGAAAGGAGGCACTTCACTCGCTTGTGAGAGGTTTAAAGTAAGGGCACCATTATGGGAAGCTGCCAGTAATCTTTCAAGTTTGGTGCTGCTTCAGCAAGGCTGCTGAAGGGTTGTAAATTAGTTAGGGGTAGTTAAAGATGATGTGGCACAAAAGGGTTTATAGCCAAAAGCAGAGTTAACAGACTACCTTGAGAGACTGGATCTGGGACTTGGTCCTGGGGGAGTGGAGAGAAAGAAGGGAAAAAAAAAAGTTTCAAAGTGCAACCTGCCTTTCCACACTCTTTTGTTTTTCTGAAGTTTTAATGGAGGGTACTTTGGATACTTATGTGAGATGTCAAGAAGGAAGTTTTTGTTTAATGATAAAACCCAGTTATATAAATGTAACTGTATGTGCAACTCTGTGCAGTCACATTGAATGGAAGGTTGATAATTAAATTTTCCAAAGGGGTCAGGTAGAGTGGCTACTACCACCACTAGGCTTCTGTCCCCAGAAGCCTTTACAGCTATTCTGAGGGAAAATAGGCCCTTTTCCCACAGAAATGGTCTATGAGGGACTGCAGCAGGCAGCAGGCAGAGAGAGAATCTGATCAAAATTATTTGACTATTGGGTAATGTAATCAAAATCACTAAAGGATGGAAGGGGCTTCTATTGGAACTTAACTTGGCTGCTCCTGGTTGTGTCTAGTTGTACAAGATGGAAGTGTAATCGGGGTACAGTTGTGTAAAAGAGTAATCACAGTGCAAGGGATGTTAGGTAAAAGAGAATTTTGTGTGTGCACAGGTAAAAGGAAAAGGGGAGGAGTGATGGGAACTGGGGGATCAGATTGTTGCTTTGGTGGGTCCATGAAAACTCTGTGGACATGGGGGAGGCAGTTACACCTTGTGTAAAATTAATATGGCTAATATAATGTTATGGAGGTTAAACTATATGGAAGGAATGTGCATATTCCCAGGACGTGTGCAGTGTATATTGGAGAAGGCGTAAAAGAAATGCAAATAAAACTTAATTTTTTAAGTACTTAATTAAAATCCTATTAGGGCTCCAAAAGGGGCCACAATAAGTTGTGCTTTCTTTTTCAGATCTCTGTGTGTTTTGGAGCAGGAGACGAAAGTGGAAAGGAATCAGAACTCTGGTGGAAGTAAAATGTTTCCCTTTTAAGACAGTGTCTGAACTGCTAACAGTTTTGGATCCAGAAGCAAGCTAGTAAGCCTCTGTGTAAATGCAAATTACCTAGCTGACGGGCACAAAGGAGCTGCAAATTAGGAATACATCTGGTCAGCAAACAAGCTACTAGAAGACTCAGATTATGGCCCTCCAGGAAAGGGAGGTGAAAAAACAAGTCAAGCCTGAAAATAAGGAGGAGAGGTTAACCTTAAGGGGTGTGAGTGTGTGGGTGGGTGTACAGTGCTAAAATCTGAAGCTGTGTCTCAGCTATTACCTGAGAATAAACTTAAAGCTTGGTACAGCAGAGAAACTATTGCAAACATGGCCTGTTGTACAAGAGGGGAAACTGAGGTACACCACCTCATGAATTTCATAAATGACCAGTGAGTGGGGTAAGACACTAGCCTGACTATAGAACAGCCTGACTATAGAACAAAATAAGTACAGCCTGGAGGTAATTCTTCTGTTTTTCCTGCAATTAGCAAGGAAATTTGTAAAAGAAAGTGGTATTATTATTAAGCAATAATCTGTCCCCACCAGGGGGGTGGAAATTGTTTCTTTTGTTTTTCAGACACTCTACAAGCAAGCTGGCGCCAGTGGGAAAAATAACCCACAATACCATGGATCTGTGTTTGTCTTGTTGCTAGCACTGTTGTGTTTTAATGAACAGAAAACCTCATGATATGGGTAGGGGATGGCTTCAAAAGGCTGACCTTGGGGGGGAAGATGTGTATGGGAATGCAAAATGCTCAACTAGGAGGCCAGCACCTGTGTAATAGCTACCGTGGTGCCTGGAAATGGAATGGCAGCTAAGGTGGTCCCTACAAGCCCTATGGAAATAATGAGAAGGGGAGGAGCTCACTGGGAATCAATGGAGGGGTGTGTAAAATAGTGTAAATCAACAGAAGATGTTTGGATGTGCCCCTCTCCTATGACTATAGAGGAGCAGGATCAATGGTCTATGCAAGGGGTGGACAATTGGGTGTACTGTGTATAAGGTGTTTTGCTGAGAATGTACATATTACTGGGGGCGCAATTACAGCAGCCCATAACCAAACTACACCCATCTATACGCTGCTATCTGGACTTCGGTGCACAAATGGATCTGTGAATCTTATTGCTGTGAATAAGCCAGGGCATACTGCCTGATTCCATACCAAGTGGTCAAACTGGTTTGGACAATATCCCATTTCTCTGTGAACATTCAGTGGACTTATGATACGGACAAAAGCAAGCAAAACCTCCAGGGGCAGCTTGTTGCAACTGCCAGCAACTGGACACATAAGGTCATGACCCTGTCGAAGGAGGAGAGGCCGTGTTTTGGGGGTGTCTCGAATGTTGGACCATACTGCAGTGGTCAGGACTCAGTGTTGCTGTGGATTTTGTATTGTTAACTGTACTTGTGTTATGTTGCATAGGGAGATAACCTATAAGGAATGTAATAAGCCCTCCAAACCCTACAGTGTACTAGACAACCCGGACTCAACCTTCTCGGGCCCACTATAATGGGAAGTCTGGAACACTAATTGGAATAGGTGTGGTATGCCCGTACGAGAGAAGGTGCAGGGCACTATACTACACAAGGGGCAGTGGGACAAATGGAATATCGACACCTTCTACCTTGATGCCTGGCCCTATCAGGAAATGTGTTGCCATATGTCCTATGCTTTTCCAGGAATACCTGGGCAGGAGGATCCCAAAAGAAAAAGGAAAAAAAAAGGGGTGGAGTGTTAGGATATAGATATTCAGGCCTGTCGGTAAAGGCCTGTACTCTAAGAATTTAGGTGTATTCTTATCACTTGGCTAGTTCTAGAGGTATAAAAGAAAGAATCAAAATCACTGTCTGCCGGTGTAAGGGCCTTCTCCTCCTGTGACAGTCCGAGGCCCTGTTCTTAGGCTAAGGCCTTTGGCTAAGCAACAGAGGCAGCCATAAGCTGGGAAGCGATCGGTCACCTCCTCACATTCCAAACTAGTCACACTGAAATCAGGTGCTATTGGGCTGTTAGGAATACAATCCTGTCCTGATAGTGCCTATCACCTCCAGAGAAAGGGAAGTGCCTAGAAAATGTAAAAGAAAACTTAGTTTGATAGCATCTTGTCTGGCAAGAACTCATTTATCAATAGCTGGGATGTGAAATCCTCACTTCTGTATTGTTTTGTCATTATAGTTCCCACTTTGCTATTGTTTGTCTGTATAATCTCTGTCTGGGTCTGTGATGGTTCCTGTCTGCTGTATAATTAATTTTGCTGGGTGTAAACTAATTCAGGTGGTTATAATTGGTTGCATAATCATGTTGCAATATGTTAGGATTGGTTAGTTAAATTTCAGGACAGTGATTGGTTAGAGTATAGCTAAGCAGAACTCAAGTTTTACTATATAGTCTGCAGTCAATCAGGAAGTGAGGGGGTGGGCGTGTGGGTGGGGAAGATGGGAACAGGGAATGGGGGTAAGGAAATTGGAACCATGTTTTGCTAAAGGGGGAAATGGGAACAGGGAATGGGGGGGGGGAAATTGGAATCATGTTTGACTAAGGGCTGGAATGGGAACAGGGACACAGGTGTAAGGCTCTGTGGTGTCAGAGCTGGGAAGGGGGACACTAAGGAAGGAAACTGGAATCATGCTTGCTGGAAGTTCACCCCAATAAACATCGAATTGTTTGCACCTTTGGACTTTGGGTATTGTTGCTGTTCATGCGAGAAGGACCAGAGAAGTAAGTGGGTGAAGGAATAAGCCCCTTAACAGTAGGCTTGTTTCATTGGAGGGAGTGTGGTCCAATGGTCAGAGGCGTGGAGTGCGTCAGGACTCCTGGCTTTCACTCCCTGCTTGCCGTATGTCCAGGAGCAACTCATGCTTAACACCCGTGGGGTAGGGAAATCCACAAAGTTTATAGGAATGTGTAGTGGCTCCTATGTGCCCCCGGCTTCCTGCTCTTCAGTGTAGGGAATGGGGATGGAAAGCTGATAGTTGGAGGTGATCCTCCACTACCTGTCCCTGCCTGCACTGGAGTGACTCTGGATTTACATCAGTGCAAATGAGATTTAAAAAGTGCCCCATTAATTTTATCTTGTTTGAATGTTTTACTTAATAGCTGCTGTAGGACCAGTGGGGCTGTGAGGCAAATCCTCAGCGGGTGTAAATTGGTGGCACTGCATCTCTTTCTCCCTACAGCCCCCAAATAGGAACCGCACAGGCAGGGAAAGTTTCCTGACACTGTCTCAGCTGCGTATCTCAAAGCTGCCCCAGATGGACCTCATTCTCAAGCCGTGTATGGCCGTGCTGCCCACACTGCCAACCAGGGGGCCAGTTAACATCAGTAATGTTTGCTGGGATCCTCTTCTAGACCCCACAGAGGAAAAGCTCCCACTGACTTCAGTGAACTTTGGATCAGGTCCTAGAAACTGCCTGGAAGCTGCGAATATACAGGCCATCGAAGAGTCATCCCATGGCAAAGCTCATTGTCACAAACAATCAGGTGGCACATGTACAGGGGAGCCAGTGGTAAAAGGCCCCCAAGCCCATTATTAATCTCCAGTGGTAACACCCGATAAAAAAAAGAGCAAAGTCAGGTCAGTGAAAATTTCAGGGGTAATGAAGAAGACGGTCCTGGACTGGTTTATTTAGCACCTCTGCCTGTTTGATGTACACCACAAACCATGCAGCATATCAACCAGCCAGGAATACTCCAGATATAACATGCAATAAACAAGAATTTATTAAGAGGAATGACTACATCAGACAGAAAAAAAAAAACCCAACCCTGCAGGGATGGGATGGTGGCTTCGTTTTACAGCAAGGCACTCATCCAGTCCCTGAGTGGGCAAGATGAAGCTTAAGACTCAGCCATTTATCCTCTTGATGGGACAGTATTTTTACCTTGTAAAGCTGTATCATGCTAATGTTATTGCTGGTGCACCACCACAGTTTACAACTTGCTACTGAATTTCCTTTTTTGTTAATGCTGATGTTGCTGTTCCCCAGCTCCGTGGTTAGGATCCCATCAAAATCCCATGGACGAGGGATGGTTTTGTGGTTAAGGCTCTGGGTTTTGCCACAGGTTTCCTCTGACCTTGCAAATCGCTTCATCTCTCTGTATGTCGGGTGTCCATCTGTAAAATGGGAATAATAATACCATGTTGTCAATGTACATTGAACCCTCTTCTTCTAAAGTTAGAGACACCGTGGTGCTGAGTGCCAGTATAAAACCCGAAGCTGGATGGATAGACAATTCCAGGAAATATCTTTAATGCTGGGATCACTGGGAATTATGTACTAGAACTAGAAAACTGCCCAGTGCTATGCCACTCCTCTGAGGATCACCAGAAAAACTGAGAGCTCAGGTGGCAGTGACATTATAATGGCAGCATTCAAAATTGAGGATCATCTACCAGTAATAATGTGGGCGCAGAATACAGTGGGCAAATTCCCACAATGCTTTTCAGTGGCAATGGTAATGAGAAGAGTAAGTAGGACACATTAAATGTGTTCTCAGGAAGAAAACGTTAAGAAAAGTGGAAAATGGCCCAAACTTTCCCCGCTCTCACTGCAGTCTTTCAATTGCAATCTCAAGGACCTGGCTGCCTGTCACTGGGTGTAATGGATTTTGGAAATGCAATTTACATTAACCATCTTTTACTTATCTATCGATCATGGAGTGGCCTCCTGACAAATTGCCTTACACGCAATGCACTGTGTGATAATTGACTGGTCGAGGTTAGGAGTGGGCCGTATGTAGAGAGTGTCATTATCTGAATCAAATCCAGGCTCATTTTCATATAGAGATTCTACATGGATGCTGCTGCACCACGAGAAACTCTGTTGCTATGGTCCCTATCAGTGGGACCCGGTTCAGTTGTACAGCCTCGACAATCACGTGGATATTTTTGTGCATTTCACTGAATCACGATTATTAGAAGAGTCTCATTCTAACCATTTACTTTATATTGCAGCTCCTTTATTATTAGCAAAGAGATGCTATTTCTCTTAGAAATACCAGGTTGGGATCACACTGTACAGGCCTGTCCAGTCAGTCGAACCTTTAACACCAGGCAAAATGCTTTCAGAGATCTATTTTTATTAACTGCTAGTACATGCTTAGCACATTACTTATATGCAGAGTCCAATCACAGACATTAGGGATGGAAAAGACCTATTAGACAGAGACATGTGAAATCATCACCACAGATCCCGCAACCACATGAAACTCTTCTGCTTCCAGGTAGCGCTGAAAAATAGTTCTGTGATTGACAGCTCAGCTCCGGATCCTCATCCAAACTTTCCTGCTGTTCAGGAATGGGGCTTTGGCTCAGCCCAGAACATAGAAATACTGCTGGGGCTCGCTGTGAGTTTTAGATCAAGATCTGAACTTCATATGGAACATGGCACTATTAAACATCTCCCTGCCCGGGACAATTCTCCAGATAAACTGAGTGTTCAGGAAGCCACAACACCTCCCACTGGTGGAGATATGCACCCTGCTGCCCCAACCCTCCTCTTATTTGATGGATAGTTGTCGCTTGGACTGCAGCAAACTCCTCTTCCCATGACTACTGTTCTCACTGTAGATATGTTCTAATTCAACAGGAATTATTCTGGGAATGTTCTATGTGCCCGTGTTATGCAGCCCATCAGATTAGATGTTCAGCGTGGTCCCTTCTGACCTTAGAATCAATGAATTGTCTACCCCTTAGGCAGCAATGGCTTCCTCTTGTCTTCATGGAGCATACCTGGGTACAATTTTGAGAACACATTGGTCATTTGTGGCAGGCCAGTAGGTGGTTGTACCTCTACTCAGAGGGTTTGGTTTGTTTCAATGGGCTTGCCGATTAAATGGTCCATCATCAAGATGGAAACCTTCTCCTCCCCCGCCTCTAAAACTAGACGTGGGCTAGAAATGGTTTTCCCGCCCTCTGACCACTTTTGAGTTGCTGAAAATGCTTCCCATCCTAAATCAGGAAGAAAATATAAAATCCTGAAAATGTTCATGAACTAAAAATCTGGAAAAAAAATTCACTTCAGGTTCATTAAAATCTTTCATTTCTGATAATTTCAAAATATTTCATTTCAATTCTGATCGTCTGGATTTTGAATGGGGCTTTTTGGTACTCTAATTAGCTTACGTTGTGAAAGAAAACATTGTTTCAAGCCAGAAAAAACAGAATTTTCCATTTCAGGCATAGCACGTTGAAACGTTTCCACTCGTTTTTTTTTTTTTCCAAAACATTTTTCATACTGAAATCATTTGGCAAAAGCTGACCATGAAAAGTTTTGGTCTGGACAAATTTGCATCTTCCAACACACAAAACATTTCAGAGGACAATTCCCAGGCAGCTCTATTTAAAACGTTCTGTATTGGCTGTGGACGTGCATGCTATTGCCAAAGACACGGGAGTCCTAAAGCAGTCTGTAGCTGGGTTATTCAGGTTCCCAGACAAGGATTCAAAATCAAATTACTCTCTGCCTCCTGAGGCTTGCAGGTATGTTCCCCAGACACTCGTGATGAGTGTGGGGGATGATGAGACACATTGTGACGTTATAGCCAGAAGGCTGTACTTTGCAATATTTCCCTTTCTCTCTACAGTATATAAAGATCCAGCTTGGATGCCAGAATAAATCCCTGTGAAAAGAATGTTTTCAGAGTAGCAGCCGTGTTAGTCTGTATTCGCAAAAAGAAAAGGAGTACTTGTGGCACCTTAGAGACTAACCAATTTATTTGATCATAAGCTTTCGTGAGCTACAGCTCACTTCATCGGATGCATACTGTGGAAAATACAGTGGGGAGATTTATATACATAGAGAACATGAAACAATGGGTGTTACCATAGACATTGTAACAAGAGAATGATCACTTAAGGTGAGCTATTACTAGCAGGAGAGCGGGGGGCGGGGACCTTTTGTAGTGATAATCAAGATGGGCCATTTCCAGCAGTTGACAAGAATGTCTGAGGAATAGTGGAGGGGAGGAATAAACATGGGGAAATAGTTTTACTTTGTGTAATGATCCATCCACTCCCAGTCTCTATTCAAGCCTAAGTTAATTGTATCCAGTTTGCAAATTAATTCCAATTCAGCAGGCTCTCCTTGGAGTCTGTTTTTGAACTTTTTTTGTTGAAGAATTGCAACTTTTAGGTCTGTAATCGAGTGACCAAAGAGATTGAAGTGTTCTCCAACTGGTTTTTGAATGTTATAATTCTTGACGTCTGATTTGTGTCCATTTATTCTTTTACGTAGAGACTGTCCAGTTTGACCAATGTACATGGCAGAGAGGCATTGCTGGCACATGATGGCATATATCACATTGGTAGATGTGCAGGTGAACGAGCCTCTGATAGTGTGGCTGATGTGATTAGGCCCTATGATGGTGTCCCCTGAATAGATATGTGGACACAGTTGGCAAGGGGCTTTGTTGCAAGGATAGGTTCTTGGGTTAGCGGTTCTGTTGTGTGGTTGCTGGTGAGTATTTGCTTCAGGTTGGGGGGCTGTCTGTAAGCAAGGACTGGCCTGTCTCCCAAGATCTGTGAGAGTGATGGGTCGTCCTTCAGGAGAGGTTGTAGATCCTTGATGATGCGTTGGAGAGGTTTTAGTTTGGGGCTGAAGGTGATGGCTAGTGGCATTCTGTTATTTTCTTTGTTGGGCCTGTCCTGTAGTAGGTGACTTCTGGGTACTCTTCTGGCTCTGTCAATCTGTTTCTTCACTTCAGCAGGTGGGTATTGTAGTTGTAAGAATGCTTGATAAAGATCTTGTAGGTGTTTGTCTCTGTCTGAGGGGTTGGAGCAAATGCGGTTGAATCCTAGAGCTTGGCTGTAGACCATGGATCGTGTGGTGTGGTCTGGATGAAAGCTGGAGGCATGTAGGTAGGAATAGCGATCAGTAGGTTTCCGGTATAGGGTGGTGTTTATGTGACCATTGTTTATTAGCACCGTAGTGTCCAGGAAGTGGATCTCTTGTGTGGACTGGTCCAGGCTGAGGTTGATGGTGGGATGGAAATTGTTGAAATCGTGGTGGAATTCCTCAAGGGCTTCTTTTCCATGGGTCCAGATGATGAAGATGTCATCAATGTAGTGCAAGTAGAGTAGGGGCATTAGGGGACGAGAGCTGAGGAAGAGTTGTTCTAAGTCAGCCATAAAAATGTTGGCATACTGTGGGGCCATGCGGGTACCCATACTATGCCGCTGATTTGAAGGTATACATTGTCATGTTCTGTATTTATATAAATCTCCCCACTGTATTTTCCACTGAATGCATCCGATGAAGTGAGCTGTAGCTCATGAAAGCTTATGCTCAAATAAATTTGTTAGTCTCTAAGGTGGCCACAAGTCCTCCTTTTCTTTTTATGAAAAGAATGTAACATTTCATTTACTTTAATGCCCCTGCTTATCCTTTAGTCCCTATTTTCTTCTGTATCCCAATATCATAGATATCAATTGCACATCACAGTATGCTCCTCTGCTCTAATAGCTTAAATAACAGCTTGCTACTATAGCTGGTTGGAAAATGGTGGGGTGATTCTGTGGAAAATTTTGAGTTTTTGGCACAAAAATGTTTGGAAATGATTTGGAAATGTTATAGCAGTACCTCATGGGAGTTGCAGTTCCAGTGCCTCATGTTCTCATTTTCCTCTATAGGCCAAGATCCCTGGTCCGACAACATCTCCCATGATGCAGCATGGTCTCCCCTCTTAGAAAAGGGAGGTAAGGCATCATGGCAGTCATATGACCATAGTGCTCTATAGGAGATCAGTCCAGCTGGGGAGTTTGGCACATAGACAAGAGCAGTGGTTCTCAAACTTTTGTATTGATGACCCCTTTCACACAGCTAGTCTCTGAGTGCGACCCCCCTGTAAACAGAGCTGGATTTCCAATTAGGCAAAGTAAGCACGTGCCATTGGGCACCAGCATTCTAGGAGCACCTAATAGTTAAAAGTGGATTAAAAGTTTCATTTTTTACGGAAAACATGAAGGTCAGCTGTAGGCAGGGCGGTGCTGAAGATGCTGTATCTAGGGGCACGTAAGATGTAAATCTGGCCCTGCTTATAAATGAAAACCACATTTAAAAATATTTAACACTATTATAAATGCTGGAGGCAAAGTGGCGTTTGAGAGTGGAGGCTGACAGCTCACGACCCCCCACATAATAACCTCATGACACCCTGAGGGGTCACGACCCCCAGTTTGAGAACCTGGAAAGAGGCACCCGAACTACAACTCCCATGAGGCACCATTGTAGCCTTTCAGAATTGAAATATTTCACTTTTCAATGGAAAAAAATCATAATTTTCCACAGGAAGAGAGTTCTTATGAAAACCAGTTTTCCCATCAAAATACAGCTTTGGTGGAAAATCTTCAGTCAGCCCGAGCTGGTACATTATGCAGCACCATGTGTGCATGGCCCGTTACAGAGACCTAAAGGGACACATCTCTGGCTTGCAGAGCTTACCCTTTCATTTCTCCTACAAGCTGTATTTCGTTTAAGAAGCAGTCGTCAATTAGGGTTGCTGGTATTTCGACATTACTGAGGCAATGCTGCAGAGGGTGGGATATAGGGAAGGTGTCAAAAATACAATAGCGCCCAGTGTTCTGCAGTGAAGGCTGCAGGTAAAAAAATTCCTAGACCTGCAGCAGGCCTCAAAACAACCCTGGGTTTGTTTATTAGACACCTCTGTCTTTCCAAATGGCTTGAATGTGAGATGTGCGTTCATAGAATATCAGGGTTGGAAGGGACCTCAGGAGGTCATCTAGTCCAACCCCCTGCTCAAAGCAGGACAAATCCCCAATTTTTGCCCCAGATCCCTAAATGGCCCCCCTCAAGGATTGAACTCACAACCCTGGGTTTAGCAGGCCAATGCTCAAACCACTGAGTTATCCCTCCCCAAGCGTTCTTCTACTTTTTCCAGGTATTTATATTGCAGCCATCACCACGGGGTCTTAACACCTGTTCTGCCACTGAATTGCTGTGTGGACTTGGGCAGGTCACTTCACCCCAGGATAATGATACTGCCAGAGGGTGGCTGTGGATCAACACACCTTGAGGGGAGTACCACTGGAGTGCAAAGTGTTATCATTAAGGTGCAGCTAAGAAATAGGGACCACTGTTGTAACTAGGACCCTCTATCATAGGCAAAGCTAACAGAGGTAAGGGACAGTGCAGTTCATTCCCCTTTACTAAAACAGGATGAGAGCTCCCCTTCCTCTCCCTGGCTTCGGGAGCACTGCTCCCCCACTCCTTGGATGGTGAGGGCTCACCATTCGGCTACATTCTTCTTCCCCTGGTTGCATCCTATCAGCACAAGATGATGCAATGTGTGTGGTATCAAGAAGTGTCATGGTGGCCAACAAAATTGGTGGAATCCTTGCTACTTTTTATTGTGATCTGCTTTAACCCCTGGAAGCTGGTAATCTGCCCCCTCATGTCTACTTTCTTGGGAGTGCATCACCCTAGTGCCCTGAGCCAGAATGTTTTGAATGTGATGATATATTTACCTGCACTTTATTATACAGCCACTAGGTGGTTCTGTGTGCCATGCAGAACTCAAGGCAGGAGATGGTAAACAAAGGAGACAGAGCTGGGACTTGTGCCGTGTGGAAGCTGCCCTTCTTGTGCCTGTACCCATAGTTGCTTTTTTCAGTGAACACCACGTGTTCAAGGTGAACTCTGACTCCATGTAGCATGACAATAAGGCAGGCAAGCCCACTGAGAAAGAACAGTCTGGGAGGACAGGACTGGGTTTTTAATTTTAGTGTTAATTTTTGGGAAGTTAAATCACTCCACACATTTCTCATTATTTCAATTGGAATTTGATAAATGGGAGAATGGTGCACGGGAGGTGGGGCTTGCAAGCCTAATTTTGGCCCTTCAATCCTCTCCTGTGAAGGTTTTCTGCTCCCCGCCACTCACCCTATTCTAAACGCCAACAGTGATGAGTTTCAACCCAGGCAGCAAGATGTGTGTTCCTGGTCATGTTTTAGGAGGAAAATCCCATTGATGAGGGTGGGCTACTGGTAAAAAGGGACTTTCCCTTGTGAACACCAACTAATTGATGTCAAATCAAGTCATCCCGAAGAGCTGTGGTGGCTACGAATCAGATCACAGAGAGCAACACAAGTTCATTACGCTTCATGCCAGGGTTGCAATTTGCAATTTAATTGGTGATCCTTTGTTCAGGGATTCTTCATAACCCCAACAAATCAAATGTCACATCTCTTTCATCTTGACATCACGCAATAGCTGATGATTAAAACCACCACGAGAGCGGATGGTTTTATAGATGGCAAGGTCACCACTGTCTCCCCGTCTCTTTTCTGGGCCTGGGCAATTGGAGTCAAGAAGAGCACGGGAGGATAATGGAGTCTAACAAGGGAGGTTAAGTGAGGGTGGAAGACTGGTATCTTCCCAGTAGATTATTTTAGGGATTCTCTGTGTCTTTGCCCCAGTGCGGCAGTGGCTTAGATTTAAACCTACCATGGAAGAATCCAGAAGGCTGGATTTTTAAAAGCAAAAATTTGGCTTCAGAGCTATGGATCCCATTGAGGCTTTGAGCTTTGAACCGGTGTGAACACATGGGGCTGGCTTAAAGAAATAATAAAACTGATGCAGAGTTGGAGCATGCCACATTGGCTGTAAATCTGAACCCTTGTGAACCTTACGCTACGCTGATTTCCACCAGCTGAAAGTCTGGCACAGTGGATTAAAAGGTAGCAGATTCCCCCACCATCTCATCACCACCCACCCTCATCCCTGTTTTTCATGCTCAAACTCTTGCCTTTCTTTGAACTCAAGGCTAGATCAACCTGCTGAGAGTCAGATCTGCAGCTGATGTAAAGTGGTGAACATCTCTGTGGCTTCAGCGGAGAAATTGGCTCTCATTCTGTATGGAGGCTCAAAGAAGTGTGGTTAATGTGAAATTTCACCCGTTACTGCAGTTCCTTGCTAAAGTGAAAGCACAGGTGCTGAAATTCAGCAGCACAAGGCAGGCTTTTGCTTGCTGAATCCGAAGAACACAAGGCTACAAATCTTAGGGAAAAAGGCCTGTTGCTGACACACACAGCACAGAGAAGATTATGATACAATAATAATATGCACCCAGGAGCATCTTCCATCTTACTACCTCAAAACACGTTGCAAACATTCATCAATTAATCCTCATAAAAGCCTTTGAATTAAATATCAGAGGGGTAGCCGGGTTAGTCTGGATCTGTAAGAGCGGCAAAGAGTCCTGTGGCACCTTATAGACTAACAGACATATTGGAGAATAAGCTTTCGGGCATTCACCCACATTTTAATAAAACGGTGATGCTTATTGACGGAAATATGACCATGTATATCATTGATATTGCCACTGTTAGACAATGGCAACAAATCTTTCACAAAGTATGTCATGTAAGGTGTCAATGGAAAAATTATGATTTGATAAATAAGATTATCCTGTTTAAATCCATGTACCATCACTGTATGTGAAGTTATGAATACTGGCTATGTTTCTGTATCTCAGATGTGTTTACTCCTGGTGTAACACCCACAAGGTAGTTTATATCCAGTCTAGCCAGTCATTGTGAATGGACTATTCAAGCTTGATGGCTCATCAAAGACACTTAGCTGTCACAATGGGCCAGAGAAGAAACTCATTCTGCCCAGATAGCTCTTCTGGCAGATACCTCAGGCTCCAAGCGGCCAATGGCGACCTCCTGTGAGTAATCAAACCATGTAAGAACATGTGATATGTTCATGTGACCCTGGACTCCATCTTGGGTCCGTAACTTTCCACCAACAGGACTCTGAGCTTTGCTTGAAAGAGAAAATTTCCAGGCACATGACAAAGGGTATAAAAGATGGCTGGAATGACTCCATTTTGCTTCTTTCCTGCTTGATTCTCTGGACTGTGGATTTACAACTAAAAGGAGCATATTGAACTATGGACTGAGGACCTTCCAATCTTTTGGAAGATACCAGAGAGACTTTACAAGCCAGCCATCTGTAAATTCACTGCTACAAACCTGGTATAAGGACATTGCAATTATTGTATATATATGATCTATTAACCATTTTAACTCTCTTCTTCTTTTCTTTTATTAATAAACCTTTAGATTTTAGTTCCTAAATATTGGCAACAGCTTGATTATTGGGTAAGATCTGAGTTATATTTAGCCCAGGCTAAGTGGCTGATCTCTTGAGATTGGAAGGGCCCTATATTTGATTAAATTGGTTTTCATAGAATCATAGGCCTGGAAGGAACCTCGAGAGGTCATCTAGTCCAGTCCCCTGCACTCATGGCAGGACTAAATAGTATATTTCAGTAACTACTTATCCTAGAGTCCAGTGTCTGGGGGTGAGACAAGGGCTGGAATGCCTAAGGGGATGGCATTTTTGACTTCTTGGTAACCAGTGTGGTGAGACAGAAGTTTACTTTTGTTACCAGCTTGGTAAACTCGAATGATAGAATTACCACCAGTGTGGGGTGAGTCTGCTCTATTTCTCGGCTGTTTGTCCTGAATCTGACATTCACCCACGGAGGTACAGTGACAAAAACTAATACCTATTTTGAGCAACACTAGCACATAAGTGAACTGGTCTGGTCTTCAGCTGTGAGTTTGTCAGTTCTTAGCTAATGCCTGCAGCTTTGGGAAGAGCTGCAGGTAGGTGCGACAAGGTTAACGCACCCTGAAACTGAAAAACTTCAACAGATTTAACACTTGTGGCCTGGACATGATGCTCATCACCCTGACCTTAAGCCTAACACTGTCTCTCCCCTCCAGATGCTGGTCTAGAAGGAGTGATCTGGCTCCATCTAATTAAAGACCAGCTGTCAGATGTTTATTCTGGTGCATAATAATAACTGGACTATTAAATCTGAAGGGTTAAATTTCATAAGCAAATTAGAGCTCAGTCCTGCGAAGTACTCTGGCACTCCGTCTCTGACCCAGGACAGCAGTGAAGTACATGCTTAACTTTTAGCATGAGTGTTGCCTTCATTGGGAGTGTTGATGTGCTTGAGGTTAAGCACATTTTCTAGTGCTTTGCTGAATCAAGGAGAGAGAATGCTCAACACCTTTCGAGACTGACTCCTTCATCTCCTAATAAATAGCACCTAATTACCAGACATGTCTTTAGTGAGGTTTGGTATCTACAAATTAGCTAGTGTATAACAAGGGACAAGCTGTCCGGAGGTAACATTTTCAAAAGTACCTAAAGCCCAGATCCTCAAAGATATTTAGGATCCTGACACCCATTGATTTCAATGGGAATCAGGTGCCTAAATGCCTTTGAGGATCTGGACCTAAGTGACTTAGGAGCCTAAGTTCAACTGAAAGTGAATGAGACCTAGCCGCCTAAGTGACTTTTGAAAATGGGACTTAGGTATTTTGGAAAACCCCTATATAAAATATATAGAGATTCTATAAAAATAAAAGAGAAACTGTCTTATCTTGGGAGAACAGAAATATTTTCCAACATTTTTCCTTAGATGTCCATGAAAACTAGAGCTGGTTGAAAGTCAGAGTTTCCATCCTGCAGGAAATCCCTTTGTTCCAAAATTTTTCATCCCAACCCAGGACGAAGAGATTCATATTGTTCACAGAACAGATTTTCTGACATTTTTTTTGTTTGCAAATGTCTAAATGTTTTGTTGTGGATCAGTCTGATGTTAAACTGTGTCCCTGCAGGTGCAGATTGTGTTGTCAGTGCAAACAAGAGTCTCCCACCATAAGGGGCATGCACCAAAGAGTCAGGGAAGCACACAAGATGCTTCCCCTTCCACTGATCAGGCCCTGAAGAGCAGGAGAACAGGATGTGAAAGTGACTAGAAACAACAAGCAATCTGCACTATCTAGTTTAATTTTCAACAGGGAAATGCAAAAAGCCTGCAAAATCAGTTTTAGTACATGAACGTGGATGTGAAGGGTGTGGGAGCTGCCTGTTATATTTTCTGATTACACATTCTGTCCATTTGCCTGATGCTTAGTATTTGCTCGATGATTACCTGTGAGGGCTCATTTCCAGCAGGGGATGACTTGCATGGTCACAGGAAGAGACAGCAGCTTTAGATCACACCATAGACCAATACTTAAGGGACAGCGCAGAAAACCAGCTGCTTTGCTCTCTATCCTCAACCCTGTGGGACCACATTCCAGGGGCAGAGAAGAAGACAAAGGAATTGGCGGGTTTTATATAGGGACGCACTCCCTAAGGGGGGAAGTCTGAGGGAGTGGCAGAGATGACTGTGGGGGAACAGACTGGCCCTTAGCCTCCAGAGGCGGGGGGTAGCTGGGAAAAGCTTTAGGTAAGGCAGATAGGTGAGTAGACCTTTTCTGTGTTAAAAACCCATCTCTACCGTTGAGATTAAACAATGCTTCATTTGGGAAAGGCTGGTTTGGGGCACCCTGCTCACTGCAGGAGAAGGGAAGAATCACAGCCAGACCTGCTGAGCAATCACGGTTGGTACCCAGGGGGCTGTAGCCCGGTGACCCAGTCTAAGGGTATGTCTACACCACAAATTAAGGTATAATGGTGGCATGGGCAGGCAGGCATACCTGCATGATCTTTAATCTAGCTAGTACAGGCAACAGTAATAGTGAAGACATGGCTGAGTGGTCTTCAGCATGAGCTAGCTATCCCTATACAAGCGTGCCGGGATCCCTTGGCACATATTAAATGAAAGCTAGTGCAGGTATGTCTAATCGCACTACGCTCAGACCTTAATTCCCATGTAAAGGTATGCTGAGAGCGGGAGAATCATGGGATCCCTCCCCTCTCCAGGACTGGTGAAGCCAGGAGGCCTAATGCCTGCAAGTGAGGGGTAAAGGGGGCAGGCGGGGGGTGTGGGGGGAAGAGCACTCAGAGGGACTAGAAGAGGGGACAGAGGTACAGTTAGTTCTGAACCATGACAATAGGTTTAATAAAACACCTGGGGAAATAAGTACAGATTCCCAGCTGCTGAAAACTGGTGTAGCTCCCTTGACGTTAATGGAATTACACTGACTGACACCAGTTGAGGATCAGGCCCATGAGTACTATCAGGGCAATACGTTTGCTTTCCTATTCCATCCATTTAACCTACAGTCATCCTGTTAAACCGAAATCAAATGCTTTTTGTTTGGCTCCGATTTAGCACATGACCCCCCCAGATTGGAAAGGCCACTTCCAGTTACAAACCCAACAGAGCAATCCTTGTGCGAACCTGCTTGCATTCATTTTTATCATCCCACACACGCGTCTCACATTGGCCCTGGAGGAAACCCTTTGTGTTGGCAGAATATCACCAATGTGTGTTGTTGTTACTGCTCATTAATTTGTGTTGCTCCGGCTTTCAGTATAATAAAGCAAGAATGATGCCTGGTATTTTCCCCCCTCTCCTTCCTAACTGTTGTTTCATTCCATACAAAAACATGCACTGGAAAAATCACCCAAAAGGTACATCTCCCAGTGTGCAACTGTGGAAATTGTCATGGCCGCGTTTGGTGCCTCTGTCATTCTTATCTGCTGCAAGCACCTTCTCTGAAAGCTTCTGGAAACTTGGCACAGAGTACAATCAAAGATTCTGTAACAAAAGAGTCAGGGTTTCTATCACTGAAACTCTTTCAGGTGTCTGGGCCCGCCTTGCGGGAGTAACCCAGAGGAGTATTTCTAATCTCAGTAAAAGGCCTTTTCAAAGAAATACAAACAAAAGTATTTTGAAAAGCCAACAGTGAAAGATTTTGAATGGGACTGTGGCTGTGTGCTTGGGAAGCTAGAGAAAGCCCCTTGATAGAAAAAACCTGTTTATAAATGTGTTTTACTAAAACGTATTCAATACTGATTGTACACAGCTCCATTGTCTGTTAAAATTAATTGAGCAAGTTTCAAAGAAGAACCAAATATCCGTATGAATAGAGACGCTCTAATGACTTGGAGAGTGTGGGGATAAAGTTTTCAACACCACTTAAGTCCCTCAGGAGCCTACGTCTACACTTGGAGCCAGAGGTGTAAAGTCCAGCTTGAGGAGACATACCAACACTAGCTCTGGATGGGCTAGCATGCTTAAAAGAGCAGTGTAGCCACAGTGGTGCAAGCAGCAGGAGGGCCTAACCACCGGCATAGAGTCCCATCTGAGATGTTTGGTAGGTTCTCAGGCAGCTAGCTGCTTCCGCAGGTCACAATGCGGCAGGTCCATTTCTAGCTTGGTAGCTTGCTCAGAGCTAGAACAGGTCTGGCTCCTCGAGCAGTAGAGACACCCCAGCTTGAAGCATAGGTGTACCCTTAGTCTACTTAGGTTCCTAGTGACTTAGGCATGTTTGCAAATGTTATCCCATGTCTACATGTAGCTACATATACATGTTGCTGCCCACTGCTGGATAGGTTTAGAATTCCTCAACTATGGGTCTTAGACCCTGTACTGCTAACAGAGATTCAAAAGGTAGGAGCTTATTGTTTTGAAGCAAGAGGCTCTATGCTTTGTCCCTGCTTTCTCCAGGCAGTTCCGAGTAGCAATGGCACGCAGCACAGGGTACACCAAGCCGTCTGTCTGTCTTCCTACAGATCCTCTGTCTGTAGTGTCTAAGCATTTTCGAAACCTTAGAAAAGACACAATGCGACCAGCCAGAAGCGTGGTTGCCACCCTCCAGGATTATCCTGGAGTCTCCAGGAATTAAAGATTGATTTTCAATTAAAGATTATATCCCAACTAAAATTGGCAACCCTAGCCAGAAGGACAATCAATCAATTCTCTACTCAACTCTAGTTGTTGAAGCTTTCAGCCAAAGTAGGGGTCTGAGCATATGACCCATTGCTGACATGTTATTCATTATTTTATGTAGAGTTTGTACTGTGGTAGCGCCTAGGTGTCCTAGCCAGACTAGGACTTCATTGTGCTAGGTGCTGTAAAAACACAGAACAAAAAGATGGACCTGATTACACACACACACACACACACACACACGCACGCACACACACACACACACACACACACACACACACGACGATGTTTGTATCCAGCTCCAGAAGAGATTTTGGTTTCTGCTCAGGAACACACCACACCCTCTTTCCCATCTAGTCCACCGAGGCACTTCACGGCAGAGTTTAGTCCAAAGAGCATAAAAGTGTTGATTATTGTTTGGTCCAAGCTATTCCCCTTAAAAGAACATTAAAAATCCCCTGCAGACCAATGGGGCTACCACCCTTCCTTTTGATAGATGCTCTTGGATGGAAGAATTGACCTTGGGATGAATATCCTACAGTCAACTGTCTTGCCATAGAACTGTTTGTCAGCCAAATGGGCAGTGACTTCTGTTGCTAAAGTGCTATACTGTAAATCCTCCTGTTAAAAAAAGCTAACACATTTTTAGCAGATAAAGCCATAACATGCTGCCATAAAGTAGATTATAGGAGGTAGATATTGTTATAACAATTTAAATGCCTCTTTCATGCATGAATTTAGTTATTATAAAGCATATTATAAAGACTCATATAATTTGATAGGTAGTAGTAAAATATTTATGCATGGCATGATAATACAGTGCTAGCAAACTGGAGAACTTGTAGCCATGACACCTTGAACTGTGGACGTATCACACTTCCTATGTTAATCAGATCCGGTCAGAGAGAAGTCACCAAGGAAAACTCAAGGAGACAGCTCCCCATTGGGTGTAAATCAGCATAGCCCCATTGATGTCAGTGGAGCTATGTTGGTTCACATCATCTGAGGCTCTGACTGAAGAGCTGGAGGAATGGGTTTTTTGATTCAGGTGATACCAATCTTCCCTCAGAGTTCGTGCCAGCATGGCATGAGGAAAGATTCTGCTATTACTTCAGATGAATTGTGAAACCACAATCCTCCTTATTACTTGAGTGCACACCAAGAGCCCTAATGGTCCGGCTATAGACTCAGTATCCCTCACCAATCTCTCCTTCTGAAGCTGTTCCACTCTCTGTAAGTCATTTAAAGTTCATTGGGCCAGAGTGACTCTAAATTAGCCAGAGCAGGGACCTGAAACTGGATTTCCCGCAGCAGTGCCCTAACCACTGAGCTGGTCGCCAGTCTACAGTGGGCAAACAGGGTCTCTCTCTCATGGTTTGTTTTGTTTTTGTGAATAATTTCAAATGGTCTTGGTGTCGTTCCACACTGGAATGGCAACACCTGTCCAAACCTTGACATTTTCTCATGAAACGGAATTCTTGTTTTCTTGGCAGCCCTAACCCTACTCCTGGATCTGCCACTGGCCTTCTGCATGACCTCGGGCAAGTCATTTCACATGTTTCCCCTTCCCCCCCTTTGTGTACCTACATTGTAAGCTCCTTGGGGCAGAGACTCTTACTATGCGTTTGTACAGCACCTAGCATATCAATTCATAGATTCCAAGGCCAGAAAGGGGCCATTGTGATCATAGTCCAACCTCCACGCCATAGAACTTCAACAGAATAATTTCTAGAGCAGAGCTTTTAGAAAAACATCCCATCTTGATTTAAAAATGGTCAGGGATGGAGAATCCATCACAACCCTGGGTAAATTGTTCCAATGGCTAATTACTCTCACTGTTAAAAATTTACACCTTATTTCTAGTCTGAATTGTCTAGCTTCAACCTCCAGCCATCGGGTTGTGCCTTTTGCTGCTCGAACGAAGAGCCCAATGTTAAATATTTCTTCCCCATGTAGGTACTTATAGACTGCAATCAAGCCACTGCTTAACATTCTCTTGGTTAAGCTAAACTGAGTAATCTCCTTGAGTCTATCACTATAAAGCAGGTTTTCTAATTCTTTAATCATTCTAGAGGCTCTTCTCTGAACCCTCTCCAATTTGTCAACATCCTTCTTGAACTGTGGACACCAGAACACAGTATTCTAGCAGCGGTTGCACCAGTTGCAAATACAGCAGTAAAATAACCTCTCTCTTCCTACTTGAGGTTCCCCTGTTTATGCATCCGAGGATTGCATTAGCCCCGTTGGCCACAGCATTGCACGATGGGTCTCTAATCCTGGGTGGGCATAATCACAGACTCAAGGAATCACAGAAATGTAGGGCTGGAAGCAACGTCAAGAGTTCTTCTAGTCTGTCCCCGGTACTGAGGCAGGATTAAATATACTTTAATAACAAATAACTTCTTGAAAATCTGACCTGCAATGTATAAAGGCCTTTGAAATTTGGTCATCTGAATGAGAGATAAGACATAAGCATGATGCATTAGACAGCATGATTAGAAGAATGGGTGTTCTTTCCTGCAATCACTTCTTTTGAGAAGACCGTCCCCATTCCTAAGCACATAGGGAAGTTTTAGGCTTTCTAACTCCATTGTTTGCTCAATCTCCAGCCATCGATAGGCATGTATTTCTGACTCAGATTTTGTTTTCAACTCAAAGAGACTAGATACAAGGCTCTCCCGTGCTGCATGCATAACTGCTTGACCTTTCCAAAGCCCAGGATTCATTTAATCTTACTGACTGAGTTTCCCCTTAGGAATGAAGTCAGGGGAGCAGTTAGGTAACCATGTCTGAACCAGTTAGTCAAACCAAAGCATGCCATATCACAGACTTAGCCTCCTCTATACTCCAGTGTTCCTGAGCAATGGTAAGTCCCCCTGGTTTATCAGGGGCAGAGCTACTCATCAGCGAGTTACATGCTGACTCTGCGGTAGAGGTATGGACTATTTGACTTAATAGAAAAAGATCCTCAGCTGGTGTCGGTGGGTGCAGATCCACTGGAACCAATGGGGCTGTGCCCATTGACATGAACTGTGAATGTGGCCAAGAGGCCTTATCTACCTACGTCCTTTGCACCTCTCTAATGACTAAGCCCTGGTCTACACTAGGACTTTAGGTCGAATTTAGCAGCATTAAATCGATGTAAACCTGCACCCGTCCACACGATAAAGCCCTTTATTTCGACTCAAAGGGCTCTTAAAATCGATTTCCTTATTTCACCCCTGACAAGTGGATTAGTGCTTAAATTGGCCTTGCCGGGTTGAATTTTGGGTACTGTGGACACAATTCGAAGGTATTGGCTTTCGGGAGCTATCCCAGAGTGCTCCATTGTGACCGCTCTGGACAGCACTCTCAACTCAGATGCACTGGCCAGGTAGACAGGAAAAGGTCCGCCAACTTTTGAATCTCATTTCCTGTTTGGCCAGCGTGGCAAGCTGCAGGTGACCATGCAAAGCTCATCAGCAGAGGTGACCATGATAGAGTCCCAGAATCGCAAAAGAGCTCCAGCATGGACTGAACGGGAGGTATGGAATCTGATCGCTGTATGGGGAGAGGAATCCGTGCTATCAGAACTCCGTTCCAGTTTTCGAAATGCCAAAAACTTTGTCAAAATCTCCCAGGGCATGAAGGACAGAGGCCATAACAGGGACCCGAAGCAGTGCCGCATGAAACTAAAGGAGCTGAGGCAAGCCTACCAGAAAACCAGAGGGGCGAATGGCCGCTCCGGGTCAGAGCCCCAAACATGCCGCTTCTATGATGAGCTGCATGCCATTTTAGGGGGTTCAGCCACCACTACCCCAGCCGTGTTGTTTGACTCCTTCAATGGAGATGGAGGCAACACGGAATCAGGTTTTGGGGATGAAGAAGATGATGATGAGATTGTAGATAGCTCACAGCAAGCAAGCGGAGAAACCGGCTTTCCTGACAGCCAGGAACTGTTTCTCACCCTGGACCTGGAGCCAGTACCCCCCAAACCCACCCAAGGCTGCCTCCTGGACCCGGCAGGCGGAGAAGGGACCTCCGGTGAGTGTACCTTTTAAAATACTATACATGGTTTAAAAGCAAGCATGTGAAAGGATTAATTTGCCCTGGCATTCGCGGCTCTCCTCGATGTACTCCCAAAGCCTTTGCAAAAGGTTTCTGGGGAGGGCAGCCTTATTGCGTCCTTCATGGTAGGACACTTTACCACTCCAGGCCAGTAACACGTACTTGGGAATGATTGTACAACAAAGCATTGCAGTGTATGTTTGCTGGCGTTCAAACAACATCCGTTCTTTATCTCTCTGTGTTATCCTCAGGAGAGTGAGATATCATTCATGGTCACCTGGTTGAAATAGGGTGCTTTTCTTCAGGGGACACTCAGAGGAGCCCATTCCTGCTGGGCTGTTTGCCTGCGGCTGAACAGAAATGTTCCCCGCTGTTAGCCACGGGGAGGGGGGAGGGTTGGGGGGTTAGCCACGCGGTGGGGGGAGGCAAAATGCGACCTTGTAACAAAAGCACATGTGCTATGTACGTAATGTTAACAGCAAGGTTTACCCTGAAAGACTGTAGCCACTGTTTTATAAAATGTGTCTTTTTAAAAACCGCTGTCCCTTTTTTTTCCTCCACCAGCTGCATGTGTTTCAATGATCACAGGATCTTCTCCTTCCCAGAGGCTAGTGAAGATTAGAAAGAAAAAAAAAACGCACTCGTGATGAAATGTTCTCTGAGCTCATGCTGTCCTCCCACACTAACAGAGCGCAGACGAATGCGTGGAGGCAAATAATGTCAGAGTGCAGGAAAGCACAAAATGACCGGGAGGAGAGGTGGCGGGCTGAAGAGAGTAAGTGGCAGGCTGAAGACAGGGCTGAAGCTCAAATGTGGCGGCAGTGTGATGAGAGGAGGCAGGATTCAATGCTGAGGCTACTGGAGGATCAAACCAGTATGCTCCAGTGTATGGTTGAGCTGCAGCAAAGGCAGCTGGAGCACAGACTGCCACTACAGCCCCTGTGTAACCAACCGCCCTCCTCCCCAAGTTCCATAGCCTCCAAACCCAGACGCCCAAGAACGCGGTGGGGGGACCACCGGCCAACCAGCCACTCCACCACAGAGGATTGCCCCAAAAAAAGAAGGCTGGCATTCAATAAATTTTAAAGTTGTAAACTTTTAAAGTGCTGTGTGGCATTTTCCTTCCCTCCTCCACCACCCCTCCTGGGCTACCTTGGTAGTCATCCCCCTATTATGTGATGAATGAATAAAGAATGCATGAATGTGAAGCAACAATGACTTTATTGCCTCTGCAAGCGGTGATCGAAGGGAGGAGGGGTGGGTGATTAGCTTACAGGGAAGTAGAGTGAACTAAGGGGGGGGGGCGTTTCATCAAGGAGAAACAAACAGAACTTTCACACCATAGCCTGGCCAGTCATGAAACTGGTTTTCAAAGCTTCTCTGATGCGTACCGCGCCCTCCTGTGCTCTTCTAACCGCCCTGGTGTCTGGCTGCGCGTAACCAGCAGCCAGGCGATTTGCCTCAACCTCCCACCCCGCCATAAACGTCTCCCCCTTACTCTCACAGATATTGTGGAGCACACAGCAAGCAGTAATACCAGTGGGAATATTGGTTTCGCTGAGGTCTAAGCGAGTCAGTAAACTGCGCCAGCGCACCTTTAAACGTCCAAATGCACATTCTACCACCATTCTGCACTTGCTCAGCCTGTAGTTGAACAGCTCCTGACTACTGTCCAGGCTGCCTGTGTATGGCTTCATGAGCCATGGCATTAAGGGGTAGGCTGGGTCCTCAAGGATAACTATAGGCATTTCAACATCCCCAATGGTTATTTTCTGGTCTGGGAATAAAGTCCCTTCTTGCAGCTTTTGAAACAGACCAGAGTTCCTGAAGATGCGAGCGTCATGTACCTTTCCCGGCCATCCCACAATGATGTTGGTGAAACGTCCCTTGTGATCCACCAGAGCTTGCAGCACTATTGAAAAGTACCCCTTGTGGTTTATGTACTCGCTGGCTTGGTGCTCCAGTGCCAAGATAGGTATATGGGTTCCGTCTATGGCCCCACCATAGTTAGGGAATCCCATTGCAGCAAAGCCATCCACTATGACCTGCACATTTCCCAGGGTCACTACCCTTGATATCAGCAGATCTTTGATTGCATGGGCTACTTGCATCACAGCAACCCCCACAGTAGATTTGCCCACTCCAAATTGATTTCCAACTGACCGGTAGCTGTCTGGCGTTGCAAGCTTCCACAGGGCTATGGCCATTCGCTTCTCAACTGTGAGGGCTGCTCTCATCTTGGTATTCATGCGCTTCAGGGCAGGGGAAAGCAAGTCACAAAGTTCCATGAAAGTGCCCTTACGCATGCGAACGTTTCGCAGCCACTGGGAATCGTCCCAGACCTGCAACACTATGCGGTCCCACCAGTCTGTGCTTGTTTCCCGAGCCCAGAATCGGTGTTCCACAGCATGAACCTGCCCCATTAGCACCATGATGCATGCATTGGCAGGGCCCATGCTTTGAGAGAAATCTGTGTCCATGTCCTGATCACTCACGTGACCGCGCTGACGTCGCCTACTCGCCCGGTATCGCTCTGCCAGGTTCTGGTGCTGCATATACTGCTGGATAATGCGTGTGGTGTTTAATGTGCTCCTAATTGCCAAAGTGAGCTGAGCGGCCTCCATGCTTGCCTTGGTATGGCATCCGTACCGAAAAAAGGCGCGGAACGATTGTCTGCCGTTGCTCTGACGGAGGGAGGGGCGACTGACGACGCGGCTTACAGGGTTGGCTTCAGGTAGCTAAAATCAACAAAGGGGGTGGCTTTACATCAAGGAGTAGTTCAGGCAGGACTTCACGGAGGGTTCCAATAAGAAATGGTGCACCTAAGTTATTGTTTTTATTGGAACAAGGAGGTTAGTCTGGCCTCTGACTGATAAATGGCTAGATTTACCTCGCTGCACCTTCCCTGTGAGTGACTGCAGTGTGACCTAGAGGAATGAGTCGCCTAGATGGGGGTGGGGGGGAAGCAAATGAGTACAAAACAAATCTGGTCTATTTCTTGTTTTGATCCACTCCATCTATCTTTTACATCTTTGGCTGGCAGCAGACGGTGCAGAAGGACTGCATGCCATCCACATCTCATGGCTGCCCGGCAGAAGATGATGCAATAGGACTGCTAGCAATCCGTATAGCCTGCCTGCTCACCATAAGACAGTTCAATAGGACTGACTGCAGGACTAAAGAGAATGACCTGGTCAAGTCACTCCAAATTTAGTCCCTGCGCCCATGTCTGCCCAGGCGCTCCTGGCCGACGTGGCCAGGAGCACCTCGGACATGACGATGACGGCTACCAGTCGTATTGTACCATCTGCTGCCACAAGGCAAGGGGTTGCTGCTACTGTGTAGCAATGCAGTATCGCATCTGCCAGCACCCAGGAGACATACGGTGACGGTTACTTGAGCGGGCTCCATGCTTGCCGTGGTATGGCGTCTGCACAGGTAACTCAGGAAAAAAGGAGTGAAATGATTGTCTGCCCTTGCTTTCACGGAGGGAGGGAGGGAACGGGGGCCTAACGATATGTACCCAGAACCACCCGCGACAATGTTTTAGCCCCATCAGGCATTGGGATCTCAACCCAGAATTCCAATGGGCAGCGGAGACTGCGGGAACTGTGGTATAGCTACCCACAGTGCAACGCTCCGGAAGTCAACTCTAGCCTCGGTACTGTGGAAACGCTCCGCCGAGTTAATTCACTTAATGCATTTAGAGCATTTTCTGTGGGGACACACACACTCGAATATATAAAACCGATTTCTAAAAAACCGACTTCTATAAATTCGATCTAATTTCATAGTGTAGACATACCCTAAGAAGCACATAAATCAGCTGTCCCCACTACCCCTTCCTCCTCCTAGACACTGATGCTATCCTCTCTCTCTTTGGTGATAGACCATAAAATGTGTTAGAGTTTGGGAAACTAGTTCAAAGAAAAAGGAAGGGGATTTGCATAAGAAACAAATTTGCCTAGACATATTGGAGGGGCGGGAGGCGGAGAAGGGGTTAAATCAAATCCCATTATGTCATGTACCATGCCTTGTGGGGTTTTCAAGAGCAGTGGAATTACACATTACTTATTGGTAATCGCATGTCTAACAAGGTGTTCAGTATCTGCTGACATAAGCTAGCTCAAGGAGGTAAGGAGGCTTCTCATATCAATATTTAAAAGTTGCATAAAATCCCTGCTAAATGGATTATCACCATGCTAGAGCTGTCTCTGTGCAGCTCCTTTTAAAGAGATCTGCGGCATTTCAACCAGTTCCAAGCAGAAGAGGTATTTTATAGCTACCTGCTTTCTGGCAGTGGGGGCTGGTGGCAAATGAAAGTGATATTGCTAACCCCAAATGCTCAAAAACCACGAGTCAGGACGCCCCCTCCAAATGAAGAGATTGGCCAATATATACACATACACACACACACACCTTTGGCTTTGAGCCATTAGGGTTCACATTTTCAAGCAACCATGAGGACTAGAAACTTACGTTATTTATAAAGCATAGATTCTCATAATCACATGAACCCAGGAGCTGGGGCTTTAAGGGAAAACAAAAAACAAGAAAAATATCACAAGACTTCTGATAAAATCACAACAATAGGCAACAATGAAAGTGCGTTTAATCTTATTGCTTTTAACACTCTTCACTTTCTTGGAGAAATAGCAACTGGGAGTAATAAAGAACCCAGCCCAAGCTGCTCCCACTGAAGTGAGTGGCAAACATTAGATGGTTCAGGGTGAAAAAGTATTGGGAGAAGGAAAAGGAAAAAGAACTTATGTAAATAAAATGTAGCAGGAGGGAAAAAGGAAGACCAATTGTGTTGAGACTATTTGAGTTGTACTTGACTTTCCCTGTGTTACTTCATGTTCTCGCTAAATTCCAAACGGCGTATGGGCACAGAACAGGTCCCCTTGACCTGAGGGCAGGTCACAGATAAACAGGGTAAGAAACCACCAATACCCAATACGTGGATGGACTGAGAGAACAAAACAGAAGTGGGTAGTCAAAGTACACAGTTAATGTGGGAAATGATCAGACTCTTTACGCCCTTCTCTGGAGTAAGGAATTTCTGTGTGAGCTTCAGAGGAGGCAGTGAAGTCATTGTCCTTGTCTCTAGTGCCATGGGTTACACGGTCACAACACTGGCAGGATGACTGCAGTGCAGTATCAAACTGGAAGGGAAAATGGGCAAGATTAAGTGAACAATGAGGATTAAGATCTGGAGGGAATGTTCTCCTGTTGAAAGTTGCCAGTTGATAGACCCCCTGGGAGGGGTCAAGCCATCTATAACCCATCACTGTGCATCATCTCTGACATGAAAGAACATTCCCTAGCAATGAGAAAGATGTTTAAGTTCCATAATCCAGATGCTCACTGACATCTCTGATAAATCTGAGAACAAGGGGACCAATAGGGATGATTCATAGACTTGCAGACTCAGACTTGAAGGCCAGAAGGGACCATCATGATCTTCTAGTCTGACCTTCTGCATCTCGCAGGCCACAGAACCTCACCTATCCGCTCCTGTAATAGACCCCCTAACCTCTGGCTGAGTTACTGACATCCTCAAATCGCGGTTTAAAAACTTCAAGTTACAAAGAATCCACCATTTACACTAGTTTAAACCTGCAAGAGTCCTGTGCCCCATGCTGCCGAAGAAAGCGAACCCCTCCCCCCTCCCCAGGACACCTCTCCACTAGGAACCTTATTGATCCCACCAAATCACTCTAGAAATGCTAAACCTACATAAGGTTGTAAAGACCTTTAGGAAATAACACACATATCCAGGGACAGATCCTCAGTTGGTGTAAATCTGTGTAACCCTGCTGATTTCAGTGCAGCTACACTGATTTACACCAGCTGAGGATCTGATTCTGAGACCAATTACTCTGCCCAAATGCTGGTGTATCTGTTTAACTCAGTGCAGTTATTTGCGCTTTATACCATTAAGTAAGATCGGATTCAGGCCCCCTAGAGGTGAAAGGCTCCATATTCCCTGGACCAATTCAATCCCTCACTGCCTGTTATTTCCAGTACCTTATATTTCTGCCAGGGCCAAGGTACATTTCCTGCTTTAACCTAACTTCATTCAGACGGCTTTCCCTTTCTCCTGCCTCTTGTAGTCTATTTGTTTCCCTAGAACCACTCGCAGTACCCATTAGTATAACAATTTAATGGCTCTTAAATCTCTTCAGTCCTCATCAGTGAGCTTTCAGTTTCTACACTGCAATATTTCATGCTATTGTAGTGGGAGCGGGGAGGATAGGCGGGTGGGCAGGTGGAGGGAGAAGACACATCTCAGCTGGTTATCCAAGAAGATGCTTTTCAGATAGCAATCTATGAAATAGGCTTTTCTACCTTTCCAATTTACATACTTCATTGTTGAATAGGTTCACTTTTTTCCTGAGAAATCAAAGGGATTGCTCTCTATAAACATCTTTAAGGGAGAACCAAGATCTTGACTATAGGGGGAAATTAAAGTAACAGGTTTCTTTCAGAAATCATGGCAAATGAGCCCCTTCTCCCCCTGGGGCCATTTCCTTGTAGTCCTCTGGTTGTATTAATGTTACACTACCTCTGTTGGGGAGGAAAACTCAGAGGAAGTGCAGTCTAGTGCTCATAGCAGCGTCTAGTGCTCTAGATTCTGCTCATAATTTGCTACATGTCCTAATTCTGTTCTGACTCTGTGTGATGGGGTGCACCTACCCCGCACCAGTCCCAAAAAGGTTAACTGAGCTTTGCAGGCTGAGGAAGCCCCGCCCCTCCGACTCTGTTGGGCATGCTCACCCTGGAGGCAGAGTATAAAATGAAGCAGCCCATCTCATTCTGGGCAGGCTGCTGAAGCAGGAGGATGCAGGCTCTCTCCAGGGAGTGGCTACAGGCCCTGACTACAGAGCCATGGCACGCAGAGCTCCAGATGGACTGCAGACCGCCTGATGAGCCCAGAGAAGAAACTACGCTGGCAGGGGCTAGGCCACTTGAGGACCTCAAAGAGGACTGGGGAACCGTGGAGCATCACCAAGGGAGAAAAGGTAGAAAGCAGCCCAGGGGACTTAGGCTTTTTCCGGTGAGTGAACTGGGGAACCAGTCAGGGTGTTTTGGGAGGATCCCCACTGATTCAGTAGTGAGCATCCCCATCATTGCCAGGGCCCTGGGCTGGGACTTGAAGGAACAGGGAGGGACTGAATCCCCCTACCCTAGGTGCCACATACCCCTACGTGGTGCTCCACTTCCCCAAAGAGTCAGTAGGCCACACGGTACCCCAGCAGTGGGCGCCTTTATTGACTCTGGCCATTAGGCCACCCAGGGCAGCGTGGAAGGGCTACTCTATTGCCTCTAGCCATTGGGCCATGCAGCCCTGTGTGGAAGGGAGACTGACTCCAGTCACTAGGCAATACAACCATGTTTTATAGTAAGGGGCATCAGGATAGGACCTAACAGTGATGATAGGAACAGGGACATGATCTCTCTCAAAAAGGGTTGCTAGATTAACACACGTGTTGCAGTGAATCCTTGAGGCCAGTTCAATTCCAGGTGGACTTGGGACACTTAAAAAGTCTTGTGGGGGGAAAAAGAGGACCTGTCTTTTTTCTTCACTTGGGAAGAACATGCATCAATTAGCACTCATTGCAGCAACAGTGCAGGTGGTGCTGCCAGGTTATCTGCACCAGAGAGTGGCTAAGCATTTCTAGGAGTCAGAATACATACCCAATACTAAAATGCAGCCATGACTACATCAGCAATACTGCCTCTCTCGAGTCTTTGGACTGATAGATAAATGGAAGCATTTATATGATGCTCATCAATATAGCTGAGCACCTAACAGAGATGATCATAATCTGCAGGCCTGCTTGCAGTTATGTGACAGGGCTTTTAGGAGGGGGACTGGAGAATAATTTCTCCACTTGAAGCTGCCTGGGGAATTTATAGGGAAACCACCTTTCAGGCAACCCATCCTTCAGGTAAGGAGAGCTGGGACCAGCTTTCCCTCAGTGCCACTCAACCTGTCAGCCTGGGGAAGGGGTGTGAGTTCAGCTAAAATTAGCTTAGAAGTTGCCATTGCTTTTGGGGTCCCCAACTTGAGCCATCTGGGGGCGGATTTTGAGAGGTGCTGAGCACCCACCGCTCCCCCTGACTTCCGTGAGAGTGGTGGGTGGTCAGCACATCTGAAAAGTCAGGACCAAAGCACTTCAGGATAGGCCAAAACACAGCGGCCGACAGAATCAGTAGCCATTTTTTGAAAAATTGGCTTTAAGGCCTGAGCTGAGCACGACAGGATGTTCACAAGTGAACCTAGATTCCCCCAGCCCCGCACAGTCGTTCATTATATAACCACTCGATTGTTGAGCCAGGCTCAGCGATTCCACGTGAGGTTCAGTTGCTTGTTTGGTGATCCAAGGCAGTTGGCATAAGAGAGAAACCCTGAGAGCTCAAAGGAAAAACAGCCCAATTAATCGCTAATTGTTTCCCAAAATAGGCCTGGAATGTGAACTAGCCCTCTCCTCTCTCAGCAAGAGTTTATAAACAATCACTAAATGAAGCTAACATTTTCCAACTCAACAATTCTCCAACATGCTGCCATTGTGTGATGAATGGAGGGTTTCTTGGCTAACCCAAAAGTGATGCCCAGTGCTCCACTGATAGCCCACTCCTGGCCGTATTCACCTGCCAAAGGACACTGTGCTTGGAAGATTGGAAAAGGACTGGTGTCAGGCACTGGATTCCAGGTGGTCAAGCCTGATGGTTGAAGTGGTGGTTGAAGCCAGATGTAAGGTCGGGCCCAGGCGGAGGGCAGTGCTGAAACTGGGATCTGGACACAGGCCCTGGTTCAGAGCCAGGGTCAGGGTCCATGGATAAGCCAACTCAGGACTGTAGTCAGAGTAAGGAAGCAAGTTGAAGCAGGGCTGGAGTCAGCCCCAGGGTCTGGGGCCCAGGAGGGGGGTGGCAAGGTCAGGGTAGGGCACAGAGAAGACTGAAGAGGGCTGGGACAAGAACAGGAACTGGATCAAGAGCAGGCTGCGAGCCTAGGCAGTTTGTAACCCTGCGAGGCGGCAGAAGGGTTCCTGGCTGTGTCGTGCTCTTGCTCAGACTAATCTGCAGCTAGGACAAGATCCGTGAAATACCTCTGCCTGGGGTTCATCTGCCATGGGCCCTGCACAGGACAGGCTGCTGCAGCAGGCCTGAAGGCTGGGTCACTGCAGGCTCTGCAGGAGGGGTGAGGCTTAGTGGCTAGTCTGGTTGCAGGTTTGCCTCACAACTGGGGTAGCGGGGTCGGGAACCCCATAGGGACCAAAGCCATTACCTTCCGACAACAATCAGTGCCCTACTGCCTGGGGAGAGAGATGATGTCTCTCTCCAGTTCCTTGTGGACATCAAGACCAAACGCAGGACTGGATCCAAAGCCTACTTAAGTTGACAGAAGTTTCTCCATTGGCTTGAATGAGCATCAGATCCAATCCCTAGCCCTGGGGCAAATCCATGAAGTTATGCATGCCTACACCACAGCTGAATTTCTCCACATCATAAAACCGACCTTCACAACTGGCTCGCTGCCTGACAGTCTCAACAGAAAGACCAAGCACTGGATGAGCCATGAACAGTAAACACTGGATGAGCCAACACTTTTATGGGTGACTTCGAACAACGCTTCCTCAGCTCTCGTCCCCTAGCGCCCCTCCTCTCCTTGTGCTACATTGATGACATCGTCATCATCATCTGGACCCATGGAAAAGAAGCCCTTGAGGAATTCTACCACGATTTCAACAATTTCCATCCCACCATCAACCTCAACCCGGACCAGTCCACACAAGAGATCCACTTCCTGGACGCTACGGTGCTAATAAGCAATGGTCACATAAACACCACCCTATACCGGAAACCTACTGACCGCTATTCCTACCTCCATGCCTCCAGCTTTCATCCAGACCACACCACACGATCCATTGTCGACAGCCAAGCTCTACGATACAACCGCATTTGCTCCAACCCCTTAGACAGAGACAAACACCTACAAGATCTCTATCAAGCATTCTTACAACTACAATACCCACCTGCTGAAGTGAAGAAACAGATTGACAGAGCCAGAAGAGTACCCAGAAGTCACCTACTACAGGACAGGCCCAACAAAGAAAATAACAGAATGCCACTAGCCATCACCTTCAGCCCCCAACTAAAACCTCTCCAACGCATCATCAAGGATCTACAACCTCTCCTGAAGGACGACCCATCACTCTCACAGATCTGGGGAGACAAGCCAGTCCTTGCTTACAGACAGCTCCCCAACCTGAAGCAAATACTCACCAGCAACCACACACCACATAACAGAACCACTAACCCAGGAACCTATCCTTGCAACAAAGCCTGTTGTCAACTGTGTCCACATATCTATTCAGGGGACACCATCGTAGGGCCTAATCACATCAGCCACACTATCAGAGGCTCGTTCACCTGCACATCTACCAATGTGATATATGCCACCATGTGCCAGCAATGCCCCTCTGCCATGTACATTGGTCAAACTGGACAGTCTCTACGTAAAAGCATAAATGGACACAAATCCGATGTCAAGAATTATAACATTCAAACACCAGTTGGAGAACACTTCAATCTCTTTGGTCACTCAATAACAGACCTAAAAGTTAAGGAGGACTTGTGGCACCTTAGAGACTAACCAATTTATTTGAGCATGAGCTTTCGTGAGCTACAGCTCACTTCATCGGATGCATACTGTGGAAATTGCAGAAGACATTATATACACAGACACCATGAAACAATACCTCCTCCCACCCCACTCTACAACTACAATACCCACCTGCGGAAGTGAAGAAACAGATTGATAGAGCCAGAAGAGTTCCCAGAAGTCACCTACTACAGGACAGGCCTAACAAAGAAAATAACAGATCGCCACTAGCCGTCACCTTCAGCCCCCAACTAAAACCCCTCCAACGCATTATTAAGGATCTACAACCTATCCTGAAGGATGACCCAACACTCTCACAAATCTTGGGAGACAGGCCAGTCCTTGCCTACAGACAACCCCCCAACCTGAAGCGAATACTCACCAACAACCACATACCACACAACAGAACCACTAACCCAGGAACCTATCCTTGCAACAAAGCCCGTTGCCAACTGTGCCCACATATCTATTCAGGGGACACCATCACAGGGCCTAATAACATCAGCCACACTATCAGAGGCTCGTTCATCTGCACATCCACCAATGTGATATATGCCATCATGTGCCAGCAATGCCCCTCTGCCATGTACATTGGTCAAACTGGACAGTCTCTACGTAAAAGAATAAATGGACAGAAATCAGATGTCAAGAATGATAACATTCATAAACCAGTCGGAGAACACTTCAATCTCTCTGGTCACGCAATCAGAGACATGAAGGTCGCTATCTTACAACAAAAAAACTTCAAATCCAGAGTCCAGCGAGAAACTGCTGAATTGGAATTCATTTGCAAATTGGATACGATTAATTTAGGCTTAAATAGAGACTGGGAGTGGCTAAGTCATTATGCAAGGTAGCCTATTTCCCCTTGTTTTTTCCTCCCCTCCCCCCCCAGAGGTTCTGGTTAAACTTGGATTTATGCTGGAAGTGGCCCACCTTGATTGTCATGCACAGTGTGGGGAGAGTGGTCAGTTTGGATGAGCTATTGCCAGCAGGAGAGTGAGTTTGTGTGTGTATGGGGGTGGGGGAGTGAGAAAACCTGGATTTGTGCTGGAAATGGCCCACTTTGATTTTCATGCAGGTTGTAAGGAGAGTGGTCACTTTGGGTAGGCTATTACCAGCTGGAGAGTGAGTTTGTGTGTGTGATTTTTGGAGGGGGGTGAGGGGGTGAGAGAACCTGGATTTCTGCAGGAAATGGCCCACCTTGATTATCATACACATTGTGAAGACAGTGGTCACTTTGGATGGGCTATTACCAGCAAGAGAGTGAGTTTGTCTGTGGGGGGGCGGAGGGTGAGAAAACCTGGATTTGTGCTGGAAATGGCCCAACTTGATGATCGCTTTAGATAAGCTATTACCAGCAGGAGAGTGGGGTGGGAGGAGGTATTGTTTCATGGTGTCTGTGTATATAATGTCTTCTGCAATTTCCACAGTATGCATCCGATGAAGTGAGCTGTAGCTCATGAAAGCTCATGCTCAAATAAATTGGTTAGTCTCTAAGGTGCCACAAGTCCTCCTTTTCTTTTTGCGAATACAGACTAACACGGCTGTTACTCTGAGACCTAAAAGTTGCAATTCTTCAACAAAAAAACTTCAAAAGCAGACTCCAAGGAGAGACTGCTGAACTGGAATTAATTTGCAAACTGGATACAATTAACTTAGGCTTGAATAGAGACTGGCAGTGGATGGGTCATTACACAAAGTAAAACTATTTCCCCATGTTTATTCCCCCCCCTCCACCCTCCACTGTTCCTCAGATATTCTTGTCAACTGCTGGAAATGGCCCACCTTGATTATCACTACAAAAGGTCCCCCCCCCACCCACTCTCCTGCTGGTAATAGCTCACCTTATCACTCTCCTTACAGTGTGTATGGTAACACCCATTGTTTCATGTTCTCTGTGTATATAAATCTCCCCACTGTATTTTCCACTGAATGCATCCGATGAAGTGAGCTGTAGCTCACGAAAGCTTATGCTCAAATAAATTTGTTAGTCTCTAAGGTGCCACAAGTTCTCCTTTTCTTTTTGCGAATACAGACTAACACGGCTGCTACTCTGAAACCAGTAAAATGACTGGATACCTGTAAAGATGGTCCTACCAGGACAAGGTTGAGGCTTGTACACACACATTTGTACTGATGTTGGTATTGCCTAGTGAAGAAGGGGAATGGGTCTCTTAAATCCCTTCGCAAGACCCTAGCACCATGGGGAACAAAACACATTACTGCAGCTTTGGCCGCTAGGACTGCATCTGCACATGCAGTTACTTTGTGTCCATGAGTACAGTAATGATATATTACAGTTACATGGCTTCAGTGCACCTGGACTGCAGTGGACTGGCCCCTGCTTGAAATAGAAGGAGTAGGGTTCTCCCTAAACCTCCAGCCAGAGACCTGGCACAAGTGCCATGAAATGAGCCAGACAAAAGTTTGACAGAAGCCTTCACAACACAGAGTGCACGCAAACGTGTTATTACTTTGTTTGAATTAGATGAGAACAGATTATATGTTAATGCTCCTCTGAATCAGGCAGAGGGAAAATTTGAAATCACATCTCCTATCTCTCAGGTGATCACCATGCTATGGAGTTGCTTTCACGCTTTCTTTGGCCTACTGAATATTTATACAAAGTGGAACGGCTTCAGCAGGAGAGACTGAGGGTAACTCCCCCTAGAATGGGCTGGGGGTTAGAGCACTCCCTTAGGAAGGATCTGAGTTGAAATCCACGCTCCAGCCCCATTTCAGAGGGGAGATTCAAACCTGATCTCCTATGTCCCAGGCAAGTGTGCTAACCACTGGGGTAAACCTTATAAGGGACAGACACTTTCCTAAGCAGACCAAAATGAAATGTTTTATCCGGCCTTTTCTAATTGGCTGACAAATGCGCAAGATTTTCAGAATCAAACTGAATATTTTTTTCTGATGTATTGGTTTTCTGGCCAAACCAAAAAAATAAAAATAAAAAATCAGTTATTCACCCCGCTCTAACCATAACGCTTCCGCACTAGGGGCAACCTTACTCCTGGCATTTCCTACCTGTTGAGGGCTTGCATTTGTAATTTTGGTGTTCTTTTATGTCATTATGATTTAGATTCCAGTAGCAAACAGCTGTTCCAGCTGAGATTAGAGCCACATTGTGCTAGGTGCTATATAGACACACGGCAAGAGACATTTCCCACCTCAAAGAGTTTACAATCTAACTAGGGAAGACAGACAAATGCTGTGAGGGGAAACAGAGTCAGAGAGACGAGTGACATGTCCAAGGCCACACAGCAGGTCAGGGACTAAAACCCAAGTCTCCTGTTTCCTTGTTCAGCGCTGTAGCCACTGAAGCACCATCCTCTGACGTAGCTCAATGGTCATATTATGCATCTAACACTTCCAGCCAAGAGACATAGGTAGTTTTCCCCTCCACTGCTTCTCTATCCCCATTTTCTCTCTGATAGTTTAATGGCATCTTTTACCTCATACTGATTCCCATCTCTATATTTTACATCTTCCTAGCATATTAACGGCATCTTGAGCCACACGTTTCTGTTCAACCCTGCGGTTAGCAGCACTGATTTGCTTTCCTTCCCAACGCAATGCAACTAGTTTATGTTTAATATTTTCTCGTCAGTTGCAAAGTGCTCCACATTTAACTTCATTTCTATGCATTAGAAGTGCACACACATTTGAAAGAATAAGACTCCCTACATCCAGCATCAGAAAAAACCCTTTAAATGAAGCTGAGGTGAGCTATCCCTTCCCTGAGGCAGCCTGTCATTTGAAGATCCATTTATCGAGCTCGCTTTTTTCTTCAGACTTTGCCCTTCATACCACCTTGCACCCACGGATCTCCAAGCACTCTGCAAACCTCCCCTCATTAACCCTCACAACACCCCATTGAGGCACGATTCATATAATTCCATCCATTGAGCAAAGAAGGAAACTGCTACACAGGGAAGCTGAGCAATTTCCCCAAGATCACGAAGCAATTTAGGGGAAGAACTGAGAAGACAACCTAGAAGTCCTGACTACCAGCACCCTGAGCTAACCTCCCTCACTAGTGACTGCCTCAGAATGAAGTTCAAAGCCTCTGTTTGATTCTGAAGAGGAAATGGACAGCTGTCCTACATCACTCATTAGATGGAGCATTCTTATTTGTACACCACAGTTTCTCTTCATCTCTCTCAAACACATTGTGTAGATCCATGGACTTCAGATATAGGCTAGGGCTTCCATTCCTCTTCCTCCTTCCCCCCCCCCCCCGCCGATAACTGTTCTTATTGTATGTGTTTATGGGTTCTACTAGTGTCTACTGACATCTACTAGATGCCATTGCAGAATAGATCCATAGCCCCCGAGCTCTGCCTCCTACCATCTCCTCAGGCTAAGACAGGCTTCCTGTAGCATCAAGAACATAAATGTTGACTGTCCAGGGGGCGATGGCTGCTGCTTGCAAGCATCCTTTTTGTTTACTGTAATCAAACACATGTAGGCAGAATAGATCCTCTCCTCCTCACAGAACCCCCACGAGAAAATAATCCCATTTACCAGCCTACCTAAAATACGTCCTAAGTCTGGTCAAAAATTTTCCATCAAAACATCTCTTTTCCCCAAATTGAAAACTGGGCTGTTGAGAAAATGAAGATTTTCCCCTGAGAGCATCTACTTTCCTTGAAAGTTTTCAAAGTTTGATTAAAAAGATCCCACACTTTTCAACCTTGGTTTAGGTTTTTTGATGGGTGACCACCTTCAGCCATCTCCTCTTTCCCACCGGTCCCATCTCAGACAATCCTCTGTTGAGAAACACTTAAACAAAAATATTGATACAGAAATCACCAGGCCAGAGTCAGGCCAAACTACAGTGTTAACAAGTTATAACAGAGCAGCTCCAAATTCACACAGAGGGCTAGCCTGAGGTACTTGAGGCGGGGGGGAGGCAGGCGGTTGGTCCCAGCAGGGCAGAGAAAGAGTGGGGGAGGATGTAGGTATCTGAGTCGGGTGTGCTGTCAGGGCATGTGCTTGGGTCACCCCTCCAGCACATACCCAGGTCTGGCCCTACCCAGATGGGAGGGTTGCTGCTAGCTAGGGTGTTTCCCACACACCAAATGGAATCTCTATGGTTTCATTCCCCATCAAAGACTCCATGAAAAACATGTGGTCTTCTGAGTGGCCTAAGTGAGATTCTCCACTGCCCTGCACCTGGTGCCCTCACATACACCTGTGTCCCATGAGTGTGAAATGTTACCACTGCAGAATTCCACGTTCCCTCCCACCGGTGGGAGCATTCACGCCCATTTGGCACAGGTGGGCCAGAATACATGAAATGCAAAGCTGGGGAGACACAGGGCCCAGCTGGCTGAAGCTGATCTCACATGGATGCAAATCAGGAGCAGCTTCATTCAAGTCAGTGGAGTTACAACCACAGAAGAGGCTGTTAAAGGAGAATCCGATGCCATGATGCCAAACCGTACCTACCAGAGCAAGATAAGCCAGGATCAATACGATTTACTCCTTTGCTTTTCCAGGGAAGGTAAGCTCTTGTTCCTCGCAGATGCTTCCCCCTGCACCTCCCCTTCTGATCATTCTCCAATTCTTAAGCATTCATAGCCTAACTTGAATGGTAGCGCCAAGCATGTAGGCTCAGAGGTTCTGAAGTGCCAGAAAAGCAGGAGGTTGCTGTTTTGTGTACTGAGGGGGACATGACACCCCCCCACCACCAATATAAATCCTCAGCAGCCATTGGAACATTGTTAGGTATGGTACAGCACTCCTTTTGTCTCCATGTTGCAGAGACAGGGATAATTTATCAAGATTTGTACTGCTACAGAATCCTTGATGAAAACAAGGGTGGAAGTTTCTAAAGCAAGGCGGATTTCATTAGGCTTTCTAATCCATGTATTTATAGACAAATTGTTTCCCAATTGACTTTGCAATCCTCACTTGCCATTCACAATACTTGGTGAATAATTGCAATTACCGTCTGCTTAATGAGACAATGATCCTTTGCTAAAAAATTTTTTAAAAAATAGAAACGTTTGCATGCAAGAGAGAGTGGGTGTAGTCAAGTATTCAGAGAGCCAACTGTCTGAGGGTTCCCATTCGAACGCTGCAGAGCCTCTTAGAAGAGAGGTCTTGGGAGGACGATATTCCTCACACCCTATGCATCAGATCTCAACTGCTAAGCAGACCTGGGCTTGTTCAAAATTCAGATGGGGCCCTTCAAGGAACTGTGAGAAGTGATGCTGGTCTCTTGGGATGGGGCATTTGTCTTTCACAGCCAGCTCTGAGCCAATGCGCTGCTGGAGCTTCTGTTGATTTCTGAAGAGACATAAGTACCTCCATGCAGAGAAGACTGCTGACAGCAGACGGTTCTTTAATCTGGCAGACCAAGGCAGCGCTAGAGCTGACGGCAGGAAGCTGAAGCTAAACAAGTTCAGACTAGAAATAAGGCACAAGTTTTTAACAGCGAGGGTAATCGATTATTGGAACAATTTACCTAGGAATATAGTGGATTCTCGATCACTTAGAGTCTTGAAATTAAGACTGGCTGTCTATCTAAAAGACATGCCATAGCACAAGCCCAATTATGGGCTTCATGTAGGGCTTACTGGGTGAAATTGTATACCCTGTATACAGAGTACAGTGATCAGAATGTTCCGTTCTGAGAATCTATGACTAAAACTGAAGCCCTGATCACGTGAAACAGTTAAAAATCCCAGGCCCAGGTGCTGAGAGCCATTGAGAGCCAAACTATAAACTCTGTATATAATGGAAACCACTTCAAACTAGGGGTGCGGCAGCACCTCTGTCCCAGGCCATTTGCTTCAGCAGTAGAATAAGCTGCCATATCCTAGCCAAATTCCAGTTTGGGTGATTACATTTGGCCTATCTAAATTCCCCTGCAGTTTCCGTTGTCTCCAGTATTCTTCCTCATGTCTTGTCCTAGACTGTGCTGGGCTCCTGAAAACTTTTAAGCAGCTGATGCCTTAGAAGAGGCAGGATTGGAAGAAGAGAGCCCTAAATATAGTTTGCAATTAGAGCTGGTGAATTTTTTGGACGGAACTTTTTTTTAAGCTAAAAATGCAGATTTGGGTGGAATAAAACATTTTGTGAATTGGGGGTCAATTTTGCAACAACAAAAAAATCAAAACATTGTCACATTCTAAACAAAATGTTTTGATTTTTCTATTTGAAATAACTTTCTCTTTCAAACTTTTCTTCATTCCTTAAACTTAAAAAAAAAATCTTGAAACTCTTTCTGGTTACAGAGTAGCAGCCGTGTTAGTCTGTATTCACAAAAAGAAAAGGAGTACTTGTGGCACCTTAGAAACTAACAAATTAATTTGAGCATAAGCTTTCGTGAACTACAGCTCACTTCATTGGATGCATGCAGTGGAAAATACAGTGGGGAGATTTATATACATAGAGAACATGAAACAATGGGTGGCACCATAGACACTGTAACAAGAGAATGATCACTTAAGGTGAGCTATTACCAGCAGGAGAGCTGGGGGTGGGGGGACCTTTTGTAGTGATAATCAAGGTGGGCCATTTCCAGCAGTTGACAAGAATGTCTGAGGAACAGTGGAGGGTGGAGGGGGGGAATAAACATGGGGAAATAGTTTTACGTTGTGTAATGACCCACCCACTCCCAGTCTCTATTCAAGCCTAAGTTAATTGTATCCAGTTTGCAAATTAATTCCAGTTCAGCAGTCTCTCCTTGGAGTCTGTTTTTGAAGTCTTTTTTGTTGAAGAATTGTAACTTTTAGGTCTGTAATCGAGTGACCAAAGAGATTGAAGTGTTCTCCGACTGGTGTTTGAATGTTATAATTCTTGACATCGGATTTGTGTCCATTTATTTTTTTATGTAGAGACTGTCCAGTTTGACCAATGTACATGGCAGAGGGGCATTGCTGGCACATGATGGCATATATCACATTGGTAGATGTGCAGGTGAACGAGCCTCTGATAGTGTGGCTGATGTGATTAGGCCCTACGATGGTGTCCCCTGAATAGATATGTGGACACAGTTGGCAGCGGGCTTTGTTGCAAGGATAAGTTCCTGGGTTAGTGGTTCTGTTGTGTGGTGCGTGGTTGCTGGTGAGTATTTGCTTCAGGTTGGGGAGCTGTCTGTAAGCAAGGACTGGCCTATCTCCCAAGATCTGTGAGAGTGATGGGTCGTCCTTCAGGAGAGGCTGTAGATCCTTGATGATGCGTTGGAGAGGTTTTAGTTGGGGGCTGAAGGTGACGGCTAGTGGCGTTCTGTTATTTTCTTTGTTGGGCCTGTCCTGTAGTAGGTGACTTGTGGGTACTCTTCTGGCTCTGTCAATCTGTTTCTTCACTTCAGCAGGTGGGTATTGTAGTTGTAAGAATGCTTGATAGAGATCTTGTAGGTGTTTGTCTCTGTCTGAGGGGTTGGAGCAAATGCGGTTGTATCGTAGAGCTTGGCTGTCGACAATGGATCGTGTGGTGTGGTCTGGATGAAAGCTGGAGGCATGGAGGTAGGAATAGCGGTCAGTAGGTTTCCGGTATAGGGTGGTGTTTATGTGACCATCGCTTATTAGCACCATAGTGTCCAGGAAGTGGATTTTGCACAGCTACAGCAACTTCCATCCAGGGATCCCTAAGCACTTTGCAAACACCGGTGCGGCCTCAGAAGATGTAAAGACAATAGGCAAGAAGTGTTGTTTCCATTTTACAGATGGTGGAACAGAGGCAAGAAGATTGAGTGACGTGTCCCTGTTTACAGAATGTGTCCATGGCAAAGCCAGGGTTTGAACTCACAGTACCTGAGTTGCAGAGCTATGATTTGGCCTGAATATCATCTTTCTCTTGTGAATAGACCTATGGTAAAATGTTTATTATTGATGGGCCACATCTGATTTCTTTTGTCAAAAACAGAATTGTTGCAAGAGTATGTAGATTTAGTTCACGCTCCAGCTGCAGAAAAGTCTAGTAAATACAGTGTAGTTATGGCACAGAACATGTCAAAACTCGGTTTAATTGCATTTGCAAGGCTGATGTTGGTGTCCAGGAGACAGGAATGCTGGCTCTTTGCTCCAAACAGTGTATAGATTTGATGAGTAACAGAACAGGTGAGCCAATTAAGCGCTTACCAGCATATGCTGTCTGAAATCTAGCAGCCTCTGACATGCCCAGCTACCCTCAACCTTATTCTCTTGTGCTTTTCATTCTGGAGAGGATGGAAGCAAAGAGTGCTTGCTTTTGTTTCTGGGAGATAGCGTGGCTTCGATTGCATGGTGCAATGACTGGAAGGAGATTTTGCCCATTAAAGCTGTAAATGTGGTTTTCCGTTCTGTAAACAGAGTAGAGGAAATCTCAATAAGAGATGCACTGCAAAAGGGATTTTTTTTGTTTTTAATTGTGGATTTCCTCTGGCAAATTTCAACTGAGTGAGAAGAGAAAATTGTGCTCATGAAAGTTGATGCAGCCGAATTGGCTTGGAAAATATAAACTCTCCTCCCTGCTCACTGGAACCTCTGATTTTGATGCCCAAATCCGCCATTTTAATGCAATTCCAAACTGGCTCCCTGGAGCCTAGAGAACTGGGGAGGATGGCACTTTAGGAATGCAGAGATCAGATTCTAGAGCCGGAGAGACATGTTAGGAGTGGGTAGAGGGGTGGGGGTGGGAGGATGGGCTGCACCATACATCTGAACATTATTATTAGAGCCTCAAATTGTGCAGGATGCTTTATTAGCATAAATATGGTCACTGCCCTGGACAGCTTACAAGCTCTTTGGAGTAGCAGGGGGAGCAAACAGTAGAGATGGATGAGGCGGCATTAAGAAGATTCCGTGATTACCTATGTAACCCAGGTTTTCTCTGTTCACATCAGCCCAACCTCTAGATGGTGCCCAAGAAGCCGAGGCACCAGTGAATCTTCCTTCACGCAATTAAAGGTTTGGGAATGGGAGATGGCTCATTTCTTGTGGGCGCTGCAGGAGCTCTCCCAACCCACAACTTTGCCTCTGGTGCAGTTGGGATGAGAACTGCTGCTGACTTGATTGAGTGCCTGGGAACGACCCCCCCTCCCCTGGATTTTGCACATCCCCGAAGCTGGAGGGAGTTTGGATCCAGATTTAAACATCATGATAGGGGCTAATATCTCCAGAAGGATTACTCTGAGTCGTGGTGATGTCACTAACCCAGAACGACGGCCTCAGACAGTTTTGGAAGAGAAGGTTCTGAAACACAAAGGATCGTAAACCCCTTTCATAATCTGGAAAAAAGAGAACGAGAGGAAAGAGAAATGCCCCCTTCATACATGTTAAAAAGAGAGGGGAAAATAAATGTAAATGGCTGTTCGTTTGTTAATCTTGTTAAATGGAGTGATATGAGCAATAGCAGCATGAGCGGAGATTGTTAATGGAACAGGATTATTTTCAGATGCTGGCTGAGTCTGTATTAGAGCAGTGAATTTCCTGCTGTGTGGGTAAATTTCCATCTTTAATGATAAAATAAGAATATTACTAATAAAAGGTTCCCCTTAGCCAGTGACAACGGAGTTTGTGATTTCTCCCACCTCATGAATTATACCCGCTGCCATTTTAGCAGCAGCCAGGTTAACAGGGGTTTGGATCTTTCCCCAGTGGCTGGGCTCCTGATTAGTTCTGGAGACATCAAACATTTCCAGTTTACGGCATAAACAGAAAGGCGTAGGCCCAGATTCAGGAAAGCACTTAGCCTTGGTCTACACTAGGAGTTGAGATCGAATTTAGCAGTGTTAAATCGATTTAACCCTGCACCCATCCACACGATGAAGCCCTTTTTTTCGACTTAAAGGACTCTTAAAATCGATTTCCTTACTCCACCCCCGACGAGGCACTGAAGTCAGCCTTGCCTGGTTGAATATGGAGTACTGTGGATGCAATTAGACGGTATTGGCCTCCAGGAGCTATCCCAGAGTGCTCCATTGTGACCGCTCTGGACAGCACTCTCAACTTAGATGCACTGGCCAGGTATACAGGAAAAGGCCCGCCAACTTTTGAATGTCAATTTCCTGTTTGGCCAGCGTGGCAAGCTGCAGGTGAGTGCAGAGCTCATCAGCAGAGGTGACCAGGGAGAGCTCATCAGCGGAGGTGACCATGATGGAGTCCCAGAATTGCAAAAGAGCTCCAGCATGGACCGGACCTGAGGTATGGGATCGGATCGCTGTATGGGGAGAGGAATCCCTGCTATCAGAACTACATTCCAGTTTTCAAAATGCCAAAACATTTGTCAAAATCTCCCAGGGCATGAAGGACAGAGGCCATAACAGGGACCCGAAGCAGTGCCGCATGAAACTTAAGGAGCTGAGGCAAGCCTACCAGAAAACCAGAGAGGCGAACGGCCGCTCTGGGTCAGAGCCCCAAACATGCCGCTTCTATGATGAGCTGCATGCCATTTTAGAGGGTTCAGCCACCACTACCCCAGCCGTGTTGTTTGACTCCTTCAATGGAGATGGAGGCAACATGGAAGCAGGTTTTGGGGACGAGGCAGATAGCTCACAGCAAACAAGCAGAGAAACCGGCTTTCCCGACAGACAGGAACTGTTTCTCACCGTGGACCTGGAGCCAGTACCCCCCGAACCCACCCAAGGCTGCCTCCCAGACCCGCCAGGTGGAGAAGGGACCTCTGGTGAGTGTACCTTTTAAAATAGTATACATGGTTTAAAAGCAAGCATGTTTAATGATTCATTTGCCCTGGCATTCGCGGCTCTCAAGGATGTACTCCCAAAGCCTTTGCAAAAGGTTTCTGGCGAAGGCAGCCTTATTGCGTCTTTCATGGTAGGACACTTTACCACTCCAGGACAGTAACACGTACTTGGGAATCATTGTAGAACAAAGCATTGCAGTGTATGTTTGCTGGCGTTCAAACAACATTTGTTCTTTATCTCTCTGTGTTATCCTCAGGAGAGTGATATCATTCATTGTCACCTGGTTGAAATAGGGTGCTTTTCTTCAGGGGACACTCAGAGGAGCCCGTTCATGCTGGGCTGTTTGCCTATGGCTGAACAGAAATGTTCCCCGCTGTTAGCCATGGGGAGGGGGAGGGTTGAGGGGGTAGCCACACGGTGTGGGGAGGCAAAATGCGACCTTGGAACGAAAGCACATGTGCTATGTATGTAATGTTAACAGCAAGGTTTACCGTGAAAGAGTGTACCCATGGTTCTATAAAATGTGTCTTTTTAAATACCACTGTCCCTTTTTTTTCCTCCACCAGCTGCATGTGTTTCAAGGATCACAGGATCTTCTCCTTCCCAGAGGCTAGTGAAGATTAGAAGGTGAAAAAAAACGCACTCGTGATGAAATGTTCTCTGAGCTCATGCTGTCCTCCCACACTGACAGAGCATAGACGAATGCATGGAGGCAGAGAATGTCAGAGTGCAGAAAAGAACAAAATGACTGGGAGGAGAGATGGGCTGACGAGAGTAAGTGGCAGGCTGAAGAGAGTAAGTGGCGGGTGAAGAAAGGGCTGAAGCTGAAAGCCGCAGCGTGATGAGAGGAGGCAGGATTCAATGCTGAGGCTTCTGGAGGATCAAACTAATATGCTCCAGCATATGGTTGAGCTGCAGGAAAGGCAGCTGGAGCACAGACCACCTCTACAGCCCCTTTGTAACCAACTGCCCTCCTCCCCAATTTGCATAGCCTCCTCACCCAGACGCCCAAGAACGCGGTGGGGGGGCCTCCGGCCACCCAGCCACTCCACCCCAGAGGATTGCCCAAGCAACAGAAGGCTGGCATTCAATAAGTTTTAAAGTTTTAAAATTTTAAAGTGCTGTGTGGCCTTGTCCTTCCCTCCTCCACCACCCCTCCCGGTGCTTCTCTCCTCCACCAACCTTCCCGGGCTACCTTGGCAGTTATCTCCCTATTTGTGTGATGAATTAATAAAGAATGCATGAATGTGAAGCAACAATGACTTTATTGCCTCTGCAAGCGGTGATCGAAGGGAGGAGGGGAGGGTGGTTAGCTTACAGGAAGTAGAGTGAACCAAGGGGCGGGGGGTTTCATCAAGGAGAAACAAACAGAACTTTCACACTGTAGCCTGGCCAGTCATGAAACTGGTTTTCAAAGCTTCTCTGATGTGCACCGCGCCCTCCTGTGCTCTTCTAACCGCCCTGGTGTCTGGCTGCGCGTAACCAGCAGCCAGGCGATTTGCCTCAACCTCCCACCCCGCCATAAACATCTCCCCCTTACTCTCACAGATATTGTGGAGCACACAGCAAGCAGTAATACCAGTGGGAATATTGGTTTCGCTGAGGTCTAAGCGAGTCAGTAAACTGTTCCAGCGCGCTTTTAAACGTCCATATGCACATTCTACCACCATTCTGCACTTGCTTAGCCTGTAGTTGAACAGCTCCTGACTACTGTCCAGGCTGCCTGTGTACAGCTTCATGAGCCATGGCATTAAGGGGTAGGCTGGGTCCTCAAGGATAACTATAGGCATTTCAACATCCCCAATGGTTATTTTCTGGTCTGGGAATAAAGTCCCTTCCTGCAGCTTTTGAAACAGACCAGAGTTCCTGAAGATGCGAGCGTCATGTACCTTTCCCGGCCATCCCACGTTGATGTTGGTGAAACGTCCCTTGTGATCCACCAGTGCTTGCAGCACTATTGAAAAGTACCCCTTGCGGTTTATGTACTCGCTGGCTTGGTGCTCCGGTGCCAAGATAGGGATATGGGTTCCGTCTATGGCCCCACCACAGTTAGGGAATCCCATTGCAGCAAAGCCATCCACTAGGACCTGCACATTTCCCAGGGTCACTACCCTTGATATCAGCAGATCTTTGATTGCGTTGGCTACTTGCATCACAGCAGCCCCCACAGTAGATTTGCCCACTCCAAATTGATTCCCAACTGACCGGTAGCTGTCTGGCATTGCAAGCTTCCACAGGGTTATTGCCACTCACTTCTCAGTGAGGGCTGCTCTCATCTTGGTATTCTTGCACCTCAGGGCAGGGGAAAGCAAGTCACAAAGTTCCATGAAAGTGCCCTTACGCATGCGAAAGTTTCGCAACCACTGGGAATCATCCCAGACCTGCAACACTATGTGGTCCACCAGCCTGTGCTTGTTTCCCAGGCCCAGGATCGGCGTTCCACCACATGTACCTGCCCCATTAGCACCATGATGCCCACATTTCCAGGGCCCGTGCTTTGAGAGAAGTCTGTGTCCATGTCCTCATCACTCTCGTCACCCCACTGACGTCGCCTACTTGCCCGGTTTCGCTTTGCCAGGTTCTGGTGCTGCATATACTGCTGGATAATGGGTGTGGTGGTTAATGTGCTTCTAATTGCCAAAGTGATCTGAGCGGGCTCCATGCTTGCTGTGGTATGGTGTCTGCACAGAAAATAGGCGTGGAACGATTGTCTGCCATTGCTCTGACCGAGGGAGGGGCGACTGATGACATGGCTTACAGGGTTGGCTTACAGGGAATTAAAATCAACAAAGGGGGTGGCTTTACATCAAAGAGAAACAAAAACAACTGTCACACAGAATGACCCCCTCAAGGATTGAACTCAAAACCCTGGGTTTAGCAGGCCAATGCTCAACCCACTAAGCTATCCCTCCCTCTGCCTTTTCAGGCAGGACTGAATCTCCATTAAAGATTTCAAGGTGCCCCTGACAGACCTAACCAAAACAATTGTCAAGATCAGCTCCCAGACTACTGCACTGGGCAGCACAGCATGGGAAGGAGGTGACCAGCCCTCTGTGGAGAAAGAAGTGGTTCGGGACTATTTAGAAAAGCTGGACGAGCACAAGTCCATGGGGCCGGATGTGCTGCATCCGAGAGAGCTAAAGGAGTTCGAGGATGTGATTGCAGATCCATTGGCCATTATCTTTGAAAACTCATGGCGATCCGGGGAAGTCCCGGACGACTGGAAAAAGGCTAATGTAGTGCCCATCTTTAAAAAAGGGAAGAAGGAGAATCCTGGGAACTATAGGCCAGTCAGCCTCACCTCCGTCCCTGGAAAAATCATGGAGCAGGTCCTCAAGGAATCAATCCTGAAGCACTTAGAGGAGAGGAAAGTGATCAGGAACAGTCAGCACGGATTCACCAAGGGCAAGTCATGCCTGACTAATCTAATTGCCTTCTATGACGAGATAACTGGCTCTGTGAATGAGGGGAAAGTGGTGGACGTGTTGTTCCTTGACTTTAGCAAAGCTTTTGACACGGTCTCCCACAGTATTCTTGCCAGCAAGTTAAAGAAGTATGGGCTGGATGAATGGACTATAAGGTGGATAGAAAGCTGGCTAGATTGCCGGGCTCAATGGGTAGTGATCAATGGCTCCATGTCTATTTGGTAGCCGGTATCAAGTGGAGTGCCTCAAGAGTCAGTCCTGGGGCCGGTTTTGTTTAATATCTTCATAAATGATCTGGAGGATGGTGTGGATTGCACCCTCAGCAAGTTTGCAGATGACACTAAACGGGGAGGAGAGGTAGATACGCTGGAGGATAGGAATAGGATACAGAGGGCCCTAGACAAATTAGAGGATTGGGCCAAAAGAAATCTGATGAGGTTCAACAAGTACAAGTGCAGAGTCCTGCACTTCGGACGGAAGAATCCCATGCACCGCTACAGACTAGGGACCGAATGGCTCGGCAGCAGTTGTGCAGAAAAGGACCTAGGGGTTACAGTGGATGATAAACAGGATATGAGTCAACAGTGTGCTGTTGTTGCCAAGAAGGCCAATGGCATTTTGGGATGTATAGGTAGGGGCATTGCAAGCAGATCGGGGGACGTGATCGTTCCCCTCTATTCGACATTGATGAGACCTCATCTGGAGTACTGTGTCCAGTTTTGGGCCCCACACTACAAGAAGGATGTGGAAAAATTGGAAAGATTCCAGCAGAGGGCAGCAAAAATGATTAGGGGACTGGAACACATGAGGTATGAGGAGAGGCTGAGGGAACTGGGATTGTTTAGTCTCCGGAAGAGAAGAATGAGGGGAGATTTGATAGCTGTTTTCAACTACCTGAAAGGAGAGGTATGGATCTAGACTGTTCTCAGTGGTAGCTGATGACAGGACAAGGAGTAATGGTCTCAAGTTGCAGTGGGGGAGGTTTAGGTTGGATATTAGGAAAAACTTTTTCACTAGGGGGGTGGTGAAACACTGGAATGCGTTACCCAGGGAGGTGGTGGAATCTCCTTCCTTATATATTTTTAAGGTCAGGCTTGACAAAGCCCTGGCTGGGATGATTTAGTTGGGGATTGGTCCTTCTTTGAGCAAGGGGTTGGACTAGATGACCTCCTGAGGTCCCTTCCAACCCTGATATTCTATGATTCTATGATTTCATGGAAAATGAATACAAAACAAACCTGGTCTATTTCTTGTTTTGATCCACTCCATCTATCTTTTACATCTTTGGCTGGCAGAAGATGGTGCAATAGGACTGCTAGCCATCCTCATCTCCTGCCTGCTCACCATAAGATGGTACAATAGGACTGCTTGCAGGACTAAAGAGAATGACCGGTTGAGTCACTCCTAATTTAGTCCCTGCACCCATATCTGCCCAGGCGCTCCTGACCGGCCTTACCAAGGTGGCCAGGAGCACCTCGGACACGATGATGATGGTTTTCAGCCCTATTGCACTGTCTGCTTCCACAAGGCAATAGGTTGCTGCTGCTGTGTAGCAATGCAGAACTGCATCTGCCATAACCCAGGAGACATACAGTGACAGTGAGCTGAGCGGGCTCCATGCTTGCCGTGGTATGGTGTCTGCACAGGTAACTCAGGAAAAAAGGTGCGAAACGATTGTCTGCCGTTGCTTTCACGGAGGGAGGGCCTGATGATATGTACCCAGAACCAGCCGCAACAATGTTTTTTGCCCCATCAGGCATTGGGATCTCAACCCAGAATTCCAATGGGCAGCGGAGACTGCAGGAACTGTGGGATAGCTACCCACAGTGCAACACTCCGAAAGTCGACGCTAGCCTCGGTACTGTGGAAGCACTCCGCCAAGTTAATGCACTTAATGCATTTAGAGCATTTTCTGTGGGGACACACACACTCGAATATATAAAACCGATTTCTAAAAAACCGACTTCTATAAATTCGACCTAATTTCGTAGTGTAGACATACCCTTAATCACATACTTAACTTTAAAGAAGCGCTTAAGTCCCATTGACCTCAATGGAACTTAAGGACATGCTTAAGGTCAGTGATTTGTGGCACTGCAGCCTAGATCAGGGCTTGGTTATTCCTGGGCTAGAGGACGCAAGGAACCTGCCCAATCTATTGTTCTCCTGCATATGGGCTGGACAGAGTCCTCATGTTTCACAGCCCACTGGGGGCGGGGAAGGTCATGGCAGAGCTAGCCCACTGCACAAGGGTGTGACTGAGGCATCCTTGAGAATTGCGCTACCCGAGCCGCAATGGTTCTCAGATCTTCGGCTGGGATGGTGCAACCCTGGCTGTGGGTGAAGTGCCACAACTGAGCCCTCAATCTTCACTTCAGCAAATCTCCTATTGCCGCCAATGGACTGAGTACGGAAGGCAGGAGTTAGCTCATAACACACAGAATCCTGCTTTGCCCAGTGGATAATTTGAAATCAGTTATTTACACTTCCTCCCGTTACCATCCATATTTCCACCTGTTGTTTCTTGCATCTATATTCCTTCAGAGCTTCTCTCCGTCTCTCCCACCTGCACCTCTCGTTCTGTTTTTTATCCTTCCGTATTTTATTTATCTTTCTACCTTTTAGTCTTGCACTCTTGCTCTTGTCCTGGTTTCTACAGTTCTTTCATTTTCTGGGCTGCTAACTGTTTGCTTCTCTCTCCCCCTTTCACTTCCTCCTTTTCTCCTCTGTTCTCCCATTTTGAGTACAGATGCCTCAGCTTTGATTTTAATTTTACTGGTGGATTTAATTTCCCTAGGCTTGTGCATTGCCGATTAATTCTTTTTAGCCTGTGTTTAGACAATGATTCACAGTTAAGATGGCCTGGCTAATTGTAACGTAACTAATAGGCCAGAGGGCTTTTCGGAGGTAGAAGCATTTCAGGAGTGGGATTTTTTTGGCTGTCCTGTAGCAATAAGCATCAAGGCATAATAAAGAAATGTAAAAGTCTTATAGCTTTTACCTTATCGTTCTCGAAATAGACAAGGAGAGCTTAATGGAGCCTGTAAGTAAACTTGAAATTTCAATGTTTGCCAATTGTTATAGCCTATTCTGCATCTGCAAATGACAAGTGAAACCAAGCAAGTGGTAAACTTGGGCTCCCACTGTGTCAGATTTCCAGACAAAAGCTCAGTGTTGAGTATCAAAGACATAGTTTAGTGTGTGTGTGTATACCCAGAGGAAAAGACAGACCAAAGACTGGACTGGATTCTCACGAAGGCTCCGGAGCAGGAGTCGAGAGACGGGGGTTCTAGTCCTAGCTCTGCCATGAACTTCCCTTGTGACCAAGGAAATCTCCTTGTGCCTCAGTTTCCTCTATATCAAATGGATATCAATCCTTCCTTACCTCCAAGGGTTAATTAATTCATGTATGCAATGGGCTCAGATACTATGGAGGTGAGAGCCAACAAAAAGCCTGTATTAAAAAAAACGCCAAGCAAACCTGATTTCAGTCTTCTCTGATGTCTGTTTGAAATCTGAACCAGCATTTGAACTGTGCAGATGGACTTCATCTTTTTAGTGGGACCCACTAAATCAGAGCATCTCCTCTCCCCTGCCCGCCAACACAGTCTGGCTGTTTGAAATCTTTGTCTAGATCCTTATGTTGAGTGCATCACAGTGGGTCCTGTATGGAAAGGGCTCTGGCACCTCACACCCCGATCATGCTCCCAATGAGGCCAATCTGATTTGAAGAAGCTTCGCACCTCACAGGATGAGGCCTACTATAAACAGGGCTCTGGCTTCTTAAGGCCCAATCCTACTTCCCCTGAAATCCACGGGTGTTTTGGTCATTGGGAGAAGCATCAAAGCTCCTCATTGGCCATCATTGGTAGCAAGGAGGTCACAGCAATAAGTGGGTAAAAAGCGGAACATCCGAATGGTTTGGCCAAACCAGCTTTTGAATATTTTCCTTTTACAGGAATGAGTCTCTGGTCAGAGAGAAGGAAGTCTGCAGCCAAAGACTGGCCTGGAAGTTCCAGCATACTCTGAGACTTCTTTCGCTCTGACCAGGCTGAGCCTGTGGAAGTGGTGCTGGGCCAGCCATAGCTGTAATGATACAAGCCCTTTGCTTCTGCAGGCTTCATTATCAGGAATAGGCTTTTATGCTGTTTGATGCTCAGCCTTTGAGTTAGATGCTAGAGCCAGCCTTTCTAGTATAACCAGTAGGGAAGCTGGAACAATCTCAAGGGAAATCTCTGCTTGCTGTGGACTGCAGCCACTCATTAAATAATGGGAAAGTAATTAAAAAGTCTAGCTATACAATATGGATTCAATTAAAAAATGGGACAGTTGGTTGGGAAATTGGATCTATTTTTTAATCCTCTATCTGTTAAACTCCAGATAAATATTGTGTCTGTTTAAACAAAGTCACCCTTTTTGTTTTTGTTTTTTGAAGAGGAAAAATTTCCATTAGCGATGCTGCAAACTAGTGTATACAGCACAGTATAAGGAGCCCACAATAACAGATCAGTTTTCATAGCCAACCATTTCCAAACAGACTATTTCAATCATGTGCCCTGCTATCCTATATAACTGTGTGCTCTTATGACAGGTTTCAGAGTAACAGCCGTGTTAGTCTGTATTCGCAAAAAGAAAAGGAGTACTTGTGGCACCTTAGAGACTAACCAATTTATTTGAGCATGAGCTTTCGTGAGCTACAGCTCACTTCATCGGATGCACATGCACTCCTTTTCTTTTTGTGTGCTCTTAGCACTGCAGTCCTATGTAACTGTGATATCATTACTGTTAACATCATCTCTTCCTGTTCTTGTGTCATGGTAGCTTATTGCATTTTTTCTTAAGCTCTTTGGACCAGGGACCATGTGTTTGTACACCACCAAGTTCAATAGTATTTGTGGTTGCTATCGCTCTGCAAGTAATTCAAATAATGTTTGGTGCAAATCAACGTCAGTCCATTGATTGCTCGAGAGTGAGATTTGTGATGTGCATTCGCTACGCTTTAACTATGAGGTGTGCTTGGTTACCTTACTCACACAGCATTGGATCTACTTCCAGAGGAATTGCAATAAAAATCATCATCAAGACCCTATGTCCTTTGATTTTCTTGGAGTGAAGTTGGGGGCAGCTTGTGGAATTAGAAGGAGCTAAGATGAGAGGATTTGGATCTTAAACCTTGTTGTTTCTGGGTCATTTGAGGCCGGTTTTGCTTGAGGCCTCGGCTGCAAGAATGAATACTTGTAATAGCAAAGGATGGGCTGAGAGTTAAAAGGACTTTTCTTTTATCACATTCAAGTGATGCATGGGGTTTGGGATGGCTCTCTGCACGGGGGAGGGTGGAAACATCACCCAAGATGATCATGAAAGGGTGTGACCATAGTTGGATGGAAATTTGGTTTGTAGTTAGCCACAAAAAAATCATTCTCGCTATTCGCCCAGCTCAACTGTCCAGCCAGATCTGGGCTCAAATCCTGCAACCCACTCTGAAGGAGCACACCCGGCCCCCCATCAGCTTGAGCAGGAATGCATTGTGGGAGGACCCCCCATACCTACACAGAGCCTCCTGAAGACAACAGGCTTGTGCAGAAATCAAGGATGCATCTGTGTGGATCCAAAGCTGCTCCGGGTGTTATTTCAAACCCCTCTGCAAACCTCTCCAGGGCTTGTCTTCACTGCAGTGTGAGCTCAAACTACACCTCGAGTGTGACCCCTAACCTGATCCCCACTCCGCACACACAATTCTCTAGCACAAGTTAAGTGGCGATTTAAACTTGAGCTAGCTGGCCCACTGGGTAGGTGTGTGGGGACTGAAGCTCAAGTGCAACTGACACCTAGGGGATGTCTAGACATCAGTCACTGTGTGTGATTGCAGCTGGAGCAGACACACCTCAGCTACCCTGAGTACTTGAGGAGAGAACCTGCAGCAGCGTACCTGCCCAGAACCCTGGGTAATGACTTGTGAGACTAGCCGCTAGCCCAGGGGTGGGCAAACTTTTTGGTCCAAGGGCCACATCGGGGTTCCAAAACTCTATGGAGGGCTGGGTAGGGAAGGCTGTGCCTCCCCAAACAGCCTGGCCCCCATCCCCTATCCGCCCTGTCCCACTTTTCACCCCCTGACTGCCCACCTCAGAACCCCTGACCCATCCAACCCCCCCTGCTCCTTGTCCCCTGACCGCCCCCTCCCGGAACCCCGTGCCCCTAACTGCCCCCCGAGACCCCACCCCCTATCCAAGCCCCCCCCATTCCCTGTCCCCTGACTGCCCCGACTCCTATCCACACCCCCACCCCCTGACAGGCCCCCCGGGGACTCCCACACCTATCCAACCGCTCCCTGTCTCCTGACTGCCCCCCGGGACTCCCTGCCCCTTATCCAATGCCCCATCCCCTTACCATGCCGCTCAGAGCAGCATGTCTGGCAGCTGCGCCACCTGGCCAAAGCCAGACACGCTGCCGGGCTGCCCTGCTGGAGCACGCAGCCCCACCGCCCAGAGGCGGCCCGCGTGGCTGCGGGGGAGGGGCTGGGGGCTAGCCTCCTGGGCCAGGAGCTCAGGGGCCGGGCAGGACGGTCTCGCGGGCCAGATGTTTTGCCCACCTCTGCGCTAGCCTATGCGGAAGTGCCTGCTGCTGTGGCTTCACTGCTCTGGGGCCCAAGCTAGCTAGACTAAAGCTAGCTCTGGAATGTCAGCTCAAGCTGCAGTCACACCTCTCATTACAGTGCAGACATCCCCTCAATCTTGTAATGCAAGGGGATGCAGCAGCTCAAGTTACAACTCCTGGGCTGCTCATCCAGTCACTCTACCTAGCCTGAGTGTTGTTTCGCAGCATGGCCCACAGCTGGAGTGGAGCTAGCTGTTGCAGTAATGACAAGCAAAGGGGGACAATTTGACTGTTCCTGGTTCCGAGGAGAGTCTGGGATAGTTGCGAATGCCCTAGGGCCCCCTTATTCCCACACCCAGGGCAGCAGAACTGCACACGGCCTCGCAATTCTGACATGAAGAAATTTTGTTACGTTCAATTTGTTTAATTGCAACAAAAAAAAAAAAAACATTAATGGTCTGCGAGAGCGATTTTTTTCCCCTCCCTCTTTCCTTTTCCAAAGCTGTGAAGTTTTATCTCAAGTGCTGAAGCTGTTCCTGGGTAATATATTTGTTATTTACTTTATGGATCGGAAAATGTTTTAAGTGATAAGTGCTAGGAGAATTCATAAGTCAGGTAGTTTCTTTGCTCCTTTATCCTGGGTTAATTTACACTTCTCTCCTTGCTCACAGATTGCAGCATAGCTCATGGAACAAGACACGGGCCATTTTTCGTATTAGCCATTTGCCATAGTTCTCAGGTTCCAAAGTATAGTCATGATGGTTGGAACTGGCTCTTTAATTTCTATAGGATGTTAAGTACAAGCAGGTGGCCAGCCCATTGTCTAAACCTAGCAGATCCATGTCTGCTGAGAAACATTTCCCAACAAAGCCCAGGTTTTAAGTGTCTTTTGTCATCTGGCCATGAAGCAAAACAGCTTTTATAATCAAAATAAAAATTAATTGCTCCAGCCACCCCTCCTCTCAGTGGGGATCAGGGGACACAAGCTGCGGTCTACCAGATGGCAACTCTCAGCTCTTTGCTGCTAGAGTTCATGAGAGGGCATGGCTCTCTGTGTGGGATTTGGAGCCCCGTTTGGCAAACCTCCTCCAGGGAGTGATGGCCACATGATCTAGCTTTCTGGATCACTTCTATTGGAAGACCCTGATCTTGCCCCCTGCTGAAGTCAATGGTAGAGCAGGCAGACCATGGCAAAAAAGGCTTTAAATTCTCCTCCATTTTCTTAATCCGTTCCCCAGCAACATCAATTGGTAATGGGGATTGAAAGGGTATAATCATGACCATGGTCTCCTACTCTCTGTCCCTCCAGCAGCCCAGGAGAGACTACAAAAGTAGGTCAGAGCTAGCATCAGCGACAGTGTGAGAGCCAATCACTCCACAGCCTGATATGGCAATACCCAGTCTCAGGTCGGATGTGTCACCAACTCATCACTAACATGAAATAGCCTCTGAAGTGGAACACAGCAGCTGTTAAACAATGCACAGAAACAACTCAAGAGTTTAGGACAGGAAGTGAAGAGAGATACCCGCTTTGTATGAAAGAGACAGAGGAATTTTGGATAGGTAGAATGAGCTACTCTAGGTGGATTTTGGCTCTGACACTAGGGATGAAAAGTGAAAGGGACAAGAGTTCAGAAGGTTTCCATCCTATGTGAAATACAGCACCATTGCATCATTAGCATAGAGGGACCACTGCCATTTATTGAATCACCAGCACACGCCACTCCCTGTGGGTTTTCTTTTGGGACTGTCCTCCCCAAACGAAACAGTTTAACTTATGAGATGTGGCAGTCCCACAACCTGAGGTGCTGTAGTTCCTTTCTGAGTCAGTCTAAAATTATCCATCAGACCTCTCCCTTTCTTCAGAGAGCCCCCCAGCCCTATAGCAAGTCTAATGGCCGATTAACGTTAACACTGCTCAGTGACCAGCACTCAAACCTTTGGGGAAGATACATATAGTAACTATTACGATGGAGAGTGAATTACTGTGCCAGATCTGGCATGACAGAGAGTGGACCCTACATCTAGCAATGCACATGATCCAGTGGGTAGAGACCTGAGCTTGAGTCCCTGCTCTGCCACAATTTTCTTGCATGAACTAAGGCAAGTCACTTAGCCTCACATCCCCAACTGCTAAATGAGGATAAGAGCACTTCACTTCCAAACAGGACTACAGTTACCACCTGCCTGGTATTTGACCGGTGTAGCTGGATTTTTTTATGGATTTGCCAGTTGCCAGAAAAATAATGTAATCTGCCATTTTTTTCCCAAGGGGTCTAAAGATTTGCATGATTATCACAATACACTGGGATACTTAATGTCAAAAGTTTCTCTGTCCAGCTAAAAATGCTACAGTGTTCCCACCTCTGCAGTTTAAGTGGTAACAGATCAAAACTGCTGAAAATGTGGAGAAAGAAGGGGTTCGGGACTGTTTAGAAAAGCTGGATGAGCACAAGTCCATGTGGCCAGATGCGCTGCATCTGAGAGTGCCAAAGGAGTTGGCGGATGTGATTGCAGATCCATTGGCCATTATCTTTGAAAACTCATGGCGATCGGGGGAGGTCCTGGACGACTGGAAAAAGGCCAATGTAGTGCCCATCTTTAAAAAAGGGAAGAAGGAGGACCCTGGGAACTACAGACCAGTCAGACTCACCTCAGTCCCTGGAAAAATCATGGAGCAGGTCCTCAAGGAATCAATTCTGAAGCACTTAGAGGAGAGGAAAGTGACCAGGAACAGTCAGCACGGATTCACCAAGGGCAAGTCATGCCTGACTAATCTAATTGCCTTCTATGACGAGATAACTGGCTCTATGAATGAGGGGAAAGTGGTGGATGTGTTGTTCCTTGACTTTAGCAAAGCTTTTGACACGGTCCCCCACAGTATTCTTGCCAGCAAGTTAAAGAAGTATGGGCTGGATGAATGGACTATAAGGTGGATAGAAAGTTGGCTAGATTGTCAGGCTCAACGGGTAGTGATCAATGGCTCCATGTCTAGTTGGTAGCCGGTATCAAGTGAAGTGCCCAAAGGGTCAGCCCTCGGGCCGGTTTTTGGTCAGTATCTTCATAAATGATCTGGAGGATGGTGTGCATTGCACCCTCAGCAAGTTTGCAGATAACACTAAACGGGGAGGAGAGGTAGATATGCTGGAGGATAGGAATAGGATACAGAGGGCCCTAGACAAATTAGATGATTGGGCCAAAAGAAATCTGATGAGGTTCAACAAGGACAAGTGCAGAGTCCTACACTTCGGACGGAAGAATCCCATGCACCGCTACAGACTAGGGACCGAATGGCTCGGCAGCAGTTCTGCAGAAAAGGACCTAGGGGTTACAGTGGACGAGAAGCTGGATATGAGTCAACAGTGTGCCGTTGTTGCCAAGAAGGCCAATGGCATTTTGGGATGTATAAGGAGGGGCATTGCCAGCAGATCGAGGGACATGACCGTTCCCCTCTATTCGACATTGGTGAGGGCTCATCTGGAGTACTGTGTCCAGTTTTGGGCCCCACACTACAAGAAGGATGTGGAAAAATTGGAAAACGTCCAGTGGAGGGCAACAAAAATGATTAGGGGGCTGGGGCACATGACTTATGAGGAGAGGCTGAGGGAACTGGGATTGTTTAGTCTGCGGAAGAGAAGAATGAGGGGGGATTTGATAGCTGCTTTCAACTACCTGAAAGGGGTTTCCAAAGAGGATGGATCTAGACTGTTCTCAGTGGTAGCAGGTGACAGAACAAGGAGTAATGGTCTCAAGTTGCAGTGGAGGATGTTTAGGTTAGAGATTGGGAAAAACTTTTTCATTAGGAGGGTGGTGAAACACTGGAATGCGTTACCTAGGGAGGTGGTGGAATCTCCTTCCTTAGAAGTTTTTACGGTCAGGCTTGACAAAGCCCTGGCTGGGATGATTTAGTTGGGGATTGGTCCTGCTTTGAGCAGGGGGTTGGACTAGATGACCTCCTGAGGTCCCTTCCAACCCTGATAGTCTATGATTCTATGAAAATACAGCAGCTGTTTGCCCACCAACATGCGTGCGTGTGTGTGAAAGGCTTGTCATGCATGAGTGAGGAGATGTGTGAGGCATATTAGATAATGGAAGATCAGGGTGATGGTGTGAGTGATCCTACCACACCGCTGGGGGGGGGGGGGAAAGCTTTCATCAGAAACTACATATTCAATGACAAGTGGCTAAACAAAAGAGACTACAAAGACTAGCTGGCAAAATGTGCTGATGATAACAAACTGGCGTTTGTTTTAATGATGTTATCAATCTTACCTATAATGTGTTCTCTCTCTAGATACTGTGAGTAGCTGTTCAGGGTGGTGGTGGTTTCAGAGTCGTCTTGTGGTTGGGATTGCAGCAGGTTTGCCTTATGTGGCGGGGGGGTGCCATTTTTTTTTTTGTTTTTTTTTGTATTTCAAAGGTGGTAACCCTAAGCAGGACACATGCACAAATGTGAGGCACTTGCATATTACAGTAGTGGGGGGCATATGAGTACCTAAGAGAGCAGGAAAAAACAATGCTACACAAAGATGGAGAAATGGCCTGCTGCAGGCAAGACTTCCTAACCAGTTAATGCATGCCTATTACCAGAGACCCGGGGACCAGACCTCAGCATGTATCTGTCACCAGCAATACAGTGCATCTCTATTGTACCTTCCATGCAGGGGGGTTATGATGAATTCAGCCTCCCATTCTTGAGAGGTAGATAAGGTTTACTTTACTGGTCATAAGAATGGCCATACTGGGTCAGACCAAAGGTCCATCCAGCCCAGTATCCTGTCTACCGACAGTGGCCAATGCCAGGTGCCCCAGAGGGAGTGAACATGCCCCAGAGGGAGTGAGCGTAGGGGACAATTTCCTGGTGCAAGTGCTAGGGGAGCCAACTAGGGGGGGCGCTTTTCTTGACCTGCTGCTCACAAACCAGGTAGAATTAGTGGGGGAAGCAAAAGTGGATGGGAATCTGGGAGGCAGTGACCATGAGTTGGTTGAGTTCAGGATCCTGACGCAGGGAAGGAAGGTAAGCAGCAGGATACGGACCCTGGACTTCAGGAAAGCAGACTTCGACTCCCTCAGGGAACAGATGGCCAGGATCCCCTGGGGGACTAACATGAAGGGGAAGGGAGTCCAGGAGAGCTGGCTGTATTTCAAGGAATCCCTGTTGAGGTTACAGGGACAAACCATCCCGATGAGTCGAAAGAATAGTAAATATGGCAGGCGACCAGCTTGGCTTAATGGTGAAATCCTAGCGGATCTTAAACATAAAAAAGAAGCTTACAAGAAGTGGAAGGTTGGACATATGACCAGGGAAGAGTATAAAAATATTGCTCGGGCATGTAGGAAAGATATCAGGAGGGCCAAATCGCACCTGGAGCTGCAGCTAGCAAGAGATGTCAAGAGTAACAAGAAGGGTTTCTTCAGGTATGTTGGCAACAAGAAGAAAGCCAAGGAAAGTGTGGGCCCCTTACTGAATGAGGGAGGCAACCTAGTGACAGAGGATGTGGAAAAAGCTAATGTACTCAATGCTTTTTTTGCCTCTGTTTTCACTAACAAGGTCAGCTCCCAGACTGCTGCGCTGGGCATCACAAAATGGGGAAGAGATGGCCAGCCCTCTGTAGAGATAGAGGTGGTTAGGGACTATTTAGAAAAGCTGGACGTGCACAAGTCCATGGGGCCGGACGAATTGCATCCGAGAGTGCTGAAGGAATTGGCGGCTGTGATTGCAGAGCCCTTGGCCATTATCTTTGAAAACTCGTGGCGAACGGGGGAAGTCCCGGATGACTGGAAAAAAGGCTAATGTAGTGCCCATCTTTAAAAAAGGGAAGAAGGAGGATCCTGGGAACTACAGGCCAGTCAGCCTCACCTCAGTCCCTGGAAAAAATCATGGAGCAGGTCCTCAAAGAATCAATCCTGAAGCACTTAGAGGAGAGGAAAGTGATCAGGAACAGTCAGCATGGATTCACCAAGGGAAGGTCATGCCTGACTAATCTAATTGCCTTTTATGATGAGATTACTGGTTCTGTGGATGAAGGGAAAGCAGTGGATGTATTGTTTCTTGACTTTAGCAAAGCTTTTGACACGGTCTCCCACAGCATTCTTGTCAGCAAGTTAAGGAAGTATGGGCTGGATGAATGCACTATAAGGTGGGTAGAAAGCTGGCTAGATTGTCGGGCTCAACGGGTAGTGATCAATGGCTCCATGTCTAGTTGGCAGCCGGTGTCAAGTGGAGTGCCCCAGGGGTCGGTCCTGGGGCCGGTTTTGTTCAATATCTTCATAAATGATCTGGAGGATGGTGTGGATTGCACTCTCAGCAAATTTGCGGATGATACTAAACTGGGAGGAGTGGTAGATACGCTGGAGGGGAGGGATAGGATACAGAAGGACCTAGACAAATTGGAGGATTGGGCCAAAAGAAATCTGATGAGGTTCAATAAGGATAAGTGCAGGGTCCTGCACTTAGGACGGAAGAACCCAATGCACCGCTACAGACTAGGGACCGAATGGCTAGGCAGCAGTTCTGCGGAAAAGGACCTAGGGGTGACAGTGGACGAGAAGCTGGATATGAGTCAGCAGTGTGCCCTTGTTGCCAAGAAGGCCAATGGCATTTTGGGATGTATAAGTAGGGGCATAGCGAGCAGATCGAGGGACGTGATCGTTCCCCTCTATTCGACACTGGTGAGGCCTCATCTGGAGTACTGTGTCCAGTTTTGGGCCCCACACTACAAGAAGGATGTGGATAAATTGGAAAGAGTCCAGCGAAGGGCAACAAAAATGATTAGGGGTCTAGAGCACATGACTTATGAGGAGAGGCTGAGGGAGCTGGGATTGTTTAGTCTGCAGAAGAGAAGAATGAGGGGGGATTTGATAGCTGCTTTCAACTACCTGAAAGGGGGTTCCAAAGAGGATGGCTCTAGACTGTTCTCAATGGTAGCAGATGACAGAACGAGGAGTAATGGTCTCAAGTTGCAATGGGGGAGGTTTAGATTGGATATTAGGAAAAACTTTTTCACTAAGAGGGTGGTGAAACACTGGAATGCGTTACCTAGGGAGGTGGTAGAATCTCCTTCCTTACAGGTTTTTAAGGTCAGGCTTGACAAAGCCCTGGCTGGGATGATATAACTGGGACTTGGTCCTGCTTTGAGCAGGGGGTTGGACTAGATGACCTTCTGGGGTCCCTTCCAACCCTGATATTCTATGATTCTATGATTCTATGAACCTAACAGGTAATGATCTAGTGATCTCTCTCCTTCCACCCATCTCCACCATCTGAAAAACAGAGGCTAGGGACACCATTCCTTACCCATCCTGGCTAATAGCCATTAATGGACTTAAGCGCCTCATGAATTTATCCAGTTCTCTTTTAAACCCTGTTATAGTCCGAGCCTTCACAACCTCCTCAGGCAAGGAGTTCCACAGGTTGACTGTGCGCTGAGTGAAGAAGAACTTCCTTTTATTTGTTTTAAACCCGCTACCCATTAATTTCATTTGGGTGGCCCCTAGTTCTTATATTATGGGAACAAGTAAATAACTTTTCTTTATTCACTTTCTCCACATCACTCATGATTTTATAGACCTCTATCATACCCCCCCCTTAGTTTCCTCTTTTCCAAGATGAAAAGGCCTAGCCTCTTTAATGTCTCCTCATATAGGACCCATTCCAAACCCCTAATCATTTTAGTTGCCCTTTTCTGAACCTTTCCTAATGCCAGTATATCTTTTTTGAGCTGAGGGGGCCACATCTTTACACAGTATTCAAGATGTGGGCGTACCATGGATTTATAAGGGCAATAAGATATTCTCTGTCTTATTCTTTTTTAATGATTCCTAACATCCCATTTGCTTTATGATTGCCGCTGCACACTGCATGGACGTCTTCAGAGAACTATCCATGATGACTCCATGATCTTTCTCCTGATTAGTTGTAGCTAAATTAGCCCACATCACATTGTATGTATAGTTGGGGTTATTTTTTCCAATGTGCATTACTTTACATTTATCCACATTAAATTTCATATGCCATTTTGTTGCCCAATCACTTAGTTTTGTGAGACCTTTTTGAAGTTCTTCACAGTCTGTTCTGGTCTTAACTACCTGAGCAGTTTAGTATCGTCTGCAAACTTTGCCACCTCACTTTCTTCAGATCATTTATGCATAAGTTGAATAGGATTGGTCCTAGCACTGACCCTTGGGGAACACCACTAGTTACCCCTCTCCATTCTGAAAATTTCCCATTTATTCCTACCCTTTGTTCCCTGTCTTTTAACCAGTTCTCAATCCATGAAAGGATCTTCCCTCTTATCCCATGACAACTTAATTTACGTAAGAGCCTTTGGTGAGGGACCTTGTCAAAGGCTTTCTGGAAGTCTAAGTACACTATGTCAACTGGATCCCCCTTGTCCACATGTTTGTTGACCCCTTCAAAGAACTCTAATAGATTAGTAAGACACGATCTCCCTTTACAGAAACCATGTTGACTTTTGCGCAACAATGTATGTTCTTCTATGTGTCTGACAATTTTATTCTTTACTATTGTTTCAACTAATTTGCCTGGTGCTGACATTAGACTTAACGGTCTGTAATTGCCAGAATCACCTCTACAGCCCTTCTTAAATATTGGCGTTACATTAGCTATCTTCCAGTCATTGAGTACAGTAGCTGATTTAAAGGACAGGTTACAAACCATAGTTAATAGTTCCACAATTTCACATTGGAGTTTTTTCAGAGCTCTTGGGTGAATGCCATCTGGTCCCGGTGACTTGTTACTGTTAAGTTTCTCAATTAATTCCAAAATCTCCTCTAGTGACACTTCAATCTGTGACAATTCCTCAGATTTGTCAACTACAAAAGATGGCTCAGGTTTGGGAATCTCCCTAACATCCTCAGCTGTGAAGACTAAAACAAAGAATTCATTTAGTTTCTCTGCGATTACTTTATCGTCTTTAAGTGCTCTTTTTGTATCTTGATCGTCCAGGGGCCCCACTGGTTGTTTAGCAGGCTTCCTGCAGGTGGAAAAGTGAGTTACTGACAGATTACATAACTTGGCTGTCATGTGATGAGTGGAACTGGAGAAAGAGGGTCAAGTTTCAGCAGGGACCCAGTTAGATGTGGCCCTAGGAATTTAAGCTGGGGCCTGCTTGCTACTTCACAACCTCTACTCAACAAGTAACCCTGGCCTCTCAACATACTCCACAATGATCTTTTTCTTACAACTCTGCCTGCCTGCCATATCACTTACTGCTAATGAACCACTGGCCAGTCACACAGAGCCAGGAATGGGGTCCAGATAGCCATGTCATTCGGACAACAAGCCCATCCTTTGGCTGGGAAAGGAAATCAGAGCATAGCTCAGAAAACCCCTCTAACGGTTCCCACAAGATAAATCAGATTTGTCTATTAAAGCTGCATTTGTGCCATTCAAATTCACTGGGATCTGGGATAATACTACATACTGCGCCATCAGTTACTGTTTCATGAAGCACAAGAGAAGACCATCTATCAAATCTACAGTGCCTCTGGTTTTTATTGTGCATAATTCCCTCCCCTCTCACCGCTACATTTTAAAGGAGGGCAACCAATATAAAGAAATATTTCTTCACACAATAGAGAATCAACCTCTATAGTTCACTGGTGAAGGAAGGCAGCAAGACAAGGACTGAATAATTTCATGACCTTTAGTAAAAAGAAAAGGAGGACTTGTGGCACCTTAGAGACTAACACATTTATTTGAGCATAAGCTTTCATGAGCTACAGCTCACTTCATCGGATGCATTCAGTGGCTTTGATAGATTTCCACTCCATACAGCTAAATTCAGTGCCTTGCATAATGACAGGTTTCAGAGTAGCAGC